>NC_134712.1:48060203-48362962 GCF_049634645.1 Pelodiscus sinensis | reverse complement strand
TTCTCTCTAAACTCTATTATAGTCCTAGCTTTCACAGCCTCCTATGGCAAGGAGTTCCACAGGTTGACTACACGCTGTGTGAAGAAGAGCTTCCGTTTATTAGTTTTAAATCTGCTCCCCATTAATTTCATTTGGTGTCCTCTAGTTCTTCAATTTAGGGAACTAATAAATAACTTTTCTTTATTCACCCTCTCTATATCACTCATGATTTTATATACCTCTATCATATCCCCCCTCAGTCTCCTCTTTTCTAAACTGAAAATTCCCAGTCTCTTTAACCTCTCCTCATATGGGACCCGTTCCAAACCCCTAATCATTTTAGTTGCCCTTTTCTGAACCCTTTCCAAGACCAAAATATCTTTTTTGAGATGAGAAGACCACATCTGTACACAGTATTCAAGATGTGGGCGTACAATAGTTTTATACAGGGGCCGTAAGATATTCTGTGTCTTATTTTCTATCCCTTTCCTAATAATTCCTAGCATCCTATTTGCCTTTTGACCGCCGCTGCACACTGCGTGGAAGTTCTCAGAGAACTGTCCATGATAACTCCAAGACCTCTTTCCTGACTTGTCTAGGGGACCACAGGTTTTTTAGCAGGCTTCCTGCTTCTAATGTACTTACAAAACATTTTGTTATTTCTTTGTGAGTTTTTGGCTAGCTGTTGCTCAAAATCTTTTTTTTGCTTTTCTTATTACATTTTTACACTTGATTTGACAGTGTTTATGTTCCTTTCTATTTATCTCACTAGGATTGGACTTCCACTTCTTAAAAGATACCTTTTTGTTCCTCACTGCTTCTTTTACATGGTGGTTAAGCCATGGTGACACTTTTTTAGGTCTCTTGCTATGTTTTTTAATTTGGGGTATACATTTAAGTTGGGCCTCTATTATGGTGTCTTTAAAAAGTTTCCATGTAGCTTTCAGGGATTTGGCTCTAGTCACTGTGTCTTTTAATTTCTGTTTAACTAACCTCCTCATTTTGTGTAATTCCCCTTTTTGAAATTAAATGCCAGGGTGCTGGACTGCTGTTAATTGCTTCACAGCCCTACTTTTATTCAAGTGTTTAATATTAAGACCCTACACTCAGATATATACCCATTCCTTTTATTACAAAGCAGTAAAATAATTTCACTTGACAAAAAAAATCCTGTTTTCTAAAAGTGATAATTCCCAGTATTTTCCAGTCATTAGCATAAACATTTTGGCCCATAGCCCACCTGCCTCTATGCAAACCTTTCTGTAGACCAGATTCTTTGGACAGTCGCTAATGCAAACTCACCATTAATTACATAATTTTGTTCAGGGGTCGACAAATTATGGAAAACCCTACTTGCCAGACAAAAAAGGGACTCGCCACCCTCCACCACAAAAAGTGTTTTTTAAATGGCATAAATTCCTAATAAGAATAAGAATAATTACTAATAAGTTATTAATAAATATCTTATAAACCTCTACCTTTTCTCTCCACTGCCATCTCTCCTCCCCATGCTTCATCAGCTCCCCTGGTGCCTGCTGCCCCCCCCAGTCCCTCACCCTCCTCTGCTGTCCTGACTCCTGCACTTATCACTGCCCTCAGTCTTCCTGAGACCTGCCCCACTCCACCAGCCCTTCTCTCCCCCCTGTGCCCACTCCTCCAGTAGCCCCACTCTGATCATGTGAGCTACCCCTCCTCGTCCCCTCTTCTAACACCTCCCACTACACACCTGCCCTGCCTCTCTCCTCTGGTGCTGGTCCCTCCCCTGCAGGTGTCTGCCCTTCTGCTTCACCCCCAGAATCCCTTGGCACCTGTATCCTCCTGGTGCCTTCCCCTTCCCTCACTGCCCCTGCCACCTTTGCCCTCTTTTTCCCTGATACCCACCCCCTCACCACCCTCTGCTCCCATTCCCCTTATGCCCCTGCGCCCTCGCACATGCCTTGTTCCATCCCCGCCTTCCTCATGCCCACCCCTTCTTTCAAGCCTTTTCCCAGCACCTCCCCCTCCCCCTTCTAGCCCCCAGTGCCCTTACCCTCTCTTCTCCCAGCATCACCCTGTCCTCCCTCCCACTGACACCTCCCCTCCTGCCCTTTTCCTCATTGTCTACACTTGGCCCCCTGGCATTTGTCTCTCCTGCACCTCTGTCTCTTGGTGCCTTCCCCTTTCTTCTTCTTCTTCTCCTGACCTCCTCTCCTCTCCTCCCCTCCCCTCTGCATAAGCCCCTTCCCCATATTTTTCCCCTCCCCTCCCCACAGCCCAGCCCAGCTCCTTCCCCATGGCCAGCTTTAGGTTTTTTGCTGCCCCAAGCAAAACATTTTTTGGCTGCCCCCCCCCCTTTTTGTTGTCTTTTACACGTTTGCATTTTGCAATGGGTTTTTTTGTTTGTTTGTTTTCATTTTTGTCCCGGCATTTTAGCCCTATAAATAGCAAATAGCATTTTCTTTCTTTTTTTCCTTAAAGGCAAAGGCGCTTCAAGTGAACTCTCCCTTTCACTCGCTGCTGGGTCACAGCAACCTTTTCCCTGCCCTGTCCGCCCCTCCCTATGGACAAGCACCCTTCACTCCCGACCCACAGGGGGAGCAGGGTGCAGGGACAGCACAGAGCCAGAGGGGTGCAGAGAACAGTGGGGGAGTACAGGGGTAGCGTGGAGAATGGGAGGCACAGAGCCAGAGGGACGCAGGGATAGGGAGGAGCAGGGTGCGGTGGAGGCACGGGAAATGGGAGGGGCAGAGTGATCGGGGTCTAGGAGCAGTGCAGGGAACGGGCAGCACAGAGCTGGGGGGGCAGGGATTGGGGGGGAGCAGGGTGCTGTGGAGGCACGGAGAATGGGACGCAGGGAATGGAAGGGGCAGAGGGATCAGGGTCTAGGGAAGTGCAGGGAACAGGCAGCACAGAGCTGGGGGGGGGGCAGAGATAGGGGGAGCAGGGTGCGGGGTGCAATGGCAGCGCAAAGCCAGAGGGTCACAGGGAAGAGGGAGAGCAAGGGGTCCAGGGAGCACGGGTGGCGCGGGGAACGGGCGGCGCAGAGACAAAGGGGGGTTGGGGCCGTGGCAGGACTGGAGCCGATGGGTGGGCCCTGGCTGCGCCGCAGCCAGCTCCCAGGGACACGCATCCAGAGCGGAGCTGCCACGGCTCTTTAAAATCAGCGAGGCCACATCACACCAGTGTCCTGGCATCCCGCCCCACCTCCTCGCGCCGGAGCTGCATGCAGGCAGCCTGGTGGCAAGAATCGCCCTTCCCCCTTCCCAGCGGTGCTCTGCTCTTCCACTGGCCGGTGGATCGGATGGAGCTGCACCGCCCGTAGTGCAGGCTTCCGCCAGCCCGTCACAACAGCCCACCGGGTCAATCCGCCCCTGCACTTGCCAGCTGGTAAAATCTACTCACCACAGGTGAGTGGGCGAGTGTATTTGTCGAGCCCTGATTATGTTAATGCTGAAGCTATGGAGAATGATTTAATTTAACCAGTAAGAAAGGAATTATTAAAATTTTAAATAGATTAAGTGCTTTAAATTGTTCATGTTATTTAAAATGAAGATTGATAAACTAAAGTAAAATATTAATTTATGTCCAACCCAAAAGGTTTCAATGTTTTCTTTATTTATGGCACGGGTGGGGAACCTTTTTTGGATCAGGGGCCAATGGCCCACAGAACATTCAGTGGGGACCACACAAATGAGAAGCAAAAAAAACCCCTCCAAAAACCGCCCAATTCTCCCTGTGTGGCCCCCAAATGAGACACCTCACTCCTCTGGCCCTCCATTTCACAGAGTGAGGGGGAGGAACAGGGAGGACTGAGGTTCAGGACTTCCCATGGGCCAGATTTACTCTTCTGGGGTTCCAAGGTTAGTGGGGAGGGACCAAATATGAAGGGTTCAGTGTGCTGGACAGGGCTGCCAGTGAATGGGATAGGGATGGGGGTGCAGGATCTGGGTGGGAGGAGAGTTGCAGGAGGAGGCTGGGAGAAAGGTGTCTGGCCAGAAGGGAGGGCGAGGGCAAGAGCAAGGTTCAATGTGTGGCCAGGAGGGAGGGTGCAGCACCAAGGGTGGGGGTACAGGATCTGGGCATGAGGGAAGGAGGAAATTGGTTGCTTTGGCACCTCACGCCACTCCCAGCACTGTGTCCCAGGCATAGCCTCCCGCTGTTCAAATTAGCCAGATTCCAAACAATGGGAGCACCGGCAAAAGTGTCCAGGTAGTGCGTCCATGAAATGCTCTTTCCCCAGCTAGGGGAGGGGCAGCGGCAGCGGCAGCGTGCAGAGCTGCTTCTGGCTCCACTTCTTCCCCATAAGCCAGATTCAGCAGGAGGCTAGGGGCTTTCCTGACTGCCAACCCACACCCCGTTCCCCGCCAGCAGGAAGCCACCGCTGACACTTCAACCTTGCAGGGTGGGGCAGGAGGCCGGAATGCCAGTGCGGGCTCTCTGCTGCAGGGAGAGAGATGGAGGATGGAAGGGGGGCAGCTGAGCTTGAGCCGTGGACCACCTGCAAGTCAGCCATGGACCACCAGTGGTCTGGGATAGTTTGCAAACCACTGGCATAGACAAAACTAATCCTTTATATGCGCAAAGGAATTAAAAGCAGCAGAAGAAAAAAAAATCAACATAAGGTAAGCATGAAATAAAGGAAACAAAAGAAAGAGAAAGGTCAGACAAAAGCATTTGAAAACTTGCCAGTTTAAACAGGTTACTCACCTTGTCATTAAGCCTGGAGAAGTCAGTGTACCTTCTGAAAACCACCCAACTTTCCTCTGGACTTCTCTTTACCAGTATTTTGTAAACCTATTGTGTGAAAATCAATAAGTATAACTTAAAAAAAAAGTACATGCAGGGCACTTGTAGAAGGATATAAATTAAAAGTTTTACCAAAATATTAGCTAACTAATATTCTACAGATTTAAAAGCCTTAAATTTAGTAGATCTCGACATTTAAATGGAAATTAACATGCACTGATCATGAAGGCAAAAATGACTTAGAAAAGTAAGGAAAAAAAAGGGATAATGTCTTTCTCTAAGAATAAAGGGTGAAATTCTGGTTCCAGTGAAGTTAATGGTGAACTCTGACTTCAGAAGACCCAGGATTTCCACCAAAGTTGAAACCTCTGGTACCAAAGTTACATCAATAAAATATGCTATAACCTAATGAACCGGACTGGAAGCCACGTGTAGCCATTTGGGTATCCAATAAGCAGCTTGTTGGTTACCCATTTAAACAGTTACACTCTTACATCTTTAGTTAGGAATGCTCTGCCACCAAGCAATTATGTAAGACCACAAGAACAAGTCCACAGAGCAATTTAAAGGACTACAATTTTGCAGTCAGTTATGCAAAAAGACGTATATACAGAAAGTAACAGATTGTCCACCTCCTGAATATTTTCTGAGTCCACATCTTCCAAGATCATCCTTTAAACCTCACTTCCCTCAAATCTTTCAAGGCTAGTTATACTTCCCCAGCACCTTTAGATATTGTTCTGCAAACGTATGTAGAGTTTTCCAACTGATGTTGGCTTATGACTTTACTTGCATTGCTTTATAACAGGGGTAGGCAAAAGGGCCTCCACGGGCCAGATCCGGCCCACCAAGCAGGTTGATCCAGCCCGGGGAGGCCCTGCCACTCCTCCCACCCCCAGGCCAATTAGGATCTGGGGGAGGGGGAAGCGCACAATGTTTTCTCTACCCTGCCTTACAGAGGCAGCAGTGGGGGAGCTGCACGCAACTTTGTACACGGGTACAAGTTCACATCCCTACTAAACACAAAAGATCTACATATTAAAAATAACCATTTGGCTGAGCCACCTTACAACATGAAATCAAACATTTCGCAGTAAAACATTTCAATAAATTTATACCAAAATTTTAGCAGAAAAGTTTTCCATAACAAAATAAATATTGACTTTTCAAAGCAAATCTTACAGGAGTCATTGCATTTCAAAAACTATAACAAGAGGAAACTTAAGGCTATTTATATTTTAGGTAATATCACATATTAAACATAAAAGCATTTGACCACTACAGCAAGGAAATCTTCCTGATAACTTTTTGAAAAGATAATTTCTATTAAACTTTCCATCCCCTTCCCTCTTCCTTTTCTGGGTCTTATTATTTTAAGAAGGTTTCACAGGTCTGATTGCTGATATGACCTATGGACGATGGATTCAGTGATTATTCACTGCCTGTAGTATATACTTAGAAGTAACTCTGTTTTCAATAACTAAATGAAAACATGAAACACAGATGTTGAATAGATCCCCACTGTATGTTTTCAAATGCAACAATTACAAAAATTGAAGCAAGGCATTCAGGAAAAGCAAAAATCCTGAAAAATTAAGTATTGGTGTAAATGTAATGTCTGGAGCACATAGAGGATCCTCTCCCCCAAACTAAAAGGTTTATTGTATTACAAAGACAATAAGCTCTCCACGTTTATGTTTTTAAAATACTTTGGCCCTGATCCTGTAAATATCTATACACGTCTAACTTTATAAACAAATAGCCCCGTTGTAAGTAGGATTACTCAAATGCATTAAACATGTCCTTAAGTGTTTCCAGAATGAGACATATTTATATCTTACTTTATCCCTTTGCATTTAATTATTTTATCTATGTATTTTAAAAGAAGCTGAAGAGAGCATGGTTGTTCTTCTATAACAACGTCACTGTTAAAAATCTTTTCAGACCAAATTTACTTATTATCATTAACAGTACCATTCTTCAACACGGTTTTTATACTAATATAAGTGGGCTCCAACCCAAGAAAGCTTATGCCCAAATAAATTTGTTAGTCTTTAAGGTGCCACAGGACCTCTCATTTTTGCTTAAAACATAACTTTGTTAATTTGCTTTTCGGAATGATAGTGAGGATAATGCTAAAAGTTGAGAAGCGTAGGCAGTCATTGAAATGAATGTTAACTTCCTTTAAAATACTGAAAATGAAAGAACAACTTCTTATAGATAGCTTTATAACTTTAAAAATATATTTCAAGTGTCAGATGGCATGAACTTCTAGTCACGATTAATCTGGAAGACACTGAAGCTGAATTAGAGATAAAGATGTCAATTTACCAATTTCCAACTCCATCTAATTTCCACCTACTTGTCTTGTGATATTATTTTCCTGACCATTGTTTTGTAATTGTACACATATAGATCACATTGGCCTTTTAACCACAAGTGATTTTTTCCACTTAGAAGCACAATCTTCAGGAATGTGAAATCTCAGTGAAGTGCCTCAACCATTGAAGTAAATGGCATTCTTCATCTGTATAGTTCTAAAAGGGATGTCAAAGGAATTACAGCTGGCAGCTATTGCAAATGTTCAACAGATTATTTTCAGAACAGTTAAGCTGATATTTTGACATGAAATGACAGATGTTATTGTTTGCAGTTTAGTGTTCGTGCATTCATACCGAAGTGTTAAGAAACTGTTTTACGGGGCTAACACTGGCAAAACCAAAAGCTACAAAACCTGTAGTTGTGGCATTTTAGCAAATTATTTAACAGCTGTAAAGAGTAAAACCATGTCAGTCTTTTAATGCTTGTTTTAAAAAGGATAAATTACCTTTCAGACATTAAAACATGAAGACTCTCTTCAAATAGCTACACATCACTTACTTGGTATTTTTGTCCAAGTAAGGAATTTCTGACCTGAAAGGAGTAAAGATGGTCTTATAACAGAGCAGCTGATGCAGGATTTGAACAGAAATACATTGAGGGTATTGTAATTAATTTACATCAACAAGGGTTAATGAAAACTAGGTCCTTATCAAACTATAGTAAAACTCCATTGGTCCGGCATCCAATGCTCCCGCACTCCTGATGGTCTGGCACCATCAGGAACCCGGAAGGGCTCTGGCTGCCGGACAATTGGAGCTGCTCTGCACCCGGCTTCCCTGATTCAGCTGCTGCTGAAACTGACCAGCGGCTGATTCCAGGAAGCCTGCGCGGCACAGCAGCTCTGCCCCGGACTTTCTGGAGTCAGCCGCTGATCAGTTTCAGCAGCAGCTGACTTGGGGACGCCTGGGGCAGAGTAGCTGGGGTGCTGCCGGGTTGGTCCCGCAGTGCCGAAGGGCAGTGCTACGGGACCAACCTGGTAGCACCCCAGCTGCTCTGTCGCAGGCGTCCCGGATTCAGCCGCTGCTGAAACTGACCAGCAGCAGCTGAATCGGAGAAGCCTGGGGCAGAGCCTGACTATCAGAAGGGGGGGCTATGAGGGGTCTGGGGTGGCATCCCCCCCACCCCAGACCCTTCATAGCCCTCCCTTCCGATAGTCTGACATATTTGATAATCCGGCACCCCCTGGATCCTAAATGTGCCGGATTATCAGAAGTTTACTGTAACTTGATAGCTTTTTGATGAATTTACAAGTTTGGTATATTTAGACTTCTGTAAGGTATCTGACTTGGTAACACACACAGAGTAAAAAACTAGAATGATGGTCCCAAAATTTAATTGTATTATGTGGAAGTATCATTGAGTGACTGTGTTTCTAGCTCAGTTCGACAGGGTTAGGTTCTTGGCCCTTCACTATTTAACATTTTTATCAATTACCTGAAAGAAAACTAAATTAACACTTATAAAGTTGGCAAATAATAACAACAAAGATAGTGGTTAATAACGAAAAGTACAGGTTTATTGACTTAGGGCAGAGTTTCCCAAAGTGTGCTCCGTGGAGCCCTGGAGCTCTGTGAAATGGGTCCAGGGGCTCCATAGGAAAATATTAATGACAGTGTTATTTTGTTACTAATTTTCTGGGGGTTTTTCGGGGGTTTTTCAAGAAAACAAAAAAACAGACTGTATAAGAAACAACAAACAACAGAATTCCAAAAGTTTGTATATGTATTTGGATACCTATTGAATTTAAAATTACAGTCTTTTAAGGGTTCTGCTACATTTTCAAGACCCTGTAGGTGCTCCACAGCTAAAAGAGTTTGGGAAACCCTGACTCAGCTATCTGGATTGTTTGATAAACCGGGTAAAAGCAAGCATTATGCCTTTTAATGGGTTAAATGTAAATGTATACATCTAAAAAGAATGCAGGCTATACTTCCCTGGAGAGGGACTATCTTGAGAAGCAAGACTCTGAAAAAGATTTTGGGTCACAGTTGGTAATCAGCAGAACAAATTACCAATTGGGCAAAGGATGCTGATATTAGAAAAGAGTTCAGAAAGAACTACATACATGATTAAAGGATCAGAATAAATGCCTTACCATGGGATTCAAAGAGCTCAGTGTATTTATCTTTATAAAGAAAAGGTTAAGGTGTGATTTCATTGAAGTATCTTACGTATCTACTTAGGGAACAAATATTCAATAATTGGTTCTTTAGTGTAGCAGAGAAAGATACAAGATCTAATGGCTAGAAGCTGAAGCAAGACAAATTCAAATTGGAAAAAGGTGTAAAGTTATAACAGTGAGTAATTTAATTAACCATTGGAATAATTTACCAGGGCTCATAGTGGATTTTCCATCCCTGATCATTTTTAATGATTAGATGTTCTTCTAAACAATGTGCTCTAGGCATAATTTATGGTGAGTTCAATGGGCCTGCGTTATACAAGACGTTGGATCAGATGATCACAATGGTTTGTTCTAGCCTTGGAATCTACCAAATCTATAAGGCAGTGAACTGATTCTACTGCAGAGTGTCTATAACTTGGGAAAACCAAGATACATAGTTTGTCTCTCTCAATATGCAGATTGGGGAGACTACTCTCCTATCTCACAGCAGTATTTTGAAGCTAAATTAGTATTTGTGAAACACTCCAAGATCCCTGAATAGAAGATGCTTTATTATTTAAATTAAATTAAATTAAATCCCATCATCTTTATGGGGGAACTGCACTTCTCCGAGACAAACTTACAGTGAATTTTGCTCTTTCTTCCATCACCTCATAACCCAGTATGGTAGGTGTAGAGGGTCGATCTTCCCAGCTCCCAGAATCTGTATTTTGCTCAGTACCCTCCATAAGCTGAGTACAGTATTCAATGGATGTGTCCACACCTGTAAATGTAGTCCTAATAAGTGGGCTACTACATAAAGATGATGTGGAGCCAATCTGGTCAGGCACACTCATCTTTTTAAAACTACCAATGGTAGACCCCTCCAGCTGCCCTTTTGAAGAATTTGAGTTTGTTGAGATGCTCCCAAAGGAAGAACTTCTTTGGTTTCTGTTTGTTGTAAAGTTGGAAGAAGAATTTCCTATAGGAATAGGAACAGGAACATAGGAGGTTGCCATTCTTCATTAGAAAACTTCAGCAAATCTATACTTCGTGGTCCAAATGTTTAAGGTTCATTCTCTTCTTTTCAAGAATACAATATCTGTAAATAAAGAAAACTTTGAAATGACAATCTTTCTTAATATTTCTACAATGAATGTAATATTAAAATAAGGTATTTGGAGAAATCCAATACAAGAATTAAGATAACAGTTAAAATGCCAATACATGGCATTTGCTATCATTTTAAGTGTCCCTTGAAAAGGAAATCTGTAATTTTTAAAAGGTGCTTTGTCAGAGATGTCCTCCACCTCTCAGAGCCCTTAAAACCGGAATGGATAGTTACAGTATGGCTTGCATCCCATTGCACAACCCAAAAGAAAAAGACTATATTTAAATACTGTTGCATCATGAGGGGCACATAATGGAGGTGGGGGGGGCGGGGGAGGGGGAAGGGAGGGTGGAAGCTAAACCTACACAAACTTCATTCTGCCTGGACAGGGAGAGTAGGAGTAGATTTGGAACTCTAAAAAATTTCACCCACCATGGCTCCAGGGCTGAAAGAGTTCTCATTCCCTGTTGTGACCTCAAGGCCCCGGAGGGACACAAATTTTTTTGAATCTCAGGGCCATATCAGAGGTAGGGAAAGCGAAAGAGCAAGGGGGGGGGGGGAGAAAGAGAGGGCCCAAGGCCTCAGAGTGGAGGTGGAACTGGTGCGGGGCTCTGGGGAAAGGGGTGGAATGGGGCATGGGCATATGGAAGCGGTGGAAAAGGGGAGAAGGCTCTGGGCTCCAGCTAGGGCTGAGAGCTCTGCCAGTTCTGGCTAAGGCTTTGTCCCTGGCCAAGCACTCACTCCCTACCCACCTGTAGCCCCAGCTAAGCACTTCAGCTCCTAACCGCCCTAGACAGAAGCAAGGAGGGGAAGGGAGGCTCCCTGGATGTTAGGCTGGGAGCACAATGGCTGTCAGCCTTGCTCTTGGGAACTATCAAATAGTTGTGTAACTACTAAAATGTAAAATCGAGTGACACGACTATTCAATTATATGCTAACATCTCTTACATGATACAGTTTTGAATTCTCAAGAACAAAAACATTTTGACCTGTAATGATTTGCTAATGGCACAGTTAATAATACAATAAAAAAAACTAGGGTCTTTGTATGCAAGCCAAATCGTCAAAGAAAGCAATGTAAATGTGACAGCCCAAGATCTCAACTCAACTTAGTGCTAATCTCTCCTACACATTTACTTGGCAGGAGATTGGCAGAATGTATGAAAAAGATGAAGAAAAAACAAAACAGAAAAAATCATTTACTTGCCTAAAAATGTTTTGACAGATAAGAGGCTCACTGTGATGCAGTGAGGATGACTGGTTAAGGATCATTTTAAATGAGCTACCTAACTATTTGTATTAAAGTTTAATTCTACTCTCACATCTCATCACAGTAAAACACTGGAATTGCATCCCTTCTACTTCACCGATTCATAGAGCAAAATATTCAAACACACTCTTTCAAGTGCTACAACAAAGTAACTTAACTTTTTTCATCTTTATCGAGATAGACCTTGATTGTCCCTAATGTTCAAAAGAGATCTTTTCCTCTTCCAAACTTGTTTGGGCTAATTCAACCTCAAAAGCACAAAGAATTAAGTAGAATGAAAAGAACAGTCACCCTTGAAGTTGTTGTCTAAAAATGATTAACTGTTAAACAAACACCATGAAAGAACTGGATTCCAGAATCTTTGCATCATCACATACTACAAAACAGAAATGTCTATGTTTACAACACCCAACTTTTATCTCCCAGAAGTGAAGCATCTAAACTCAGCACATTATAAAGAAATAATCTGTACTGACATGTTGAATGTTGGTAACAGTTTAAAAAGTAGCACATTTTTCACTAGAACCATAAAAAATGTTAACAATGATAATTATAAACAAATTATATATTATAAATAAAATTTTATTTAGAACTTTAGATTTTTTTAAATAACTTAAGTTACTTATCACTATTTATGCTCTGTAATTTTACCACATTTCTGCTTGGACAATGAAGTCAGCTTTATTTTAGTCAATTTCACTTATGCTGTTCTGAGTTCAAACACTGGAGTTTTTCAAAATTTAGGAATCTCTCTTTTGGTCTTGGGTTCTAAAAAATAAATGTTGGGCTAAATTTAAATGGATAGTCTCCACTTAACCATTATTAGTTTGCTGAGCTATTGCTCATAGTCTCAGCGAAGCTCAGGCCAATTGTGCAAAGCGCAATAAAAACATACAGGAGATTATTAATCAACAAGACAAAGGTAGCAGTGATAAAGAAGTGTGCTTTCATAGGCTAGCTATGTCCATGTCTGATCGTTCTCATTCATTAATGTTTTAGAAGCTAAATAATCGCAAGTAGCCCTTTACCCAGTCAGGGGCTGACTTGGGTTCATTAGTCTGTATAACTTAAAAACTGTTAGAACACATTCCAAAAATGTGGCAAATATCAAGCAAGTGAACATGACATTGTGATAGAATTTGGATTGTATTACACCAATGGTGTGCAGCTTGCTCTTTTTCCTTTAACACTGCATTTTCCAAAATTATTAGATGAATAGGCATCCAAGATGCACCTAATTATACAGGACAAGACGACAGAGGGAAAACTTCCTCTCCACCCTACTACTAGCGAGTTCTCCATTGTCTGAAACCTGGTAATTTGAACATTTTCTTCTTAGGTAATGTGAAGATAATACTTCAGAGTCCAATCCTTTTCAAAACTTTTTTCATTTGCAGACTCCTAATTATTTTTTCCAAAGTGAACACCCCTTTGGAAATTTGAGGCATAAATTGGGAACTTCAAGGGATCTGTGGACCACAGGTTGAAAACCACTGATATAGACAATGTATTTATCAATGCATGTAACTTTTATTATAAAAAACAGGATCCTGCATCTGCACTATCTTCCAATTGAGCCTTTCTCCAACCCATTAAAGCAATGGCAAAACTTCAGTGGGAGCAGAATCAGGCTCCAGTACAACCCCCCCCGGACCAGAAAGCAGGTTCTTTGTGTACGATGCAGGTCTCCAAGTGATTCTCCCACTTTTCATGCCGCGAAAGGACTTGGACACACGCCTGCTACAAGGTGGGTTGATATGCCCGTCCAGACTCAAAATACATTCATCCACCTGACAAGTACTGTACAGGGCTTATTTTACTCCCACACGCGAAGTGGGCGATGCAATTCACTCGCCCATCACTAACCTGCAGCCACCTCGCGGAGCAGGCCGGCCAGGCAGCATGGGCACAGCAACACCCCAGCCGGGCGGGAACGGGAGCGCGTGCGGAGCCTGGCGCGAGCCCTGCCAGCTCTGGGCGCCGCGCGCCAGCAGAGTGGAGCGGGCGCTGGCCCACAGTCCTCTCGGCCCCCAGCCCCGCGCCCGGGGCCCTGCGGGCGGGAGGGGCCGGGGCTGCCCATGACCAGCGGGGCATGGTACCCGTCACCTCCCCCATCAGCGCGCGCGCGGGGGGGGGGGGGGGGGTTACCCCTGCTCCCTTGCGCCGCCAATAGCCCGCCCCCTGGGGAGCGCCGCTCCCTCCTGCGCGGAGACCCCGCCCCCGCCCCACTCGCGGGCCCCAAGGGCCGTGGGGCCCCGATCTCTCCTCACCTGCTCCCTGCCGCGCTCCCTCAGTCAACTGCGGCCGCGCCACACCAGCTGCCTCCTCCCCCGCACACGGAGAGGCGGGGTTAAGCCCAGGCTCGTGAGGGAAGGGGCGGGGTAATGGGGTTCGGCACCACAGCGCGGACTGGGCAGACGGGCACGCGCCAACGGCCCACCCTCTGCACCGTTGGGCGGTACCAAGGCAGCCTCCCTGCTGACTATTGGCCTCGAACTTGAGACGCGTTAAGACTACAAGTCCCAGCAGCCACCGGGGCCAAAAAGAGCTGGCTGTTCCCGGCAGACGCTTCGGCAAAATACTACGGCGCATGCTGGGTCCCCCAGGGCTTTACAGCGTTGCATGATAGGTCAGGTGGCCCCATGTGTCGTGTTGCATACTGGGATTTATAGTCTTCTGGGTTAGGTAATACTGCCGCTTCTTCTGCGGAGTTCTATAGTGCTGTTCTGCAACAGAAACATTCCTCCTTCCTTCAGTTCGTGCTAGGACAGCCAGTAGATACTAATTATTTTGCTATAGGGAAGGGAGTTTAAGCTTTTGCAGCCTTCAGCCATGTCGAATGACAGGAGCTAAGAAAAACGAAAGCCAAGTTCTCACTTGTTCTGGGTGGAGCACCTTTTCCACGTGGTTGGTGCTGGAGAAATAACTCCTACTCCAGTTCACAGCAGTTGTTGCATATAGAGGAGGGATGTAAGTGACTAGTCGAGTAGTCGATAAGCATATGCTTACCGGGTAGTCAAATCACTACTCGACTAGTCACATCCCCCACATTGCTGCCTCTGTTAGCCACCAGGTTCTTAGTACATTTAAAAGGCAGAGGCACAGTAGGGGCCAAGCACAAGCAGGGTTGCCCGCTGTGCTTCCGCCTTTGAAATTCTGCAAGAGCTGACCGCTACATATCAAAGGCAGAGGTGCAGCAGGGATAGCGAGTGCCCCCCCTTATCAACTAATTGAGTCCTGAGGACGGACATGCAGCAGACGCTGGCCCAGAAGGTCTGGGACGATGCACAATGACAGGTCCAGATGTGGACCGAGCTGCTGCAGCAGAGTCACAACATCTGTGCCACTGTCTAGGAGATGATGGCCTACCCAGCACCAGTCCTAGTCCCTGCTTCTGTCCCTGCTCCCCCTCCCATGCCAGACCCCACTTCCCCCGCCATACCTGACCCCACTCCAGCCTCTCCTCCAGTCTATACCCCTGTTCTCCCAGGACACCCCCACCGCCAAGGTCCCTGGACACAAGGTGGAACTAGCACTCAAACCACACACCAGTCTCAGCCCCAGCTCTGAGCCTCTCCTGCCCCCTCCCCATATCCAGGTTCTCAGCCCTCCTTCCCAGTTATCGTGAAAATGACGATCGGGGCTTTTTGGCGGAAAAGCGCGTCTAGATTGGCACGGATGCTTTTCCGCAAAAAAGTGCTTTTGCGGAAAAGCGTCCATGCCAATCTAGACGCTCTGTTCCAAAAATGCTTTTAACGGAAAACTTTTCCGTTAAAAGCATTTCCGGAAAATCATGCCAATCTAGATGCAGCCCTTCAGTACAAACCAAGTAGCAAATCAGGGAGGCATGGGAGATGTCCCTGCATGCTACCCCATTTGCCCCTCACCTCTAGACAAAAGAATTGAAGGACCCCTTCTATGTGAACTCCTGATGTAGAACTTAGTGAGAAGTTTTGGGGAGGGACACAAGACAAAAAGAGAATAAACAAAATACTTGATAAAGCAAACAGAGAATGAATCAATGTATCAATTTCTCAACACTTTTCACATCCCTGGTCAGTCATTTGCTATGTCTCTGACCCATGTTTAACTAAGAGTTCTGAGAGTACCTGTTCTTTGGACCCAATGCTGGTAGATAGCTATGACTGGAAGGTGCAATAACTAGATAGAATTACAAGAATTCAAAATAGGCAGGGATTCAGGTTATGACATTTACCCATTTTGTCAAAATTAAATTTTCTTCTGGCACCATGTAATAAAATTGTGATTTACAGTGTTGCTGATTACATGCTGGTATTGATTTGTTATATTATAGGACAAAAAAGTTTCTTGGATGGCAGGGTTTCAGGGATTTTGTTTTAGGACTGGATAATGTAACTTTTCTTTCACTAACATTAAGAGTATGTCTACACTTTAGGCCGTGTCTAAACTACACCCCTCTATTGGTGAAGGGATGTAAATTAGATGTTTCGAAAGTGCAAATGAAGCGGGGCTTCATTTGCATATTCGTGTTCTGGTGCTGTTTTGAACAAGCGCCATTTCGAAACTGAAACCGCAGTTTAGACACAGTTTTTCCGACAACAGGGCGATTTTTCAAAAGATCCTGTATTCTTCTTCAAAAATCTCTCTGTTGTCAGAAAAAACAAGTCTAAACCATGGTTTTGGTTTCGAAATGGCACTTGTTCAAAATAAATAGGTGTACACATCCCAAACTCATAACTCTGGTCATCTGAAGAAGTGGGCTGTGCCTATGAAAGCTCATGATATCATCTACATGTTTTGTTAGTCTATAAAGTGCTACCAGACCATTTGTTGTTGTTTTTCTGTAACAGACTAACTCTGCTACCCCCTGCAGCAAGGTATTTATAGTTAGACCAATGCAGCTTCAGTGTAGACATTTTGTTATTTAAATCAACTGTTACTGACCTCTAGGAGCTGTCCCACAATGCCTGCTCTGGTCACCACTGTGAACTGTGCTGTCCAGGGACCAAGAGGACAGGAAGCTCCTCTCCACAAATTTTTGAAATTCTGTTTGTCTGGCTTGGTGATTTTACATGGCAGCTCTCCATCAGGGTGTGCAACTGCCCAGCTGACCGTGGCAGCAACATGATGCAATGCACTCCTGCTAGGAGTATGCAGGAGGTGCTAAATCTTCCGTGTCTGAAGAGAGAAGAGGCAGTGAAGGCACAGTTCTGAGCCACCCATAGAAATATGGACATCTGATTGTTCAGGGCAATCAGGAGAAAGGCTGTGACAGAGACCAGCAGCAGTGCCACATGAAAGCCAAAGACCTGTGTTGCCAGTGGCCCCTCCCCCCGTGTGCTTCCTCACCAGTCACTCCTGTCTACAGCCACTTCTAATCACTTCAAACCTGCATGACAAAGCAGTCTCACCAGTCAGTTCTGGGTTTTTCAGGCCCAGAACCGGAGCTTCGCCATCTCCAGCTGCTCTGTGAATGCTATCAACAACCTTGAATTGTTTCTTTCTATGTCCTACAGCAATCTAGCCTCCAAAGAATTGTCATGTTCCCGGCGGCTCCTCTTATGATTCTGCAAATATCACAGGATCAGGTTATGATTTGAAAACACATGACAGTTTCCACCTCTTGAGACATTTGCTGGTGCTTATTTAAAAGATGTCATTTCCAGCCTCGTATTTTGCATACCGTTAATCCTCCTAGAGACCTCATATGACATAGTTTTTGTCTAGGTCATCTATAAAGCCACACTTTTTAAAATTTTAGCATACCAAAGTAGTTTAGTTTAGCTCAGGGTTTTTGAACAGCAATAGTAAGGAAGATATTCTTGAGAGGCCTGATCCAAAGTCCACTGAAATCAGCTGAGGCCTTTCAATAAACTCCAAGAGCTTGATGCTGCATTCCTTTTACATTCAAAAATTCTGTAGGAGTCAGTGGTATTTTTGGCTGCTAAAGAATGCAGGACCACAAAGTTCTATTCTTCACCCCCTAAAGTCAATGGGAGTTTTGTCTTTGGCTCTCCTGGACTTAGGATCAGGCCTATAGTGCAGGGCCATGGAGAATCAGTCCCCAGGTCCATTCCTTTTCTGGTTTTCACTTACAGTGAGTGTACTCTGTAAAGCAAATTCAGCCTGCAGAACAGTCACTTGGAAACAGTTTTGTTTCAAGCTATTTATGAAAACAGGGAAGGTATGCTGTGTACCTCAATGGGAGGCTAGACTGAGCCATCTTGTGGCAATAAAATGCATTTCAGTTACTGAATCAGCTATGCATGACGAAAACAAGTGATTGTTTGGAAGATATTTGTCAAATGGATACTGGACTATTGTTAAATGTTTTGTTGCCCACTTGCGTACCAGATCCTATCCATGTTAGGCCTCATTCCATTTGAAATCTTGGACACTGCAAAAAAAAAAAAGGGTATCTTTTATAGAACCCTTCTGCCCATTGGAGTCATTCAGCAACAAAGGGTGGGTTCAATATCTAGGGGTTCCTTTTCAACAACGCAACACAGAACTGGCTCAAACCCCTACCCAGTAACCTGGGACATTTATGTGTCACCCCTTGGGCACCCCTAAGAGGTAATACTTCTCCTCTCAAAAGCATAGAGTCTGAGTGTAGAAAATAAAATTTTATTAAAAGGGGGAAAGTAACCTGGCATTAACTTGGGAAAATGCCATAAGCAGGATTTATAAGCATAAAAGCCCAAGTAAAACATGCACCTCCAAATATGTTGGTAGTGTCCTTTTCCCTTAGGTTCTTAATCCAAAACCAAAAGTTCCTTTAATGTGCCCATCACTGCTCCCTTTTTCTGCACAGTTGTTGTACTTGGTCAGTGAAGACCCAAGTTTAGAGGTGCACTTGTGAGAGTTTCTCTTCTATCTTGGTTGGAGAGAAGGGATCTTGCTTGCGCCGGTGTCTGGGTGCTCACTCTGGCATTAGCTGCTCTGTGGCTGTCTGCTTTCCGCCCTGCTGGCTGCTGTGCTCTGCCAGCCACCAACTACTCCATCTCCCCCTTCCCTCTGGAATGTCTTGAGATCCTACCACTTAACACAGCTCTCAGTGAGTTCAGTGGTTAGTGGGAGAGCCTCACTATTAGTGCAGCTATTCAGACTCTTGCATCAGAGACACTGTCCCAAAGTGGCTCTAATTAGACCTGATTATCAGTGATTTCATCTCTATTAACCTGCAACAAAACTCTCAGTTGAGTCTTAATCAGCTTTGTTATTGCATGCTGGAGAGAGGAAGGATCAAATGGTCTCTAGGACCCTTAGGCAGACCTCCATCACATGGTGCAAGTATCTATGGGTATGTCTACACTACCACCCTAGTTCGAACTAGGGTGGTAATGTAGGCAACCGGAGTTGCAAATGAAGCCCGGGATTTGAATTTCCTGGGCTTCATTTGCATAAAGCCAGGCGCTGCCATTTTTAAATGTCCGCTAGTGCGGACTCCGTGCCGCGCGGCTACACGCGGCACGGACTAGGTAGTTCGGACTAGGTTTCACGAGGAGTAACGGTAGTTCGGACTAGGAAGCCTAGTCCGAACTACCTAGTCTGTGCCGCATGTAGCCGCGCAGCACGGAGTCCGCACTAGCGGACATTTAAAAATGGCGGCGCCCGGCTTTATGCAAATGAAGCCCGGGAAATTCAAATCCCGGGCTTCATTTGCAACTCCGGTTGCCTACATTACCACCCTAGTTCGAACTAGGGTGGTAGTGTAGACATACCCTATCTCAATGCTCTCTAAGCTCCACTCAGCTTTGACACGCCTGTCCCCTGCCTAGCAAGTGCAATTTGGTTGAGGGCGAGCCCCTCGTTCAGGGCATGCCATGCACAGTTCTGCCCCTCCTCCACCCCGATTCACACAACAAGGATAACAACCCTTTTTATCCCTTCCTCCAATAACAAAGTTACTTGTGATCCAACACCAGCTAAAAGTGATCGGTTGGACAAAGCAGCCCCATCATACTGAATACCCAGGCAGGTTGGGTAGACCCAGGCAAACGAAGTCAGCACCTGACATTCTCTTCCCTAGCTCTTCTCTAGAGGTTAGGGGGAGAGCTCATTCACATCCTGTTTCAGTCTATCATGCACATGTTCAAAAATAGATTGGACAGCATCACACTTTGGGGAGTGGTTCCTGACAATGAGTGTCAACCTCGGGCAGTCTGTCAAGAAGCAGAGCAGGACCCTGCTCCCTGTGTGTTCTCTAATTAAATTTCACCAAGCCGGTAAAAAATATGAACCGTAAAGCACTGTAATTGTCTTACTACAGAGTCACAGAGAGTTCCTTTGGGCTTATCAGTCTATTTTGCCACTCAGGAAAACTGGACTGAGTTGGTTGCTATACACTGAAGATGATAAAATATTCAGGTTGCTCCTAGTCCCAAGAGACCAGTCGCTTAACTCAGGTTCATTTGTATCTTAGATCTCTCACCAAAGATAACACCTGTAGCCTATCCTATAAAAACTAGCTAAAGATTTATCAAATAGGAAAAAGAAATGAGAGAGTTATTGCAAGGTTAAAGCTGGCAAATATATATACACAAATGAGTTTCAGTCTCTGCTTTTAAAATGCGATAGAGTAGTGGTAAACTATCAGCTGTGAATGTGTTTTAGAGCTAACCTGTCAATCTGCTTCAGTTTTGTAGCTCCAGCCCTGTCAGAGTCCAAATAGCAAAGAGATGAACAATTTTCTTTTGAGCTATTTTTTTTCTTTTAGAATTTAAGCTGATGAGGCCAGTCCTTCTGTAAATACCCTCTTCATTAGTGTGAAGGGGCAATGAACAAAGTCTTTGCATAATACTATATATGTATTTGTTAGTCTCTAAGGGCATGCCTACATTAGGAAATTATTTTGAAACAATTAAATTTGAAATAATAACTCCCAAAATAATAATTTTGAAATAAGCTTATTCCTCAGGGAAGCAGGAGTATAGATTTTGAAATAAGCAGCCTGTTATTTCAAAAAAATGGGCTTGGTAGTGTGGACCATCCGCTTATTATTTCAAAATAAGGGCGGTTGTTCCGAAATAACTCCGGGTATGTCTACACTACAAAGTTAATTCGAACTAACAGACGTTAGTTCGAATTAACTTTGATAGGCGCTACACAGGCAAACCGCTAGTTCGAACTTAATTCGAACTAGTGGAGCGCTTAATTCTATGAGGACTAACGCCTAGTTCGAATTAAGTAGTTCGAATTAAGGGCTGTGTAGCCCCTTAATTCGAACTAGTGGGAGGCTAGCCCTCCCCAGCTTGCCCTGGTGGCCACTCTGGGCACCACCAGGGAAACTCGTCTGCCCCCCTCCTGGCCCCAGAGCCCTTAAAGGGGCATGGTCTGGCTACGGTGCCCGTGCCAGGTGCAAGCCTGCCAGCACCCAGCCAGCAGACCCTGCACCTGGCACGGCACGAACCAGCCACCCGCTGCCACCTAGCCCTCTGCCTCTTCCTGGAACCAGGCTGGCAGCTCCTGGGAGCCTGCCCAGGTCCACAAGAGGCGGGCGCCCACCTGGTCTAGTGCGGAGATCGTGGACCTCATCCATGACCTCCGCACTAGGCACAGGAAAGTGGCTGTCAAGGGCAGGAGAGCTGCCAGCCTGGCCACCCAGGAGCAGGTTTCCATGAAAATCAGGGTGGTCCAGTGAGACCCCCGACCCTGAGCCCTGACCTTAGAATGGCTGCACTGGGTCAGACCAAAGGGTCCATCTAGCCCAGTGGCCTGTCTGCCGACAGCGGCCAACCCTAGGTGCCCTGGAGGGGATGGACCGAAGACAATGACCAAGCCATTTGTCTCGTGCCATCCATCTCCAGCCTTCCACAAACAGAGGCCAGGGACACCATTTCTACCCCCTGGCTAATACCACTCCATGGACCCAGCCTCCATGAATTTATCTAACTTCTCTTTAAACTCTGTTCTAGTTCTAGCCTTCACAGCCTCAAGCAGCAAGGAGTTCCACAGGTTGACTATTTGCTTTGTGAAGAAGAACTTTCTGTTATTAGTTTGAAGCCTGCTACCCATTCATTTCATTTGGTGTCCTCTAGTCCTTCTATTATGAGAACTAATGAAGAACTTTTCTTTATGCACCCTTTCCACACCACTCATGCTTTTATAGACCTCTATCATATCCCCCCTCAGTCTCCTCTTTTCTAAGCTGAAAAGTCCCAGTCTCTTTAGCCTCTCTTCATATAGGACCTGTTCCAAATCCCGGATCATTTTAGTTGCCCTCCCCTCTCCCACCCTCTCTCTTCCCCTCTCCCACCTCCTTTTCCCAGTCTCCCCCAGTTTTGTTCAATAAAAAGAGTTTCTATTTTTGAACACACGTGTCCTTTATTTTGTACATCAGGAAGGGGGGACAAGGGAGGAGTAAGTGGAAGGAGGTGAGGGAGGAATAGGGTATGAGCCTCCAATGGGGAGAACTGGGGTGACTCTGCAGGCTCCTCGGGGTGGAAGCTTTCCTGCAGCCCCTCAATTGACCCCCCCCCCAGATGGCAGCCTGTGGCAAGTGCAGCTGGGCTGATGGCCGAGTGCTGTGATGTGCCCAGTGTGGGCACTCAGGGCACTCCAAGCCAGGACTGCTTTGCAAGTGGAGAACCCCTGAGAACTGTCTGTCCGGGGTGGGGGTCGGGTCCCTTTAAGCACAGCCCTCGGCTAGCCTGAGACAGCAGCTCCACGCTCTAAGTCCTAATGTGATGCCCTGCCGGCACTGCTTCCGGCCATCTTTAACCTCGGTTCAGGGTCCACTCAATGTGGACATTCTAGTTTGAATTAGCAAAATGCTAATTCAAACTAGTTTTTAGGTCTAGATGCACTAGTTCAATTTAGCTTAGTTCGATTTAACTAATTCGAATTAAGTTAGTTCGAATTAGTGCTGAAGTGTAGACATACCCTCCTTGGTGTAGACTAGGGTTAAGGTGTCACAGGACTACTACTTTAAAGCATGTAAACTCATATTTCTTTATTGGTTTCAAAGGTCTATTTGATATTGGACTGTGTGAAGGGCCAGATTCACTGGTATGCTGGAACTTTTTTGCATGGTGCCAGCAATACAAAGCAACCACACCTGTGTCTTAACCACTTAACCTTAATTGTTCCCAGCATGCTTACCTCTTTAGCAACCAGTGGTGCCAGACAGGTTCTAATCCTCTATGCAGACTGAAGACTATTTGTGACAAGATAAAAGCCCCAGCTTGAAAAGACTTAAGAGTTCCCCATCAATCTCAGGACTAGTCAGCATACATAAAAAAGAGCTGGGTCCTATAGAATTATAGGGGAGGGATTTTTTTTGTTTTTCCTTCACTAGTGTTTTCAATTGAGTTTTATTTTTTCTGTTTGTTATAAATAAGAAAAAAATACTATACTAGAAAGGAGTTGGGTATAGCAGTCCCTTTCCTCCCTAGAGAGTGAAACATCCCACTCACCTACACTGCCCTTTTCCTGACTCAGTCACTGTCTTCAACTTGGGTGAGCACTTTCCTGCTCTGGTTTCAAGACCTGCCCCAAGTTCACCCTGATTCACTGTACAGAATCCCCTGGGTTTCTCCTCCATGAGTATATTACTTTGTAACTTTTCCATCTAGTCATTATGCTTGCAACAGGAATATCGTGGTGATAATAAAAGTTCTTTCTCTTTTCTTTTATTAACCTGGTTTTGGTTAATTTTTGTGTCCTAGTTTTTACTTTAGGGGTGAGATTTCCCAAGTGATTGCTCCCCTGTATTTCTTATCAGTACTTGAGTGGTAACAGCGGGATTTTATCCACAAAATCTAGGTTGTTAAGATTTTGGGGAGAAGTTTTATATCAAAGCCTGGTAGATAAGGTTTTGGGGTACTTTTGCAGGCCCCCACTTCTGCATTTATCGTGCCAGAATGGGGAAGGAGCCTTGACAATCCCAGAATGAGGTTTTCTTTCTTTCTTTTTTTTTTTTTTTTTTTGGCAACAGTGTTACACTGTTGTCTCATATGCCCTTTACTAGATGCTGTATCTACAAACCACCAACTTTTCCACAGGTCTAGTTCTGAATGCTAATGTGATCTGTCTCTCAACTGTCTGCCTTCATTGCACAGTATCTAGTCCTTTTCAGAAGTTCAGCACTTCTGAATGCCTGTCTTCTAGCTAAATCTGTTTAGTCTTTCATTTACACCATGCTCAAAACCACAGCATGTGGGTTATACATTTCTCCCCCTTCTCCTGATCTGACATGGAAGGAGAACTGTTGCCCACCCTAGGCAGGGCTGCAGGCTATGCTTACAGCATCTACGTAGGTGGAAGTTGGATACAGAGGGGGAGCATGTACAGAAAATACCACATTTCCTCCCTAACAAGGAAGGTTTTTTTTCTCCTGGTCCAGATTTCTTCATGTATCCTGAGGCAGAGTAGCATTCAACCCATAATGTACAGTACTTAGTGGCCTACAGTTTGATCTATTTACCTTTGTGAATTAACTCATAGGGAGATTAGATACAGATGTATCTCATTATCCTCCCTTAAATCAATAACATTTAGACTGAAATCTTCCTGCAGCAAAGATATGCCATTTTATTTATCTGTTAAGAGTTATACACCACTGTGAAAATACATGAATAAATGAAAATGATTTGTAATTATTGATAGTGCTGTTTAGATAAGTAACAGTAATATGGAAGCACTATGATTAATAACATATCTTAATTCTTACAGCAAAAATAGTGGTAGATATTGCCAAGTGGAGAGACTTATTTTGTATCTAGTTATCCTTCTTGGAAAGGGAAAAGGTAAACAAGTCTTTCTGGAAATTGGCAGATTCCTTTTCAATATTCTCTCGGTATCCCAGTTTCACTAGATAGCATTTAGTACACTAGCCATGTAAGGTTTTGCATTTGTGAATTATAACTGCACTATGGTACTGCATCACCACTATCCTGCTATTACAGAATGACAAGATATAGCCTCCATTTCTATTTTATTTGAAGATTTGCTGCTTTAAAGAAAAGAGAGGGAGGAAAATAGAATTTGTTTTGTCTCTTCACACAAATTCAGAAGAAAAAAATTCAACTTGTTGCAAATTGATATGCAACCTTTGAAATTCTGAATTTGATTATTTTTATCTGTAATAAATATTAAAGGAAAAGAGAACTGGGAGGGAAAGTGGGGAATGGAGAAAAAAGAATCACTGTTAATTGAAAAGTAGGCTAGGGTTGTTTCTTTTCAATCTGAATCAAATTATTATGGCAGTGGTTGCAAGCAATTTGATTGAGGACTAATATTCATGTGCAATAATGACATCATATACACTTGAGGATGCGAGTTTGAACATTTCAAGCTAGGTTTGCTGTTAATTAGAAGTGATTTGAAATGTTCTTTGTTTTAAAAGCACTGATGCATCCACTCAACTTTCCTTTTCAGGTCATTGTGAAGTGTGCAGAGAACAGGCTGTTCATTTTCAGGAGTAGGCTCTGGACAGAGTGAAGTCCTGAGGGGTATATTCATTTAACAAAGATTTTGATTTCAAAATAGTATGATAGGACTATTGTTTTCCCTTGTGCTATTTGGCAGCTTGGCATATCTTATGACATAATTATTTATATAATTGACCTGCAAGAATTATAAAAGCCACTCCCCCATCCCAGGAAACTTACTAAAAAGAATAATCTTGTAGTTAAAAAACATGTGTGGGAATCAGAGAATCTGGGCTCTCATGCCGCTGTCCACAGGCTTCCTGCATGACTTTAGTAAAGTCATTTGATTTCTCCGTGACTTAGTTTGCCAATGTTTAAAATGGGAATAATATTACTAGTCTACGTTACATGGGTACTGTGAGAGTAGCTTGCAAAACGATTTAAGATCTGGATGGAAGATATCACAGAGTTGCAAAGTATTACTGCAAATAATTATTTTTCAAGGCTATTTGTTATGAATCTGTATAGTAGTACTAAGGAAGTAAGCAGCTAGTGACTTGACTAGTCACCACCCCCCTTGCTGTCTCTATCAGAGAGAGGCAGCAAGGAGAAGGGGAACAGGAGCCGGTGCTGGGGGAAACTGGTAAAGCTGGTTTCCTCCCCCCAACATGCACTCTGCAGGGGCAGGGAAGGCAGAGGCACAGCAGGAGACAACACGAGTGAAGACTGTTTCAGTCCCCGCTTGCACCCATTCGCACTGTGAGTGCTTCTGCTTTTGAAATGTGCAGGAGACCTGCGGGGCTCTTGTACATTTCAAAATCAGAAGTGCTGCAGGGAGAACAGGGTCCCTGCTCACCCCATGCTCTCTGAAGTGCCCCCAAAGCCTGTTCTCCCCAGCACCATTTTCTGGGTGCCTCCTGCCCCCCCACTGCCTCTATCAGGTAGGAGAGGGAAGGGGAGGGGAAAGGAATGCTGCTGCAAAGCTGGGCTCCCCTTGTGGACAGGGGCTTTTGCTGCCAAGCAACCCCTATTCATGGTGTCCGGGGCTGGCCGCAGTCAGAGGCTGCTCAGGAAGCAGCCCCTGTCCTCTGCCAGTCTTGGCTGCCATAAATGGGCTGGTGCTGGAACAGTCTCTGTTCACGGTGGCCAGCCCTGGCCACTGTGAACAGAGGCTGCTCTGGCACCAGCCCCTGTTTGTGGTGGACAGGCCTGTCTACCAGGAACAGGGGCTGCTGAGCAGTCCCAACTTGTACAGATTGCTACGCTTCTGCATTTAAAATTAAGAGCTGCAGCCCGGGTGGCTGCAGAGCCGGCACGAGCCAGAACTGCCCAGTCCCGGCTCGAGTTGGATCCTGGAATTATTTCTGCTGTGGGCTGGTGCGGCGCTTGTAGACTTCAGAGTGGCGCTTGTTGACTGATTGTACAGTCGATACAAATTGTATTGACTATACGATTAGCTACATAATTGCATTTTAACATCCTTAAGCAGCACCAAACTTAGCTGCGTTATACATAAGCTCAACCTTAATGTCTGATAACTGCTTTAGAATTAGTAAGTCCTATGTGCCCTTACCAATGCAGTCCTATAAATAGTAACATGCAAATTATCCGAGTTTCATTGTTTATAACAATACCCAAACCTTTGAATTTGTTTCCGAAGCTCAGATGCCAACACTGCGAAACAGCTCTACCCTGGATGAGTATGCTGCATATTGATATGCAAATAAGCACATCTTGTGCTTCACTTAGCTCCAGAATTGTATGCTGCCATAACAAGTAACTTTTACATTGGAGTTGGCTTGTAGGTACACGGAGTTCTTTCCTTTGTGTTTAATGAGCCAGAATGGCGGCAGTTTTCACTTCTTTTAGCCTCTATAATATATTAAGAACGGTTTAGAATATTGTTACACTTGAAATGCATACCTATACATCTGTCTATGAAGCCTCCCAGAGGGCCCTCTGCATTCTAAGTGGCCTAACATTTCATTTTTGGGATGATTTGACCAACCTTTGGATAACATATACAATCTTATGCAAAAACACTCCAAATGGTTTAAAAGGCCCTTAATCGATGGGAGCACCCTAACAGATGGCTGCATGTGCCTGAAGAATTCCATATGTATCTTTCTGTGTTTATCCAGGTTTTTACATTTCACTCTTTCCTGTTGTATCTGGGTGGCTAATTGTGGGTGCATGTGGGCATGCCAGTTCAGAATAGAAATCTACAAGTTAGTGTGGGGCTGGATGATACTATTCATCATTATTATTATAATTTATTTTGAAGACCCTAAAGCAGTGGTGAGGAACCTGTGGCCCATAGACCCCCTGTCTGCTCCCCTTCCTCACATGCCTCTTGTGTACTGGGGCACTGGAGACTTTTACTTCCTACTCCTCTCCTCCCTCCCAGCACTTTCGGAGCATGTGAATCCACTGATACGTGCTCCGTCCTTGCTCTTCCCCCTCCCTCTCAGAGCTGAAACACTGCAAATCAGCTGTTTGAAGCTATTCAAGCACTGGGAGGAAGAGGGAGGAGCAGGGATGGAGTGAGAATCAGGCAATATGTGGTGCTCTGAAAGTGTTCAGAGGGACGGGGAATAGTAGGAATTACGGGGACTAATACACAAGAGGCACGGGGAGGAGGGGAGCAGACAGGGAGTCCGCAGGGTTGCAGGTGGAACCCCAGTGGGCCATGAGCAATCATGCAGTCCACTCCTTATTCTTGGTTTTCCATTGTTGCCCTGAAGTGTGCTACACACTTTGTTGAAGTCACAGAAAAACACGGTCAGTCTCCTAATGGTCTTGCAATTTCCTTTTAAATGTGATGAGAAAGAGAGCTTAACAGTACATGCTGAGGGAGGACACGTCTTATCTCTGGAAGATCAAACAGTTACTCAGTGTAGGGACTTGCATGTTTTAACTGTACAGAATATGACAATGACTACATTGCACAAAAATTCTCTTCTCTTTTAACCAGCTCCACCCTGAGCATATCCATTGATCTCAGCCATGACAGTTTTGCATGCAGAGAGAGAGTCTTTCAGGTAGGGAAGTCTCAGCTCAGTTTGAGGTTTTTTAGTCAAAACCAGGACCTCCACCTAAAAACTCAAAGAGCAGGCTGAGAAGCACTATTGTGTTGTTCATGTCGCAAAATAACTTTTCGGTAATTTCAATCACCCTGTGAAGAGTAGACACTAACCAGAATGAGTAACTTTAAGAGCACTGAAGAAGAAATAAGTTTTAAGGAAGGATATTATTAACTATCCTTGAAAACAGGAGGACATATCAATTATGTGCATGGGATAGACAGGCATGGAGATGGGAATGAAAGAAGTGGACAAATGGGACTTTGACATGATGTCACTATAGAAAGACTGAGTTTTTTATCATCAAATCTGACATATTGCATAAGTAGGCATGGAACATGTTGTCACTAAGACAATATGGAAATAAGATAAAAAAACAGTAATGAAACACAAAGAACCTAGTTCTCCACACTAGGCATGAGTACACACACACACATCCACACACATGCACTACAGTTAGATAACTTTAAAACACAGATGGCCCAATACTGCTTCTGCCCATGCCTAAAACTTCCATTGTCTTCAATGGAACGAGAAAGGTTGCTCAGTATATGAATCCTCCATACTTGCCCTCTTCTGGCATTAAACAAAATGGCATTTCTTTGGAGTTAAATGAATCTAGCATTGCAATTTAAATGGTAACAATCTGACTTATATGCAAGAGAAATGGTTGAGAGGAAGCATAAATAATTCTTTTTGGATTCCTTCTGATCATCAAATCCAATTCACATTTCATGTTGAACGATGAAGGTTTTCCTGCCTCTCAATACTCTACGTTCTTACAACAAATTATTATACATCAAAGAAATGAGCTCTGAGTCAAAATGATACTAAAGGTGATGAGCTAGAAAATAATGAAGAGAACTAGCACCTATGAAATTACTGCAAAGATCTGAAGAAATGAGGTAAAGGTTATTGCTCACAAATTTGTTCAAATGACTTAAGCTGCTGCTTGAGCAATAAATAATTTGGGGGTATGAATGTTAGATGCAAAATGTGGTTAAAACTGTACTTTTACAAAATATTGCAGTCCTCTTTGATGAGAAATAAAATTACTGTACCAAGAGCCATCTTTTTTTTGTCATGAACCCTCTTCTTTGTTAGAGGTATTAAAATGTTCAGGTGTAGGGTAATGAAGGGCACAAGGGATTAGCAATGTCATAAGAGTCTCTCGTTAGGTTATGATTCTCTTCCAGCCCATGTCAATAGTCACAGACCATCTAAAAACTCTTCAGTGGCTTTTGTGAAATAATTGGTTGCCTCATTCTGGTTCTTCATAGACGGATGTTTCCGTGGTAAAGAACAATACTAGAACTGACACATTTGGGGGACGCACAGAGTGCTTCAGCTGTCAATCCAACCAGCAGGAAGCCACACGAGCAAAATGACTCAGACACCCAAGCTCTCCCAGGGCCACAATCAGCCGTGGGCTGAGGTGAAGTGAGGAGTTATAGAACCCAATCTCACCAAATCTGAACAGATCCTCCCAGTTCCAAAGAACCAGCTACAGTCCTCGATCAATTTATACTTTAGAACTTACCCACAAGATCACACTGAGCCAATCCTTTAGAATCTAAAATCTAAAGGTTTATTAATAAAAGAAAGAAAAGATTGAGAGTAAGATTGTTAAGGAGAATACATTCCATACATCAATCACCAACTTCTTGATGGAGGTTGTTAGCAGAGATGTTACAAACTGCTATCTTAGAAGTCTCTGGTGTACATCCTTTGTCAGGATGGGTCACCAATCCTTCCCAGCTCTCTGTCCCTAGCAAGTCTGCATCTGGGATTAGTAGCAAGAATGAAAACAAAATGGAGACAGCCTCATGGCACCTTTATATCTCTGGTGTCTCCCATACTGGAGATGGTCACATAATCAAATGACTTGTCTCTGTTTCACATGCAAGTAGCCATTATGCATTGGCGAGTCTGCAGGTTTCCAGACGCATTCCTCAGGTGTGTATTGGCCACTCTGAGAGCCATTGTCTATTAAACAGTGCTAATTAACACAGCCATTCACTGAACAATCTTGCTTTACAATAGGAAGTCCAGGCCCATTGCTGTCTCCCAGACAGAGAACATTTAGGGTACGTCTACACTGCATGGCTATTTCAAAATAAGCTATTCCGGCATAGTTATTCAGAAATAGCTTATTTTGAAACAGCACGTCTACACTGCAGACTAATTTTGAGGCTTCCCTAATGTAGATGTGCTATCTTGATTTAGAGCCCCAGGAAGCACTGGGGAGGAATAACTTAGGGCATAGCTAGACTACATGGAACGGTTGAAAGAGGATAAGCAAATTCCATAAATTCCTCAAAAAAGGAGGTTTACGTGGCTTTTCAACAAAGGGGGAGGGAGGCTTGCCAAAAAAGCCGCATCTTAATTACTTTCACTTTCGAAAGCTCTGCTTTGGAAAGTGCAATCTGAAGAAGATGTGCAAATTCCCGCAGAATTTGCATATCTTCTTTCGACCATTCCCTGTAGTCTAGATGAGCCCTTAGAATTGCCCTGGTGAGGGGCTATTTCAAAATAGCAGCCTTTTTTCAAAAAAACTTCACCTGCGTCTAGACTACAGCTGTGTTCTTTCGAAATTATATCGGCTACAGCGGCTTTTCTTTCGATGGTGGTACCCCTCATTTCACGAGGAATTACGCCTTTTTTCGAAAGTATTCTTTCAATAAAAGGCGCTATGTAATGCAAACTGTGCTTTTTTGACAGAGAGCATCCAGACTGCCTGGGTGCTCTCTTTTGAAAAAGCAGCTTGCTTTTTCAAAAATACTGATTGCAGTCTAGATGCTGTTTTTCGAAAGAAGCTTTTTCGAAAGTATCTTTCGAAAAAGCCTCTTTTGAAAGAGGCTTGCAGTCTAGACGTAGCCGTTGTTATTTCAAAATAATGCTAGCTATCTTGAAATAATGGTGCTATGTAGACACACCCTTTCAATACAAGAACGGAGCCCATATTCATAACTCCACATACAAACATCATACAAGTACATGAGTAGCATACATAGAATCAGTGGAGCATAACCTTTTGTTTGACACCTCACATGGCTCACTTTGTACAGCATTTGGGGCAAACAATCCACATGGGCACAGCAGCGATCTGTCTGCTCCCTTTAAAATCCAGTAACATGACAACTTAATGGGATAAACTCCATGGAGTTCTCTTCTGGCATGAGTGCTGTGGGAGCCCCGCTCAGCCTGGCACACCTAGTAGGATACTTTATGGAAACTGCAGTCCCAGGTTACTGCCTTTCCATAGCAGAATGCAGTCCTGAAGACCCAAGTGCATGCTCATGAAATGCAGGTCCATGTGAGTGCTCTCCAATCCCAGGTGCAAGCCCTGGCATTGGCTATTATCCTCTTGACCTGCACACTTGCTGTCTGGAAGCCTAAAATTCCTCCAATGAAAAAGTTCAATGGGGATGGGGCTTAATTCAAGGATTTCTTGAATCAATGTACTTTGTTATGCACACAGTGACTGCTATCATACTCACAGACCATTCTTGGGCAGAGCTCATGATTAACCTGCTGACCAGAGTGGGCCTCCATTCAATTAGAGGTGTCTAGTCCTCTTCTTGAATATTTTGAGGCGTTTCTTCAGGCAATGGCAGGTATTTTTGCTGGCCCTAACAATTCACTACAGCAGATGCTCTCCACCCCTGGCTATAGTCCCAGCCTGTTGCCAGATATGCAGCTGTGTTTTCATGCCTGGCAGCTGATGCCCATTGGAATGGGGCCGCACAGTGACACCACTTCAAGCAAGTGCCCTGTGAAGCTGAATTAGCTCTAGGGGAAACCCCACCTAGCCAAGGAGCCCTGATTGGTCTGTGCATCAAAATTGATGACCAACTCACAGAACGAGGCCAGGAAAAGAAGCACGTCCCCCAATCCTTGCTGAGCTGGACCCTTCTGCCCAGGTAATATAACAGTCTCTGAGCCAATGCAGATGGACAAAGTTCAACCCTGCCTTTAGCTGACAAAAATAACTAGCAGTGGGCTCTGTGACTCTGCTGGTGGGGAATCTAGGTATTTTGTGGCAGGTTGTCCAGCCAAGAACTGCTGCCCCCTCAGATGGGAAATCCCAGGACTCAGATCCAGCATCAGGACTGGAGCTGGGTCAATACTGGGCTGTGTCCCCCTGTGAGCTGCTTTGCCACCGCTCTGCTGGAATCCTGACAACCTGTAACCAGCACCCAAGCACACTTCAAGTTCCCCTCCATTTCAGGCATCCCACAATGCCCAATGTCTGCTTGGCAGCACTGGCTGACTTGGGCACAACTGTTAACTTCATTGACCAAGAACGTGTCAAGGGTTATCAGAGTTCTGCTGTCCACAAGGGCTTCCCCAAGCTTGCCAAGAAGCCCATGGACAGGTCACCCCTCTCTTCAGGACCTGTGACATATTAAACAGTAACCCTGGAAACCATAGTCCAGAAATCATGCAATTCAGGGTGTTCTGTGCCCCATATTACCAATTGTCCTTAGCGCCTTTTGGCTTGTTGCCCATGACTCCCTAATCAGATGGCAATCAAAGATGGTGCTCTTATGCTCCCTGTGGTGCCAATAAGAATCCATACCTAATTCCCGTCCATAGTTAACAACACTCTGTGCTATGGTCCAGCTTCTGAGACTCCCAGTGAAGCAAGCAGCATGCTCAGATATACTAAAGTTCTAGTCAAATATCTGGAATTTTCCAAGATGTTTGATAAAAGAAGCAGACATTGCACTGCCAATAATGCTGACCTATTGAATTGCCTCCAGGAATACAGTTTCACTTCAGACACATTTACATGTTCTCTGAGCCAGAGCTTCAAGCCCTCCTGGAATATTTAGAAGGAAACCTACAGAAGAGATTTATTTGTTCCTTCACCTCCGCAGCTGGCACCACTATATTCTTCATAGCCAAGAAGGATAGCTCTTTCCAACCCAGTTCTGATTACCAGGCACTAAATCAAATCATGTTATGCAATTGATAGCCTCTTCCCCTTATTAATGAGCTCCTGAAGAGACTCCACTCAGCCCAGATCATTGCAAAATAAGACCTGCATGAACTGAAGCCATCAAGAAGATGAGTAGAAGATGGCATTACGATCTAGATATGGCCATTTTGAATATTTAGTTATGCTGTTTGGCCTCTGTAACCTTCTCTCTACCTGTCAGCATTTTGAATGATGTCTTTAGGGATACCCTTGATCAATTTGTGGTCATGTATTTAGATGACAGTCTCATCTTTGAAAATCAAGAGATCCATGATGGCCATGTACTTTTTGTTTTAGATCAGCTTTGTCACAGGCAAGCCTCTAAAATGCATGCAGTATTTGACAAAGACCCCGTGGAGTCCCTAAGTTATATCTTCTCCATGGCAGGACTTGCCACAGGCCCTGGCAAAGTAGTGTCAATTACAGAGTGGAAGGCAACTTCAACTGTGCAGGGAAAACAGCAATTCCTGGGTTTTGTAAACTTTAATAGGGTTCAACAACCTAGTTCCCGATTAACATCCCTCTTCAAGAAAGGGGCTGAATTCATTTCATTATTGTCAGCAGCAGCAGCAGCAGCAGCAGCAGAAACAACAGCAATTCCCTGAGTTGAGGATGATCTCTACCCTGATTCTAGCTCCACCCTGGAAGTGGTGCTTGATCCCTGGGTCAATACAAATCATTACCTGACCTGCTTTCACAACCAAACAACCAAGTTCTGTTCTACTCCATTGGGCCAAGCATGATCTGGCAGCTTAAACTATATAGCTGAGGTAGCAGCTTGTGCAGACTACACTTGTGCTTATACCCAATGTTCATAAGCAAATAATCACATACCAGGTACACTCATATTTTGCAGTTGCATCTTTGGAACTTATGCTTGTTAGTGTATCCCTAATTTTCATAAAGGAAAAAAATCAGAGAAAGGTTACTCTTGACCACGCTCTTTGATTATATATTTTGTTACTGAGAATTGCAAAACAAATTATTACCTTGTCTGATTAAAGATCCATGTGCCTGGACCAGATGTTCACTCTACAGCCAGTCCTTCTAGTGAGGAAAAGAGTAACTAAGCATAACATGATTGATTTCTGTGTGAAAGTCCATTCTTGCTTCAAACCCCACAGATGTGCATTTGTAAAACTGACAATTTTCTTTATTGAAGAGCATATTGTAGGCTCCATTGTGTACTGGGAGTTATGAAGAAACATATGTTAGCAAGAACCAGCAGGTCAGCACTGATTTTTTTAAAATGTTATTTATTAATATAATCTGGAGACAGATGAGTTTGCTTTTATAGTATTTATTATTGTTTCACCTGCCTTGAAATGCCATTTGCAGTCACTTTGATAGATAGATTGAAAGTCTGTCTAGTCTCACTGCAGCTTCCTTAAGTACCTCTCAGTGTCCTTTGCTGAGTTGCTATTTTGTAATTTATAACATCAATACCATGCAGGGAATTACTGCAGCTATCTCCACACCTTCTTCACAATAACACACTCAGGGTACTATTTTTCCATCTTTCTCCAACAGTGAAAGAAAACTGTTGTCACAAAACTGTGCTAAATTAAGGGACTGGCTCTTTCCAAACTAATACACTATTGTTATGGTGTAACTACTCTGTCTGGAATCACAGAGAAAGATAAAATGGCACGGCTGTCTGGGTGGCTTAAACAACCTCAATCCCCTTTTTCCTTCTATCACAATTGGCTTTAGATTTTCTTTAGATCTCAAGTTTGAGTTTGTGAATCCTTCTACGAGAAAAGAGGGATTCAAGTAAACTGTAACTGTGTCTTTATTAACTTGGGAGCAAGAGGAGGAAATATATGTGAGGTTCCCTAAAAGATAATCTGGGGGAGTGGAGACTCCCTCTTTTACCCCTACAGAGTGTGCTGAGGGCTCTGCTGGCAGGTAAGCCCATGAATCCTCATGCCTGTCTCTAAGGACAGGGCCAAATCTGGTGAGGACAGAACAAGACTGCAAGCACCTCACCCAGCTAACAAATTTGCTTCTTTCCTGGTACTGGAACAACATTGTGCTACCTCTCTTGAAAGCTGTAACTATATTAGTCTCAGAGACATGAAAATGAAAGAATATAAAAAAGTTAAATTAAAATATAAAGTACAGTAAAACTCCAATAGTCCGGCATCCAATAGTCCGGCACTCCTGATAGTCCGGCATCAAAATGGCAAGAGCCTAGTGAGTGAGCGTCGGCAAAAAATGAGTCACAAGGTAACAGCAGCAGCAGCTGAACTGAGCAAAAAGGGTAAAAAAGGCTTAAAAAAACCTAAAACATTACAGTATACTGTATACAGTATGTACAATAAAAAGGGTTAAGAACACTTTATATACAGTATATAATGTATACAGTATATATATAAAACCATCTTATAGTACCTCCTGATAGTCCGGCATATCTGATAATCCGGCATCACCTAGGTACTATAGGTTCTGGATTATCAGAAGTCTACTGTATATTCAAATATAAAAATAATATAAATACAATGTAAACATTGTAGTCACTCAAATTATGATATAAATGCAGTGTAAAAAGATGGCATTGGTTAATACGTGAGTTCATTGAAGTGATTTTAAAAAAAGGATTTCTAATGAAAACATAACTCTATTGGATATAAGCACACTGGACCATGTTCTGCTGTCAGTTATGTTATATACATGTTAATTTTTTAGATTTCCAGCTCACCTTTACTACCTATGCACTACTTCTAAATGAGTGATTGCTTTTCTCAGGGCCATATTCTATATGCAGATATTTATGTCCCCATCTCCTATTCTCACTGGGAACTACAAATGTGCATTTGTGAATAGAAATTGACCTTAGGATATGTTAAGTAGCTCTGCTTATGGAAGTGTAATCACATGTGATCATACTCATTTATAGCAATCTAACACAGTTTGCTTTTACACTGTCCTGAATCTCTCTTTCTCCATAGCTTGATCAGAATGCTGTAGCATTTTTCTATTCAACAGACATTCTGTTTTTTACTGTCAATCTCATTCTAAATTATCCCCATTTAACTGCCTGTGTTGTCTACGTGCCTAGGAATATGGTCTAAATTCTTCTTTACTTGATTGCATTGTTCATAATAATTTACTGGGTTTCTAATTAGGTATCATCTAGAAATGTGGCCGCTTTCCAAGATGTTTAAACAATCCATATTTTTTTTTCTTTTTGCCTGTTTTCCTTTCCATTTCTTTAAAGGCCTGTAATATCCCAGACCAAGCTGGCTTTTTTCAGACACACAAACATCCCATGGTCAGGGCTGGATTAACTCTTCTGGGAGCCTGGGCCTATTAGATTGTGTGGGGCTGCCCTGGCTCCGAAGTGGGGGCAAAAAATGAGGGGTTCAGAGTGCAAGGCAGGAGTGTGGGTGCAGAAGGGGGTGAGGGCTTTGACAGGGGCTGCAGGCTCTGGGATGGGGTGGGGTATAAGGAATTTGGGGTGCCGAAGGGTGTTGCTGACTCAGGTCAAAAGGTTTTGAGTATGGGAGGAGGCTCAGACAGGAGGCTGGAGTGGAGGTGTGGGGTCTGGGCAGGAGGTAGAGTGAAGGGGGGTGTTAAGAACTGGGGGCTGTGTGTGGGGCACTTACCTGGGGCAGCTCGCTTTTGGTGTGGAGAGAAATAGGTGGCTCAGAATGACCTGTGCTGCTCTGTGCTTACCTGTAGGCACTGCCCATCATAGCTCCCATTGGCCAGAAACCAGAGAAGCCCTGCTGTGAAAGTTTTGCACATGCCTCTAAATCTCAAACCCTTCGGCTGTGTCTAGACTGCACCCCTTTTGCAGAAAAGGGATGCAGATTAGACACAGCACAATTGCAAATGAAGCGGGGATTTAAATCTCCCCCGCTTCATTTGCATGAACATGGCTGCCGCTTTTTTCCGGCTCGGGGCTTTGCCGGCAAAAAGCGCCAGTCTAGACGGGGATCTTTTGGAAAATAAAGCCTTTTCCGAAAGATCCCTTATTCCTCTTAAAATCAGGAATAAGGGATCTTTCGGAAAAGGCTTTATTTTCCAAAAGATCCCCGTCTAGACTGGCGCTTTTTGCCGGCAAAGCCCCGAGCCGGAAAAAAGCGGCAGCCATGTTCATGCAAATGAAGCGGGGGAGATTTAAATCCCCGCTTCATTTGCAATTGTGCTGTGTCTTATCTGCATCCCTTTTCCGCAAAAGGGGTGCAGTCTAGACACAGCCTTCATGTACCTGTATAGAGCTATCATATGTCCTTCACTCATCATTTAATAAAATGAAACATATCTAGCTATTATTTTCTTTGCTCAGATTAGTGCCTCTAGCCCCATGGCTGCTTTAGGTTGCTCCTTTGTGAATTTATTTTAATTAGCAAGCATCATTCTTGTATTGCAAAGTCAGAATTGTTCTCAGGATTCTAGTGTACCACCAGGAATTGTATGTGCAGGCCAATATTTCCATTTTGTATTTTTACCACAATAGTGCATTTTTAAGCTTAAATCTATAATAATTTGCAATACATGGTAGTCAAATATCATCTTCCCATTGAATATACCTTCAGGTATATTGAGATATCCTCTGTATGAGTCACATTCCCAGACCAAGGGTCACTACTGAGTCACCGGTCAGAGTCACATGATGTCTTTTCTTTTTGTGTTTACATTTTGATCAGTGATCGGGGAGGGATAGCTCAGTGGTTTGACCATTGACCTGCTAAACCCATAGTTGAGAGTTCAATCCTTGCAGAGGCCATTTGGGGCAAAAATTTGTCAGGGATTGTACTTGGTCCTGCTGTGAAGGCAGGGGACTGGAGTTGATGACCTTTCAAGGTCCCTTCCAGCTCTAGGAGATAGACTCTGTTCCTCTGTCTTCTATTTGATCAACCTCCAACTCTAGCCTGAACTTCCTCATTCATATTTCCCTAAGAATTCTCTACCCCCCATATTCTTCCATCTTCCTTTTATTCATGTTCACATCCATCTTCCCGGTTCCAGACTGCCGTTTTTTTCTTCTAACCTCATGTCCACCCATGAGCATGATCTGGTATGTCTCTCTTTACTCTAATTCCTTGCAAGACTTAGCCTTAGTTTTTCTGAATAACTGAAGATGTTGTTTGAATCCCTTAAGTGTTTTCCCCAGAATGGAAATTAACTCCTGCAATGAGGAGTAACAGTAGTCCGAATTAGGGGCTTTAGTTCGAACTACCTAGTCTGTGCTGCGTGTAGCCGCGGGCAGGGAGTTCGAACTACGGGGCATTTAAAAATGGCGGCACCCGGGAACATGCAAATAAAGCCCGGGATATTTTAATCCCGGGCTTCATTTGCAAGTTCGAATGACTACATTAGCCACCCTAGTTCGAACTAGGGTGGCTAGTGTAGACATACCCTCACAACTATTCAACCACTCATCATCCAGCTCCTTTAGAAAAGGACATAGTCTATGTTTTCCCTCACTCTGCTGGCATTTTGCACCATCTGGTCTCTCAAACTTAAGTTGCATTCATAGGCTTTATATACACTGCATAGTTATTCTGAAATAGCATGTCTACACTGCAGGGAAGCCTCAAAATTAGTCCAGGGCAGGCTTCCCTAATGTAGACATGCTATCTTGATTTAGAGCCCCAGGGGGAATAATCAAGAGGAATGGCCCTGGTGAGGGGCTATTTTGAAATAGTGGAAGTGGAGCCTTATTTCAAATTAGCTATTTTGGAATAGGCATTATTCTTCGTAGAATGAGATTTACAGAAGTTGGAATAAGCCTTCCATTATTTTGAAATTATTTCGAAATAATGGAATTGCTGTGTAGATGCTCACGTAGTTATTTCGGAATAACAGCCATTATTCCAAAATAACTTTGCTGTGTAGACACACACATAGTGTGCATGTATAAAGGGCCCGATTTTTATACTGCTCTGTAATTACATTTGTACCCACTTTAAGACCCACTTATATTTCCAGAACAATGCAAGGGAGGTGTATGCTATATTAGAATCAGATCCTCTGCATATATATATATATATATATATATATATATATATATATATATATATAGGGCTCAATTTTGTGACCCACACTCAGGTTAAGTAAGATTTTACTATACAAACAGCGCAGTTTACTTCAGTGGGACTGCTCATGTGGTAAAGTGCTACTTGACTTGAGGAAGGGTGGTTGAGTTGGATTTCTAGTAGTCTAACGTAATGGGAAATAAGAGATGGACTGATGACATGCGGGGGGTGGGGAGAAGATCTATAGTGAGAGAAACATTTGATAATGTTTAACATTTGAGAAAGGGAATAGGTCAGCAGGATAACTCACTGAAAACATCAAACAGTAATTATGTGACATTATTTTCCACTACTTCTCTTCTGTAGAATAGATTTATGGGTGAAAAAATTAGATGAAAAGATGTGGATTAACTTTAATGGGATGCTGGCATAGCTGAATAGTTTAAGTAGTGTGGACTGAGCAGTGACTGTCTTTTTTATCAGTAGTTTGCAGACAGGCAAACAGAAAGGTAAATTGACCAGAATTCCTATATTATAGTTTCAAGGATGGCCTCTGTAGAGGAAAACATTGTTTCAGAACTTTTATTTGATTTGCAGCACTTACTTCCACAAGGCTTAAATTATTGCTGAGTACTTAAGAATAAAAGGTTTGAGAAGAACTGATGAAACCTCTGTGAACAACAACCACTATACTTAAGAACTAGGTTTTTTTCCCCAACTTCACAGTTCTAAATATTGTATGCTGGCAGTTACTACAGGCATTCTAAGAGGGGGTTGTTGAGGGATGTTTTCACATTACATTAGCTACAGAAACACGCTGCTGACTTTAGAATGATGAGGTGAGAATCAAACAGTTTCAAAATTGCAGATTAGGCGTTGGGAGAATTAAGGAGGGAGACAGCACAGAGTCAATGAAAGATATGTCTGAGAGGCAGCTAAGTGCTGCTTTAATGCATAACTAATTTAGGGCTCAATGATTTTTCCTTTAGAATCAATAGCATAGCTCATGTTAATTTCCATAGGATCAAGCCCATACTGAAAGGAATTGTCCATTACTATATTACTGTGAACACTAATAATCTTAGGTTAAATAAGGGATAGGTTGTGAATTCAATAAGTTGCAAAATACATCAAATCTAAGGGTTCCTGGAAGAGAGTTTTAGTGTTGTCAAACATCATGCATATAGAATAATTTGTGTAGTCAAATAGATAAAGGAGGAAAAAATGCTTTTTCATGAGTTCAGGAGTAAATTCTGCACTGTTATACATTTGTAATGTATAGCCCCTTCTGTTGACCTTGCACTGTGAGTTAATTATATTAATGTTTCTTACATGCAGATAATACATTGACTACTTCATGTCACACACTTGGCTCCTGTTTTCTAATTTATATATATAACATTTCAGAGTGTGTCTGTCTGCATGTGTGTCTGTCTGAAAGTCCACTTATTCAAGAACTCATCCTAAACAGAAAGAGCTAGGCCTACCAAATTTGGTTTGCAGCTTCCTTTTATCCTAGCTTAAAGCAAGGGCAGGGTTTGGATGTGCCAGGAGTACCAGAAGCCCTGGGAAAGGACAGTTTCCCATAACATGCAAAGGCAGGGACTGCTGCTTGAGGGATGTGATATGAAAGTGCAGCAGTGAGCCCACAGGGGAGAGCAATACTGCAGAGTGTTTATGGAGGGCAGCTGTACCACCAAGTGAGCGGCCAGAAGGTCTGGAGCACCGCCATCTTGCCTGCCAGCACATTTGGGTATGTCTACACTATGGAGAAGATCGACCCTCTGGACATTGATCTTCTAGAGTTTATTTAGCAGGCCTAGTGTAGACCCCCAAAACAAATGCTCAGGGCAGCCCCGCCGGCATCCTGTACTCCTCATTCTGTGTACTCCTCACTCCTCCCGCAGTGTAAATGCTGTGGTGGCTCAGTTTAAGGTAAGCCAAATCCAGCTACACATTTTGCATAGTTGAACGGCATAACCTTAAGCCGACTTGCCTGGTCTAGTGTAGACCAGGCTCAAGTGAGTAGCCCTCCTGCCCCAAACCCTTTCTCCCCACTCCTGGCCCTTGGTCACAGTACTGGGGGTGGGGGAGAGAACAGGCTCCTGGAGGCTTGGGGGCAGGAGGAGAGAACAGCCTTCTGGTGGCTGTCAGGGAAGGGGGAGAGAGAGAACAGACCACAGGCAGTGTGCGTGGAAGGAAAGAACAGGCCCCCGGTGGGATGAGGTGGCAGGGAGGGAACAGGCTGCTGACAGGCTGAGGGGGCTGAGTCTTCCCTGAGACTCTCCTTGACCCAGCCCTCACTCTCACACCATTCCTTGCTCCCATCTTCCTGCACTCCCCCCACTCCAAGCTGAAAGGTCCTGCCCTGAAGGATGCTGGGTAAGTCTGCTAGTCTTTGATATTTGCCAAGAATTGTAAGATATCTGTACTTACTGCTCCTAAAGGATTTTCCATTGACTATTCCATTAGTCAATAAGGGTGCTTCCACTTTGAAATGTAGGAAGAGCCTCCCTGGAGAAAGACTGAAATGCCACATGGAGCCTGAGGCCAGCAGGGGAACCTGAATCCCCTGCTGGCCCCGGGTTCCACGCAGTCTTCCGCTTTGAAATGTATAAGAGTCCTGGCAGGGGCCTGGGACCAACGGGGGACTCAGAATCCCTTGCTAGCCCCTGGCTTCATGCAACACTTCTACTTTGAAATGTACAAGAGCCCCATTGAGGACCCTTGTACATTTCAAAGGTGGAGCACCACCTCTGCACCCCTACCCTCTCCACAGAGCTGGAGCTGGAGCTGGAGCTGGAGCTGGGGGAACCGGCTGTTAAGCATTCCTTCCTCTTCTCACCCCTACTTGCTGCCTCTTTCTGATAGAGGCAGCAAGTGTGTGGAGGGGAGAAGTGACTGGTCTACTAGTGTATTGACTATCTGATAAGCTTTTGATATCGGATAGTCAACTAGTCGATTAGTTGCTTACATCCCTACTGGACTCTCCACTGCTGCTATTTTGAAATAGCTCCTCCCCAAGGCCATTCAAAGTAATTACTCCTCTGTGCTTCCCAGGGCTCTAAATCAAGGTAGTGCATCCACATTTAGAAAGCCTGCCTTGGACTGATTTTGAGGTTTCCTGCAATGTAGACGTGCTATTTTGAAATAAGCTATTTCAGAGTATTTCTTTCAGAATAGTTTATTTCAAAATAAGCATGCAGCGTAGATGTACCCCTAGGAGGTTCAGGTGTTACACTACACTTCCTTTCTCAGGTAACACTACACTTCCTTTCTCAAGTAACACTTTTGGAATAGAAATGGGAGTTTTCTTGTCCAATGCTGGCAAGATAGCATTAATTATTTGAGAAGTGGAGCAGGATTTCTGTCTCCTCCACTTCTTAAATGCTAGCAATAAATAAATGATGCAGTAATAAATACTGCAGATACTCTCCTTTTGTTTAAATTTTTAGTGATAAAAATAATGAGGCTGCTGGTCCTTCAGTTTTCCACTTCCTGGTGTATCACACAGAATTACTATGTTTGTCTAGATCTTTTTCAAACACCTTTGTTTGCACGGGTTTGCTCTCAAAACCCAGCACTGGATACCTTTGCTTTTTTACATCCTTGAACCCATGTTTTTCTTGAGAAATTCAGGTAAACACGTACACTCTATTTAGAATGTTGCTACCAGAGTTTTAAGAAAAACTGTGAAATGTTATTCTGTAGTCAGGCAAAATTTATTATAGTAAGTATTTTACTCATTACATTCTTTGATAATCAAATTTTTATGTTCTGTTTGTTTGTAGGAGCTAATGAGGCTAGGGAACAGAGAAGTAGACTATATTTGAGCACATGAATTCAAAGTTATTAAACACATGTCTAACTTTACACAGAGGAGTAGCCCCAATTGACTTCAGCATGGTCATGCTTAAATACTTTGCTACTTCTGGGTCTTGGTCTTTTGTATAAACCTACTGTTAGTTACCCTATTATATTTTAAGCAAAGTTATAGTGGTGTGACATAGGCACAGAGAAAAATGGATGGGAATATACAAGTAATATTCTACCCTAGTGTATTACAAAATATTTGCTGATAAGGTATTGCCTTTGTTAAAAAATACAAAAAACAAAACAAACAAAAACACCACCACATAAACCTTCCTGCAAATGCCATATATTCAGTAATCAGGATTTAACAATTTAACAGTGTTCACAAACAGCTTCCATGGAAATAGGTGGGGACTGTTAAAAATCTTGCTAAATTTCATAGAGCTCTTAATATGTAGTTCCCTATTTATTGATGTAAGGATGAATTTGTGCATGCTTCAAATGATATAAAGTCCGAACTTCAGTTTTGTAGTATTTAAACATATGCCCTCTCCCTTGCACATCAGAGTGTTAGCTTAGTGATATAACATCAGGGAAGCAGAATTTACTGGTAGCTGACTAGTAAAGAGAGTGATGAATAAAAAGTGATGACCATATTAGCCCTCTCTATGCATAAAGGGATATAGAGAAGAGGGTACATTAAAATCATTTGGCTTATTTAAGAAGCTTAACATCCTTAGAACTATCACCTACAGGCTTTATTTGTTGCAATGGTAACTTTTATGTTTGGACAAAAACATAGAGACTTTGGTTAGTCTCCTTTCCAAAAGTTAGGTTCCCAAAGTATGATAAATGTGATGAATTTGAATACATTTGGAAAAATTGCCTACTTCTAAATTTTATGGTACTGTACTATGTCATTTTAAAGGACTGAAAAATAATGTACAGTTATTCTAGAAAATACAGTCTGTGACACTCAGAAGCATTTGTAATAACAGTAGTTATAAGAAAGTTAGCAGAAGCAATCCAAGCCTCTAAACCTGAACAAGTAGGTATGAGTTGTTGTCTTCATCTATGTCAGACATGTATGTCTGATGGAGCATATACACCCAATATAAACACCAAGATCAATCAGATCTGTATTTTTTTTGTCTTACTCAGGGAGTTATCTGGTTCTTTGGTCTGCTTAACTATAAAACAGAGAGGCAAGGTGGGTGAAGTAATATATTTTATTGGATCAACTTCTGTTGGAGAGAGAGAGAGACACACGTTTTCAAGCTTTTCCCTACAAATCAATACAATTGTGGGGTTTTAAAAGTGAAATTAATGTTCATGAAATGTGCTGGATTCTCAACCCTGAAGATTCAGCACATACAGGCTTCATTGCCCTGCCTCATCAATATGCTGAATCCTGACATAAGGAGAGGTAGTGATCACTTTGGAGTGAAGGGGTTTCCATGCACAGTTTCAACCTGTCTCCTGAGGCTACGTCTAGACTGCAGGCTTCTTTTGGAAGAAGCTTTTTTTGGAAGAGATCTTCCGGAAAAACATCTTCTGAAAGAGCACGTCCACACACAAAAGTGCATTGAAAAAGCGATGTGCTTTTTTGAAAGAGAGCGTCCAGACTGATTGGACGCTCTCTCGCATAACAGGCCACCTGGAACCACTTCAGCCAGGGCTTTAGGTCACCAGTTGCTTCCAAGTGCTGGTGCTGGAGCCTTGCAAGGACACGCACTTAAAGGGACCACACTGGAGAGCCGTTTCTCTGCTTCTGCTGCGTGCTTGCCTACCACTTTGAGGGACAGCAAAACCCTCACAGTGCCTTCTGTGGTTGCCCTGCTTTTGTGGACGCCACAGCTTTTTCCTTTGTGCCATGGATCCGGAGCTGCTCCTGGGCAGGCAATAGCCCCACATGGCCATGCTGCAGTTTTTGCAGCACTTTGTGCCAGCTGCCTCCCTGGTCCTGCATAAACTCGACTCAGAGTTCATTCTGGGACCCTCTCCCTGCGGGAGCTACAATCTGACAACCATACCCCACTGTGGAGAGGCGTTTTTGGAGTCTGGACACCAGTTTGGACTGGTGGGACTGGCTGGTCATTGAGCGAGGGGATCCGCCAGGCCCATCAGGCTGGAATGCACATCCAGGAGGCCCTGAAGGAGAGGTTCTCTCAAGCACCCCAGTAACTCTCCCAGGGCCTCCCCAATAGAGGCCTCTGGCTTCCTGCCCTATCCCTTCCCCACCAGAACTCCTCCCTTTGCCAAAAAACAACTAAGAGTTAAACTTGGCTTGCAAAATTTTATTGTCAGTGTTGGTGTGAACTGGAAACAGCTTGACTTCCCAGTTCCCTGAATCAATTCGTAGGATTGACATTTGGAAGAAACTTATTTTGTATGCATATCCAACAAGTTTTATCTGGAAATCTTTGGGAGAAGACAAATATGCATCCTTCACTCTGCCTTGTTAACAGAACCCATTTTAAAAACGGATAATAAGGCTGGATGCTAACCAGAGGAATTAAGGAGACAGATTGCCCTTTTCATCTGGTTTATCTGCTATAATCTTTTATATAAAAAAGGACACCTTATTAGTTTCTGAGTCAGAAACAAGACTGGTGGGAGCTTTGTACTTTTTGGAGGATGTGTATCATTTAAGCCAACCCACTGCAGTAGCATTGGGCAGTGGGAGGTAATCTGAAAAATTCAGAGCTAAACCTGAACAATTTAACTCGCTCCCTTCTTTGGGGCTCTGTTCCTTTAAAACGCATGCATGATATAGTGAATAGCCATGGGCTTTGGTGGATGGATTTTAGTGTTGTACCAATAACAAGCAAGCAGGATCTTATGAGGGGGGAGTAGGCAAAAAGCCATATTTATTGTAAAGATATATATATATATATATATATGTATATAAATAAAAACATTCATTCATTCAGGTTAAGCCTGGAAGTTGCTTGTGACAGAATACTGGCCAGGTATTCTGTACACAAGTGATGGTAGTGGGGAGCGAAGTCCTGATCAGATGCGCATCTGAAGCTCCTGGTGGGCTGACAGCAGAATTTTGGACTCTGACTCCATAGTCTTTTGGTCCAATCTTTATAGGAATTTCTTCCTATGACAGTCTATGGGAATTGCTGCATCATGCTGATGTCTTCAGGGTGGCTGCCAGGTGCTTGTCAGTGATCTCATAGGGTGGACCTCCAGTCTTTCTCCACTTGACACCTTTTGGTTACACTGGCACCTGAAGTCTTCTTCAGCCATTTGATGCTGCATTCTCAGGCTGGAACCTCTCAAACCATTCATTCATTGTCCAAGCACTCTCTCTCTCTCTCTCTCTTCCATACATTCCCTAATTGTTTCACATACAGTTTTTTGTATAATAATAATTTTACATGTACAAGAGTTGTAGTTACAAAAAGTTACAAAAGTTTCTGGGTAGCATTTCTTAAAACATTCTCTCTGAATGCTGAGTTAGTTACTGCAAATCTTTGCCCATGAAAGCTTATGCTCCTACACTTCAGTTAGTCTATAAGGTGCCACAGGACTAAAAAATTTGCAGATTCAGACTAACACGGCTACCCCTCTGATACTTGAGTTAGTTACTGTTATAGTTACAATGTTTCACTTTGCAATTAGGGTTAATTGCTTCACAATGCTTTGAAGAGAATGAGTGTCAATTGTGTAACAATGCCCTTAGTCAATTACAGGGCTTGGCTCCCAGAGCAGAGTTAGTGGCTTGACAAGCAGCCACTTGCAAAAGTTTGAGTGTGCCCTGGGATACAGATAGGGGAGCTGTTTCTGGCTACATAGTATTATATTTTTATCAGTTTTAAGTTACATGACCTAATATTACATTCCTAACAAATTATATTCTAGAGGGGAAATAATTATAAATCTAAACATTTAGCAATCATAACAAATAATAATAATAAATCTAAACACTTATCAAGCTTGATAACACTAAATCTAAATCTACACTTTAACAAGAATACATCTAAACACTTATATGCTTCTTCTACTTAACAAACTTATACTACTTAGACTTTTAGTTGTGGGGAACAAATTATGGGGAGTCACTTCTACTTGGGGGAATCATTTTTAATACTTTGATATGTTATCCCTACACTAGTACAGTTCATATCTCTGTAAAGCACAGAGGAAGAAGAGGCATGAAGCAGGTTGTTATGCTTAGTCTCTTACAAGAATTCCTTTTCCAATGCGTTTCAAACAAGGTGTCACTTTTTGGTTTATGGCAGACAAACTAAGAGGATGATCACTGTCTGCTTCTACAGCCATGTGACATAACAGTAATGCATGTAAACCATTCCTATTTGTCATTGTTAATATAACTGCCTACTGAATGCCTTCCTGTCAAGGTGATTTTAAAAAGAAGTGATTTTTGAGTTAGTATAGCCTTCATAATGTTATTTACTTCTTTTTTTAAGGAAATGCTTACTTGAAAGAGTCGTCGATTAGGATTTAAGGATCAAACTGAAAGTGAAGAGAGAAAAATATTGTTTCACCCTGGTGCACAGTGTGATGTCTTCTGGTAGCGAGACATACCCTTACTTGGGCTTTTTTTTTGGGGGGGGGGGGAGCGAAAGATCTGCTTTTTTCTTACTAGTTTGCTGAATGTACTTTCTTTCGCCCTTCTTCATCTTCCTCTCTTGTCTGCCCCTCCTCTCCTGTCCCCCATTGATTCAGGTACGCTGTTAATGAAAAGAAAGCTATCATCAGTAGAATGTGTCTCATGTACAGTAAGATCTGTCTTGCCACTCCGAGGAGGTGTTGATTGGAAGCAATTTACACATTAGCATTTGGGGACTATCACTGCAGGAAGTAACTTGCAACTGGCAGATACTTGATCCGCTTATTATCTTAAGGATTTCTGAAGTGTATGTTCACAAAATGAACATGTTTACCAATTTCATGTTTGTTCTCAATAGTTTCCCAATACAATTGCAACCCTAGCCACCTTTTTGCCATCTTTGACTTATTCCAGAAACCCTCCCTTCTCTTAGCTCTACTCTCTGTAGAAAATCTTACCAAATTTTTCCAAGAGAAAAATGACATATGATATTATCTTCTCCCTCCCATAAGGGTTTCCTGCCCTCAACTCTTGTGTCCTTCTTCCCAGTTACAGATGCAGAAGTTTCTCAGTTAATCTCCTGTTCTAATCCCCACACTTGTCCTAGAAACCCCATCCCATCGCCTCATATCTTCTCGTCTCTTTCCTTAAAACCATGGGTTAGTCACTCCTATCTTAAAATATGCAACCCTTCACCTCAACTGCCCCTCCTCCCTTTCATCTCTCAAATCATGAGTATGCTGTTCACAGTCAGTGTCTGGAGTTCCTTTCTTTCAATTACATTTGGGAACCTCTAATCTCACTTCTGCTCCTTTCATTCCACTGCAACCATCTTCACCATAGTCTCCAATGATCTTTTCCAAATGCTCAGAACTAGTATTACATCCTTACCTTCCTTGATTGTCAGCCATCTTTGACATCATCCAACCAAACTCCTTTGCGTGAAAGCTTGTCCTCCCTTGGCTTCTATAATTCTCTCTTGGTTCTCATCCTACCTTCAGAGGGTTCTTTTCATCCTTTTTCCAGCTTCTAGCTGATGCTTGTTATAAGGTCCTGCTTCAGAAAGAGTTCCACATTCACAGAAGTGACTCACTGGCCAGTACCTCCTTGATGTAAGGCTTGCTGGGGTTTTCTCTTGTTTGCCTCCATCTATGTCTGCCATTGTTAGCTGGAGTTATCTGAACTCAAAGCTATCATGTTTTCCAGGTGGTATCATAACATAAATAAATGGGGGACACAACTGCTCTTTCAGATAAATGATTGGTGCACACAGGAGTGCTTCCACCCTAAAATCCTTGTTTTTGTTAAGTAGAAAGCAATAGCATAGAACACCCTAAAATATAGTTCCCCAAAGTCTGAGGTCATGTCAAGTGGCAGCAACGGGTTTCTGGTTGCCAGCCTCTCCCCTAGCTTTTTCTCAGTGACTCCTTGATCATAAAAAATCCAGAGTACATTCTCTAGCTAAACTCTGTATAGGTTTTCTTTGGACAAAGCACATAGATCATAATGGCCTCTAGTCAGATAACAATCTCTCTAGCAAAAGCGAATAATAATTCATTATTGTACTTATCAGTAATAACGTCAGTAAGAAATGTACAGACACAGACATCCAGACCAATATCAGCTATCCCCCCTTTCCTTTCCTTTTCATGCATCTGTTTTGTTAGTAACACTGCAATCATGTCTGCCTAACCTAAGCCCACATATTTTCTCAGTCTGTGGTGTCCTAGTTTCCATTTTATGGGAGCTAAATGCAAAAGATGGCTGTGGATTATATCAATTCAGTTCTCTTGTAACACAATGGCTTAGCCCTACAGCCAGGTCACTTAAAAATTCAAGTACCCTTGTAGGGTATTCAAATTCCTAAAAACAAACACTACTTTCAACAGTAATCTTAAGTTAACATAAAGAAAAGGCTCTACTGCGTGTTCTTCCCACTCTTACCTGAGCACTAACTGCTCAGACTTTTCTTTGCTTGGAACCTAAATGACAAAATACATTATAATAAGGAATTTGGTGGCACTTTAAAGACTAATGCATTTATTAGCGTATTAGAACATAAGCTTTTGTGAGCTACAGCTCCCTTCCTCAGATGCTGAAGAGAAAAAAAAAGTTAGGCAGTAGCATTCCCACTTATCAAAAACTTATTTGCTATACCTTTCACATTTAACATTCCTTTTCTTCTTTTAATTTCTTTATACAATTCCATATCTAGCTCAAGAGGTATAATTTTCCTTTTACAATGCCCTTTCCCAAAACTATTGATATTAACCTCTTCTGCAGTTTCCTTTTACTGTGCTTTTCCCATTCTTTAACTCTCCTTACACAAGACATTTTGGTGTTCTGCCCTGCACATCAATTGCTTAGCTTTGAGTATTCATCATACTATTTCTATTTTCACTAGTGCCAATGACTTTTGCCCAAAAGGTTAGGTTTAAAAGCTTCATTCTTTAAGTTGTATGAATTGTACTAGCAGCTGTCTACTATACACCCAACAGCATCAATGAAGGCACTGCACACAATTTCCAACACCTGAGCTTAGAGTGAGACATAGCTTTCTTAAATTCTTTTTCAATGCCAATCTAAAAGTCTAGCACCCATACTCAGTAGTTGGTCTTCCTAGCATGCTGGGTAGCATTATCACTGCCTTATAGCCACACCCAGGAACTATCAGAATCACTTTTAAGCAACTCCAAGCTGCCAGACTTTTTCTGTTTTAAAACCCTCCACAGGTGTGGCAGATTGGGGCTAATTAAACAGGACTGAGTAGTCCCTGCCCTTTTGTCTCTTAAAGCCACCACATTATGTGCCACAAAGCTTTGTGCTTGTGCTCCATTTCTTCTGTCTCTACATGTCTTCTCAGGGTAATATCTATTCAGGGTTCACAGATCTACCTTTGAATCTGTTGTATGTGATTCATAAACCTACCTCTGTACTCCTTCTAAACTGTTTCCTTTTGTCCAAACTAGAATCTTTCGCTTGTCTTTCTGGCATCTTCTTACAGATGTCTGGATCATCTGCTCAAGCTAAACATGGCTGAAACAGAACTCCCAATTTCTCTCTCCTTCCCCGCTCCTATTTTTTGCCTTTCCTACTCATGGTTGCCAAACATTACTATCCTTCATGTGATCTGGGTCCATAACCTGGGCATCATCTTCAACTTGCACCTCAATCTAGGTCTTCATATTTAAGTTATAGCTAAATCTTGCTGATTCTTTCTGTATAATATCTCTAAGGCTACATCTACACAGAGGAGCTATTTTGGGATACCTTCAGTATCCCGAAATAGCTATTCTGCATCTTAAGTGCAAGCCTGTTATATCGAAATATAACGAGCTTGCTAGTCTGATGTCCCTGTAAACCTCATTGCACGAGGGTTATGGGGCATTTCTGCATAGTGCCTTATTTTGAAATAACATAGAAATAAACTACACAAATTGGGTAGCGCAAATTGCATAGCTTATTTTGAGGTAAGGGTACTGTGTAGATGCACCCTAAGATACAGCCTTTCTTATCCATCAACACAGGCATTTAGCCTCTCATCCCATGTCTTGATTACTGCAACATCCTTCTCTCTGGCCTGGAGAAAGGCTCTTTTGCTCTGCTTATATCCACTGAGAATGCTTCTGCAAAGATCATTTGAGTGAAGATTGAAAAAAATGGATTTGTTTAGTCTGGAAAAGAGAAATCCAAGTGGGAATATGATACGTTTTCAAGTACATAAAAGGCTGTTACAAGGAGGAGGGAGAAAAATTATAATCTTTAATCTGATGATGAAACAAGAAGCAATGGGCTTAAATTGCCGCAAAGGAGATTTAGGTTGAACATTAGGAAAAACTTCCTGTCAGGGTTAGGAATAAATTGGAATAGGAAAATTGTGAAATCTCTATCACTAGAGATTTTTAAGAGCAGGTTAGACAAATACTGTTAGGGATGGTCTAGATAATATTTAGGCATGCCTTGATTCAGAGAACTGAACTAGATGCTGTCTCAAGGTCCCTTTGGGCATGCCTACACTAGGAAATTATTTCAAAATAGCTAAATGTGAAATAATAACTCCCAAATAACAAAATCAAAATAGCGTGTTCCCACTATGCAGGAGCCTCAAAATTAGTTGAAGGCAGGCTCTGTTATTGTGGATGTGCTACCCTATCCTACAGCCCCAGGAAGCACTGGGGAGCATTAGTTTGAATTACTCTGGCAAGTAGTTTTTTCAAAATAGCAGCTCCACACTAAGACTATTTTGAAATAACTATTTTGAAATAAGTGTTATTCCCTGAGGAAAGCAGGAGTACAGATTTTGAAATAACCAGCCCCTTATTTCCAAATAATGGGCATAGTAGTGTGGACACTGCTTATCAGGGGCGGACTGGCAATCAAAATAGGCCCGGGAAATGAGTTGGGAATGGCCCACTTTTTCACATCAAAGAATTATTTTAAATTTACTCTATCAATTTTTCTGTTCTGCAAAAGGTCTGTCTTTCCTCTCTCTTATTAATCTATGGTGATATACCAGGGAGGGGCTGGGGAGAAAAGTAGATACTCACACCTCTCTCCTCCCTCATCTCTTTCCTTCTCTGAGGACCTCTTAATACCGATAGTCAAAATCCTCTCTTTATTCAGAGGATACTTGACAATAGTTGCTCATATCACTACCTGTTGTGTAGCTGTCACTTTACTATAACAGAAATTGACTGCAGAATGAGAATGGAGGGATTAGGAGTAATCCTGGGAAATAAAATGAGGTTCACAAATTGTGAATGGGTGAACCTGGCCTGGCCAGCTATGCAGTTACAGTATACGTAGTCTGTTTAAATTTCACAGATAGAAATTATTTTATTGTTCACCACCATAACACAGTCTCTGTGTTGGTAGACACTACTAATGTAGCTCAGTAACATGAGCTAGCAGGAGCAGTTTGGGGTGAGAAGGTAGTTTTCTCTTCATATATTTCAGTGTTTGTTTTCTCTGATGAGATTACCAATAAAATGGGCTGTTACTGCCAATTTTGATTCTCTTTTTTTGTCATGTAGACAACAAGTAGGAACTTGAGACTACCATTTAATTCAAGGACATCCAATGGCTTTAGAGTTATGTTATATCAAAAGGAATCAGTATTCTATTCCAATTCCCCTTAGCCGTTTCTGGTTCTCATGGTATAAGCCTTCTTAAGTTTGGTGGGTGGGTTAGGGAAGCACACCAGATAATTACTAAATGCTGCATAGCCCAGAAATAGCTTTCAACCTTGACCTAATGTGAGTGGAGACTAACCTCTGGTTAAATACCATTGTCAAAGTGTACTCTGTTAGTGGGACTAGTAATCATGTATGAAGTAGAAAGTGATAGAAAGTGAAAGGTTGCAGAGAAGGTCTGGTGGTTGTTGCATAAAAGCCTCTACCTGAGCTATTATTTAATTTTACAAATGGATTTTCTGGAAATACTCTAAACTGTAAGGTCCTGCCAACACATGACTTAGAGACTGCCCAACACCTCCTGCTGACTACATTGCTGGAGGAGAGGGGAAAAGTTGTCTTCTAAATCACTTCATTACTGATGATTTGTAAATGATTCTCTGCAGCTTTGTAATTGTTTCAGCTGCATTGCCTTTTAAACTCTGCAACTTGTTGTAATCTTTGTTAGACCTTGCAACTCTCTAATCTTTGTAAAACCTTGCAAACTTCATGACTTTTTGTAACTTTCATCCTCTCTGCTTGTAACTTGCTCTAAACTGCATTCTCCCCTGAGATAGGAATGTGTGTGTGTGAATAGAGACTATTGTGTGTTTGGGATTAGAAACTGCAAGGCTGAGCATGTGGAGTCAGGTGATGAGTCATCAGACCAATTAAGGAGATAACTGCTGCTCTGCTGGATCAAGGGAAGTCTGGGCATGCTCCCTGGTGATGAATGTGGATGAGTCATAGGAGTCGTACAGAGGCAATAAAAGGAGAGAGCACATGGCAGTAGTCCTCTTTCTGAGAAGTTCCTCTTTCTTCAGCCAGTTTCTTTTCCAACTGGCTCATAGCCAGGATCAGCAGACAGATCCTCCAGGTGCAACATGCCTTGGCTCTTTCTGCAACCCATATGTCTGTGTAAGTGTGTGAGTGCCTGAGGGCAGGAATGGCTGCGTCTAGACTGGCATTATTTTGCACAAAAGCACCTGCTTTTGCGCAAAATCTTGCCGCCTGTCTACACTGGCTGCGAGTATTTGTGCAAGAACACTGACTTTGTAATGTACAAAATCAGCAGTTCTTGCGCAAATAGTCTAATGCTCCCGCTCAGGGATAAGCCCTCTTGCACAAGTATTCTTGCACAAGAGGGCCAGTGTAGACAGCAACGTTAATTTCTTGCGCAAGAAATCCCGATGGCTAAAATGGTCATCGGAGCTTTCTTGTGCAAGAGAGCATCTACACTGGCACAGATGCTTTTGCGCAAAAGCAAATCTTTTGCGCAAAGGCACATGCCAGTATAGACGCCCTCTTGAGCAAATACTTTTAACGGAAAAACTTTTCCGTTAAAAGTATTTGCGCAAAATCATGCCAGTCTAGATGCAGCCAGTGTGTGTGAATGAATGAAGGGGCGTGTATGTGTGTTTGTATAAGAGAGATAGCTGGTTCCTCTTTAGTTTAAACCTTTAGTGGCAGCTCTATCCTCTTTAGTTTAACCACATAGTGGTGTGTTAATTTCTCAATCAACAAATCCATACTAGTGTAACCCTGGGTGGTCTCTAGTGGGAATTTTTTGGGGTAACAGTGGTAAGGAGAAACCTTGGAGCAAAGAAAGAGCTTTTGAAGGTAAAAGGTGGGCAGGTAAACAGGATCTTGGGCATGGTATTTGGAAGGTTTTGCAGGTATTGCTATATTAGTATACTATGTCACATAGTATAACGAATGTAAACACTGTACTATTAACCTACTCTGGCACCTCTGGGTGAAATAAGCTATACTGGCAAAAAATGCTTTGTTAGGATAACAATATTAACACGCGGGGCTTTTGCTGACTGTTGTGCTAGCTCCAGCAAATTAGTTTTGTCAGCAGGGCACCTCCTTCTGGCTGGCATCTTACCCATCTGCACTGCATGCTCACGTTCTGGACCTGCATGGCTATCCTCTTCAGGACACTGCCCTTTGGCAGTGCCCACCGCGGTGGTCTCTCAGAAGTCTTCAGTTTCACCTGCTACTGTGGTCCTAAAGCCTCTCCCCTTTGCCTCAAAGGTAAGCCACAGGCTGTATAGGCCACATCCCCTTCTGGTGGGGGAAGGTATCAGAAATTCCCAGTTTCACCTGCCACTGTGGCCAACCTAGCCCCTCTGTCTCAGGACAAGCCACAGTCTTTACAGGCCACTATTCTTGATAGGCTACATAAAAGCCTCTTAACAATTGGCCAGGGCTCTGCACAGTCCCCTTCCAGCCAGTGTGGGGCAGCTGCACCACCACACTGACATACCTATGTCAGTCACAATTGAACCTCATCACACCCCTACCTGACAGTTATTGTGGCAAATCTGTAGTATAGACTTGCCCTCAGTACCTTTATGTGTGTGTGAGAGCGAGCAAGAGAGAGACACACACACATACATACACACAAGACATCCAAGTCCTACTACCTCACCTGTGCTCACCATAGCTGAACTGAGAATGAAGTGCGAAGGTGGTGCTAAGCCTTTTTAATGCTCCAGTGCTTATTAAATGGAAAATAGTTCCACCTCCTCCATGGTGCGTAGGCCTGCATAAATAGTTCAGCTATATGGAGAGGCAATGAATCTGGAATACCAAGTAGTATGTACAGTATTGTCAAGTGCTACTACTGGCTGTATCTGGATTCTCTCTGGCTACATCTACACTGGCCAGTCTTGCAGAAGAACATATGCAAATGAGTGGTGATGAATATTGCTGTGCCTCATTTGCATAATTAATGAGCCACCATTTTTGCACAAGGGGCTTTTGCGCAAGAAGGAGCAGTCGATACTAATGGCATAAGAGCTATTCTGCTGCTTATTTTTAGGCAGAAGGGCTCTTGTGCAAGAGGGGATTTTTGCGCAAGAAGGAGCAGTGTAGACTGCTTCTTTTTGCGCAAAAGCCCCTTGCGCAAAAATGCCAGCTCATTGAGTATGCAAATGAGGTGGGGTGATATTCATTGCTGTACCTCATTTGCATATGTTCTTGCGCAAGACTGGCCAGTGTAGACGTGGCCTGTATGTCTCTAATCAGTAGAGTGGGGGAAAGACCAATGAATTACAGCAGATTCTGAGATTCCTTAGCCTCTATAAAATCACAGCTTGCATCACAAACAGTTTGCTAATCCCTGAGGTCCTGTAGTCATTTGAATACACTTGTGATGGGGTGTTCCAGGAATTTGCCTCCCCTTCTTAGAAAACTCACTGTGTGGAATGGAGGAATCTATCTTCTACTCTAACCCAAGAAGTCACTTTTGATCAGCTCTCACTGATGATCACGCTTATACTACAGAGAGATCTTTTGATTCACTCTGAGGCTATGTCTACCATGTAGATGGCTCCTTTTTGCACAAAAAACCCCTCTTGCTCAAGAGCCATTCTTTCTCATTTTTTCAAGAACAACGGTTCTTGTGCAAGAGGGGATTTTTGCACAAAAAGGAGTTGTCTACCCAGCTCCTTTTTGCTCAAAAGCCTCTTCTGCAAAAAATGCCCCCTAATTAAGTATGCAAATGAAGTGTGGCAATATGCTAATCCACCCTTCATTTGCATAAACTTTTGCAGAAGAAGGGTACAGTATAGAAGTAGCCTGAGTGTATTGTCTAGGTGGAGTGGTTTGAGTTAGTCATTGGTCAGGGTATTGAAAACTAGATGATTTCACTTCATTATACACCCCCTAGTTCATGCAAGCTTGTGATGGTGCCAAGAAGGCACCTTCAGTGCTTTCTCAAGTAAGTGACTGTGTTTTATATTTGCTGTGTTAGATGTGTCAGGAAGGATTTATCTTGTTTCTTATTTTGCTTATCCCCAGAATGCTCTTTCCACTAACTATTAGTTTTCTCTTTGTATATTCATTGGAAAAACTTAGCAGCTAGCGGAGTTAGTTGCAAAGCAAGACAGTATCAAATTTAACTTCATTTTTCCATGAATAAGTAATTGATAGAATACAGCAAGTGTTATCTCTTCCAAGACAAAGTATATTCAAGAAGGAAGGAAAGGAATTTTTTTTGGTTACACATTTAGAGGTCTGATAAATTACTCCATGGTAGATAAGCTTAGAACTGAGATAGGTAACAAAGGTTTGGAAAACAAGTCTATAACAAAAAGACCACGTATTTACTCTGCTGAAAGTTTGCTTAAAGGCAATAGCAAAGTTTACAGTACTACTGGATCACAGTGTGATGCGTCTTCCCTATTATCACCCTAAAATTAAACAGGGCTCTTAAAAGACAAAAGAAGACTTTTAAAAAGCATGAACATACATTGCCACTATAAAAAAGTGTGCCTAGCTACCCTGAATAACTGCATGACTGCATAATGTTTGCCCTCTCTTCTTCCCATCACCTTTCCATTATTGTTTTGTCTTGTCTTCATTTATAATACATAAGGAAAGAAGATGTTTCAGCTTCTAAGAATAAAACTACAATTACATAAGACTGAATCAGCAGCTGTGCCTCACTCCAGATCCAGAAAATAATGTACAGGTGAGCAAATCAAAACCCAGACAATATTCCTGTCACCAGAAACATCCACTCCTTCCCCTTGCTCAGAGTCTGGGTAAATAGGTTTTAGAGGTGGTCCTGAAGGTCAGCTGTCAGGCCTAATTTGGACTGGGCATGGAGAAGGAGTTTATAAACCTGAGCTGTCCCTCATGGGGAGTGTCTTGCTGGGAGCAGCTGTGGCACCATTGCACAGGAGAAAAACAGACTTTCAAACAGACAGGTCCTAAGCCATTCTTCATGTTATCATTCAAAACCAATCCTTAACTCCACTCAGAAACCAAAGCTCAGCCACTAGCAGGCACAGAGCACTGGTGACAAATTCTGTATGATACTCTCCATGCCTAGAAGGCTGCTGCAATTTCTGAGTTGATTCAGGGTATATTCCCATGTACGGCACACCGCAGTAATCTAATTTGTGTGCCACAAAGGCATGGAGCACAGTATCAAGATCTGCATGCAAGAGAGACTGTTGCACTCTCCTGGAGCTCAGCATGTCAGACGAAGATGAAAAAAGGCCTTCCCAGATATAGCTGCTAGTCAACTGCTTACCAGCAGCTGGGGGTCTAATTGTAACCTATGCCACTTGATACACTAATAACTCCAGATTGGTAACTTTAGTGATGGTCATAAACCCTTGACAAGAGGGACAGATCCTCTAGCAGTTTCCCTCAACCTGCTAGCTTCACTTGTTCTACCTGGACTGAGCATCAGCCACCTAGCCCTGATCCATGCTACAGTACCAACTGATCCTGGGATGAGGAATTTGACAGTACTTGCTGGCTCATTGCAAAGGGGGGAGCTCCTTGAGTAGGTTGGCCTGACTTTCAGACATGCTCAGCTCCCAGCATTTCATTCTTTTAATTATGCTGCAATGTTTACAACTTTCAACTGCTGTGACACTGGGAATGCTTTTGTGTTCTCCTCTGCTAGTATCTGTATGGAAAGCATGTTTTTAAAATGAAAATTGTAACAGAAGAACGAGATGGACATGTATTAGGTTCATCAGTACAGAGAGCCAGATGCTACCTCGCTTTTCCAGATTAATGGTTTATAAATGACCTCAGAGGGTGAATCAAATAGCTTGTGTCTTGTTGCCATTCATTAAACAGTCTGAGATAAAAGGATGGGCTAAATGTCTGGTTTTCTTGGCAGACAGAAAGAAAAAAATCCTGAGTTTGCATCTCTTCAGTTTAAAACATTGTTCTTGCTCCTTTTCATTCACTCTGACCATTTTTTCCAGGCTGGCTTTTCACTGCAATGTGCTATTGTTTCTCTGGTCCTCTTGCCCAATTCTGTGAAGCTGCTAAGTGCCCTCTACTCCCGTTGACTTTTAAGCGTGTTCAGTGCCTCAGAAGAGTGGGCCTTATATCAATGCGAGGTGAGGGCGGTTAGGATTGGTCCCTATGTTTTATGATGAACAGCTCCTCTGAATTGGGGAAAATAAATTGAGCTAGCAGATCGATTCATTGTCTTGCTCTACGAGGCTCCAGTTCAGGAACGCATTTAAGCACATGAATGTCTATGACACTTCCCAAAATCAGGGCCTTAAACGTGCAACTGTGGAAACTCTCATTTAAGGCTGTCAGAGAATATGAATTTCTGTGAACATAACATTAGGGGCTGGTCACAGTCAATTAAACTTCCTTTAGTGATGAGTTGACCTTGTACTGGACCTCTGCACAGAAGTCCCACTTAAGCCTTAATTACACTGAGTGGCTTTGCTGGCCTCCACAGAGGTGACAATGTCACCCAGTGGAAACAGACTTAGTGGGAGTTTTGGCTCTTCTAACAAAATGAAGGTAGGGATCCTTAATTGTAAATTTTGTAATAAAGTGAAAGTGAAATTCTGTTTCCATTGACATCAATAGCAAAACTCTCATTGAGTTTTCTTTAATTCTTGATAAAATCTTACTCATATCCTACCAAGTACCGTGATCCCTTTCAAGTGCATTGTAACTTAAAATGCACCTTATGGTTGCAACCTAACTATAAATGAAATAAAGGATGCAACCATAACTATAAATGCAACCTAACTATAAATGAAATAAAGAGTAAAAAGGGTAAAAACTAATATTAAGTGACTAAATTCGAAGTTTCACACAGCAGAAGATCCTTCTGCAGTGATTTTCTGGGAATTTCAGCTGATTCAAGGATGCAAAGTGATTCAAACTGCTGACACTACAATTTAGACATTCAATAGCAAAACTTTCCATAGATTCTGACACTCATTTTGCTTCCATTTAATTTCTATGCTGAATAAAATGCTTATGTAAAAAAAATGGCAGTGTGCTCAGTTATTTGAATATTGTGGAATGGAAAAACACAATGGCTACGTCTACACTGCAGGCTTCTTGCGCAAGAACTTTTTGCAGAAGACATCTTCTGTAAAAAGTTCTTGTGCAAGAGCACATCCACACTGCCATGTGCTTTTGCGCAAGAGATGTGCTTTAGTGCAAGAGAGCATCCACACGGCCATGGACGCTCTTGTGCAAGAAAGCTCTGATGGCCATTAACAATGGCCATCAGAGCACCTGTGCTTTTTCCGTCCACACACACTTTTTTGCACTAGAGCTTTTGCACAGAAAGGCTTATTCCTTATAGAAAAAGGAATAACTCTTGCACAAAATCCCATCTTCTGAAAATTTACTGTACTTTTTCTTGTGCAAAAATGCACTTCTAATGTGGACGCTGCATGAGTTTTTGCAGAAAACATCTGTTTTTGAGCAAAAACTTTGCAATGTAGACATAGCCAATATGATTGTCTTCCATTTTTGTTCATGAAATGTAACAGTACAGGGAGTGAGGTAGAGTGGTGGGACTGCTTTCATTTTAGATCCGTAACTCATGGCTGCCACCTCAACCTTTAAATATTTATGAAGGTAATGGGAGTAGCCAGACTGCAGTATTTATTAGCTGTTTTACTTGAAAGGAAGGAATGTCTTAATTAATGCACTGAACTAGGACTCAGGTGATCTAATTTCAGTTCCTAGATCAGCTCAGGAGCTCTGTGGTAGGTTTTGGCAAGTCACTTCATCTTTCTGTGACTCAGTTCCCCACCTGTAAAGTGAGGATAATACTACTTCCTTTCTCTACCCTTTGATTGTCTTATCAGTTTAGACCAGTGGTCACCAACCAGTAGATCAGGATCTACTGGTGGATCTTGGAGCTTCTGACAGGTGATCATGACTGGTTTGGCCAAGAGGCTATCAAGTGCCAGCACTTTAGCTGCTCCCCCCACTGCTGCACATCTCCAGCCCTTTGCCTTGGAGCTGTTCCCCCAGGAGCCTCCTGCTTGCTGTGCGGGGCAGGGGAGAGAAAGGAGAGGTGCTGATATCAAGGTGCCCCCTCTCCCACCCTGTATCCTATGTCCACAGAGCAGAGATGGGGCACAACAGGACTAAGTATGGAGCAAGTTTATCGCCTGCTTTTGGGAGTGGTGCAGGGCTAGGAGAGTGGTGAGCTTGCCTTAGCCCCACTGCACCACCACCCAGGAGCCACGTGAGGTAAGTAGTGCTCAGCTGGAGTCCATATCCTGAACCCCTACCCAAGTCATGAACTGCCTCCTATACCTCAAGCCCCTGCCTGAGCCCCCCTGCATCCAAAAACATTTTCCTGGAGCCTGAATCCCCTCCTGAAGCCTAACTGCCCACCCCAAGCTCAGCTCAGAGCACCTCTCACACTCTAAATCCCTTTAACTCACAAGCAGAACCTGCACCCCTGCCCTCTGCTCCACCCTGATGATAGTGAGTGAGTATGGGGGAGGGAGTGAGGATGGTGTGAGCAGGGGCAGGGGCCTCAGAGAGAGGTGGGGCGAGGATATTTGGGTTTGAGGTAGATCTTGGCTTGCACTTAAATTCAAAAAGTGATCTTGTGCTTAAAAAGTTTGGAGACCACTGGTTTAGACTCTGTTTCAAAGAAATCATTCCCCTCTGTAACTGAGTGTGCTCTCACTGCCTCAGCACCTCCTGCTGGTCACCCAGGCATTAGCTCTTTCAGCTCTAGAGCACCCCTTTTCAGCCAGTGTCTCACCCACAGTCACCTACATTCTCCACCTCCAGGTACTGCCCTACCACAGTGCCCTTACTCCAGGTCCTCCCTGTCTAAAAATCCCTAACCACCTTCTGCCCACCTTGCCTCAGCAACCCACTGCCAGTTATCATCTAGTCCCTTCAGGGGCAAATTGCAGTCTGAAATGGCCACTCATCATTGGCATGGGGATGTGGACCTCTCCTGGTTGACTCTCTGCAGCCCCTAGTAGCCATAAGTCTTGCTTACCTGGCCAGAGCTTCCCCAGCTCGCCTGTCTCCTCCCAGCCCTGCTCTAACTTCAGCCCTAGTATTCTCAGGTCTTGTCTTAGGCCCTGAAGCCTGGGAGTAAGGTGAGGCCAGAGCTCCAAAACACAGCCCTGTTTCAGGAAGCCTCCAAGTTTCCTTAGCAGCTAAGTCCTTCCTGCTCCCTAGCTATAGCAAGACAGTCTTCCTCCCTTATTTATATAGCCCCAGGTGGGCCTTTACTGGCTAATTCCTGCCACAGCTGTGGGGCTTTGCTCTCAGTCCACTCTGGGGGCTGGGTTTTACCCTTACAGAGCCAGTGCAGGGCAGACGCCCCATCACCCTCCAAGAAAGCACATAAGTGCATGCTAAAATGCTATTAACTTCAGTGACACGTAACTGCACATTTAAGCATATACTTAAGTATTTTCCTGAATAGGCATAGATTAGATCTACTGAGGTTCTAAACTTTCTGGGGAACATGTTCCTTTATATCTGTGCAGGGAACCGCCATGCAGCTGAGGCTCACAAGGGCTCTGGACACACCACACTTAGGGTATGTCTACACTACCACCCTAGTTCGAACTAGGGTGGTAATGTAGTCAACCGGAGTTGCAAATGAAGCCCGGGATTTGAATTTCCCGGGCTTCATTTGCATGTTGCCGGGTGCCACCATTTTTAAATGTCCGCTAGTTCGGACTCCGTGCCTGCGGCTACACGCGGCACGAACTAGGTAGTTCGGACTAGGCTTCCGATTCCGAACTACCGTTACTCCTCGTGGAACTAGTTCGTGCCGCGTGTAGCTGCGGGCACGGAGTCCGAACTAGTGGACATTTAAAAATGGCGGCGCCTGGCAACATGCAAATGAAGCCCAGGAAATTCAAATCCTGGGCTTCATTTGCAACAACGGTTGACTACATTAGCACCCTAGTTCGAACTAGGGTGGTAGTGTAGACATACCCTTAGGAACTTCCAACACATGTTGGAAATGCATCAGTTGTGCTGTGAAGGGGCATCTGGAGGAAGAGGCCAGGCGCCAGGGGGCGGGGACGGGGGCGGGGCCCCCCATAGCCACGCGCCCCCCCCCATAGCTGCGCCCAGGGCAGGGGCCGACGCCCCCCCTCCTCCAAGCGCTGGGGGCCGGGGCTGACGCCCCCCCCTCCTCCAAGCGCCTGGGGCCGGCGTCCCCTCCCCCCCCAAGCTCTGTGTGCCTGGGGCCGGCGCCCCCCTCCTCCAAGCGCCGGGGGCCGGGGTCGGCGCCCCCCCTCCTCCAAGGGGCCGGCGCCGGGGCTGGCGCCCCCCGCCCCAAGCGCTGCGCGCCTGGGGCCGGCACCCCCCCCTCCTCCAAGCGGCCGGGGCCGGCGCCCCCCCCTCCTCCAAGCGGCCGGGGCCGGGCTGGCGCCCCCCCCTCCTCCAAGCGGCCGGGGCCGGGCCGGCGCCCCCCGCCCCAAGTGCCGCGTGCCCGGGGCCAGGCCAGCCCCGCCCCGAGCATGTGGCGGGCGCACACGAATGGCCCCGCGGGCGCCGTGTTGGGGACCATGGGTCTATGGCAATACTTGCAGATTCAACCTTAGTGTTACAGGGTTGGTATGCCTGTCCCCCTTCAGAGACAGGTCACATGCTCTAAGGACATGAGAGTGGGGCTCAACCCCAAATGACTCACTAGTTCGGGTCTTCACCTTACAGTCCCAATTTCCTGGACAATCTGGTCAGACAACCTGTCAATGAAAATGTCCCCCCTCCACCCCACTGTCTTTGGAACCAATCCTGAAAGGTGCTAATTGACCGGCAAGCACACTGAAGTAATTGGGAGTTCAGATGCTTGACATTTTGCAGAAATGGGTCCTTTGTGGGGGCCTTTGGTGGTACTGAGGCTGAATATATTTTTTACTGAATTCATTCCTGAGAATTTTGGTAAACTTTAAACTCAATCTCTTACTCTTTTTCATTATTTTAACTACCAGTGGCAATGGCTTACATCAGAGTCCAATGGCCTATGCAACCCCATTTTAAAAATTGGATGGAACTCTTTTGCATTAAAGAAAAGCAAATGTATAAAAAGGGACTTGTGATATCAGATTAATTTCAGCTTTCCTGTCACATGGAAGCAATTGCATTCTTTTTATTTTTAACCAAATATTGTATAAACAGAACACTTGCTCCCAGGCTGAATTCCTGAACGTCAAATTGAAAACTGGAGCTAAAATTCACATGGCTTTATAATAGAAATGCTGATAAACCCTGAATCAATAAGTAATCTGCCCCCAAATAAATGATCAGTAGGAGGCACTTGATAATAGCTAGGATTAGAATTTTTCACATAGACTACTTCAAACATAATACCAGCAGAATATTTACTAATGTATTAGTTATACATGAGAGACTATAACAAACCATCTATCCCATCTAAAAATCTTATTAATATTTGCATTTTAAAAAAGTTGAATAACTGGTGCAGCTGAGCATTTGCTTCAGGGTCTTCTATGCTGAATCTGATTTGGAGAGGTTCTTTCTAGGCATTTTTCTGTTAAAAGATAATGCAAAAGCCTACATTATCTATCTTGTAGAGAAATACAAATAAAACATTTTATTAAACTGGTTGGAAAAGTATTGAAGTTTCCCTCCTTTTTATTTGTAGTATCTGTTGCCTGTATTGTTTGTTCATTTTTCTTTCTTTTCGTGAGTGAGCTGTATACTATTGATTCTTTCTTGTTACTAAAAATTATGGCATAATGTAAGTCCTCAAATTGAACTTCCATTTGTACATCAAGCTGTTCTTTCCTTATGTCCCATGAGATTAAGCTATGGCATCAGCAACTGTGAAGTCTGTTTCTATCAGCCATTTAAAACAAGGCAGAGTGATTACAGTATGTGTATACACATTTAAATGAAGGGGCTGTGCACAGACTGTGGATTTTTTGGGTTTTTTGCTCCTTGTCTCATGTACCTGCTCAGCCACATAGAAAAATATTGTGTTGGGGGGAGGGAGAGGGAAGGGCTAACTTTCTTCCCTTCGGAATTTTTAATTCACACTGTAGGTTAGAATCAGCTCTGTTGTTCATACGCTAAAAGACTCAGGATTCTAAATGACTGTATTCAGAGAAGGTGAAATTTGCCCCCCTCCCTAGAGTGCTGGGTCAAGTCTGGTACACCACTTCAATCTCTAAAATATGGGTGAAGGGAGAATTAAATGATGGATTGGACTTGAGCTAGTCCTTTGCTCAGGGGTAAATTTCTTTCAAGTTGTGTACATATTTAATTTAATGGTTGACCATTCCCAGTGCTGGATGGCATGGAACTTCCTGGTATGCAGCAATGAGTCTTAGCTGACCACCTCAATGATTCTCACATTCTCTTGTCATAGACTCATAGGCTATGTCCACACTGCCGGCTTTTGCGGGCAGAGAGTATGCAAATGAAGCACTGATTAGCATTTTGCCATGCTTCATTTGCATAATCGATTTGAGATGTTTTTGTGCAAGGGGTTTTGGGGAGCAGTCCGTCCCACCCTGGTGTCCACGCACGTACCTGCGGCTTGCAGTACCTCAGCAGTGGGTAGTGCCTTGCATGTGCAGGCATGCCTGTGCACTGTGTGCGGCACTCCTCGGTGTGTCTCGGGTCCATCCCCTCCCTCCCCCCCAGTGCCAGATGTGTGTGTGGCCTCCCCGAGCCTGGGAGCAGGATCGCCACCATGCTTAGGCGATGACTGCTGTACGATGTCCAGACCGAACAGCCCAAGCAACATTCACACTCCTTCCCCTGTGCGCCCACTTCCCCCGCCCTGTGTGTGTAACAAACTGAGACTACTTACCTGAAGATCCCTCCTCAGTGTCTGAGGAGGCCTGGGAGACATCCTGGCTCACTGGCACCGGCTCCAGGGACAGGATGATGGTCTCTGTCTCCTGCTCCTCTTCCTCTGGCTGGCCCTGGTCCTCCTCCTCCACTATGACCCCAGGCGGGGCAATAATGGGGGTCTTGAGGCTGACAGTGGGTGGTGAAGATGTTGCCCCACCTCCCAGGTTTGGTGCAGTTCCTGGTAAGAGGGGCAGGTGTGGGGTCCTGTCCCTGAGCACGAGTTGCACTCTCTAGCCTGGACATATCCCTGATGGAGCTCTTTTACTTTACTCCGGACCTGTTCCAAGGTCCGGATTGGGTGTCTGCGCTCTTCCAGGGATGCGGCCATGAACTTGAATATTTCAGCATTTCAGCGCTTGGAGCGGTGAGCCTGCAAGGTGTGCTCCTCGCCCCACAGCTCGAGGAGGGACAGGATCTCCGCTCTGGACCAGGAGGGTGCCCACCTCTTGGTCCCTCTGGGTGGGTCCTTGGACCTCTGGGGCTGCTCCCTGCAAGGCCCAGAGAGGTCGCGGGGGGTTGTGACTCCACCATGGGTGGCAAGGCCTGTGGCAGGGAGAGCCGAGTGGTGAGTTGCTGCTCTCAGACCAGCTTCCTGTCACAAGGCTTGTCTAGGGTGCTTGCAGCTTTAAGAGGGGCCAGGAGACAGGAACTATAGAGTTCTGATTAATTTTGACAGCATGGTCACCATGGCACCTGTGTTATTTCCTGGGTGCCTCTTCTTTCAAAAAAAAACCCCTCCTCCCTGTACACACACGCCCTTTTCTGAAAGAACTATTTTGGAAAAAGGCTGCTTCTTTGTAGAAAGAGAATTACCAACACCGGAAAAACTCCTCTCCTCTTTTGATTTACTTTCGAAAGAACGCGATTACAGTGTGGACGTAACTCAGGTTTTGTTGGAAAAATGGCTGTTTTGACAAAACTCTGTAGTGTAGGCATAGCCTAGGTGAAACTGGATATACAGGCCTGGATTTAGGGGTAGGTGACCCAGGTGATCTCCTGGGGTGCCCGGTTTGGGAGGCATTTGGCTCCAAGTGTAGTAAGGTATTCAGAAGTTAAACAAACGGAGGGTGAACCACCGAAGACCCTTGTGTCCTGGGGTGCCATTTGGTTTAGCACCAGTCCTGTGGGTATACTAAATAATGCATGTAGAAAACAATGATTAGTGTTATTTTTATCATTGTGCTTTAGGCAAAAGATGCTTACATCTGGCCAATTTTTCACATATTCTAGCTCTGGTGGAAAATGTGGTTGCCTTTAAACAGTTTTGTTTCACTTTTCCAGATGGGACGAAAAAATTAACCTCTAGAAAATTCCTCACCAGGAGGAAAACTTCTGGTCCCAGGAGCAAAAAGGGGAAAGTATGCATATCTCTTTTCAAAATTATTCCTTGCTTGACTCTCCCAGAGTACTGCATGGCAAGCACTGCATGTAGATTAGCAGGGACACATACTGTGCTGCATAGCTGGCATCAGTGCGCACTAACGAATACAAAGGGAACAGACAGTTATTCCCAGGAGCAATGCTCAACATCCAAATAAAACTATATCATCTTAATCTCTCTCAAGCAAAAGCATTAATAGTTAAATGAAATTACTATAAAATGCAAGTAGCCTGTGTCACTTTCTCAGCTCATCCCTGGTGTCTGTGACACACTAAATTACAGCTCAGAGCTGAGGTAAGCAGGAAAGAAACTTAAAATGAGCAGCACTCAAGTCTCACATTCTGACAAATCTCTTCTCTTGACCTCGATGAATATGATAGTCAGGTATGATGTCTACCCAGTCTAAGCTTAGAATATCTCATTGCGGCCTTTGTTTGCTTCTTTCAGCACTACCCCACACAATGTGAGTGCAAACATCTCTCTTTATGCTATACTGGTGTTTCTCAAAAGGGGCTGAGAGCCCACTTTGGGAAAGCCGCTAGCTGGCTACTTTGTTTACCTAAAAGGGTCTGTAGCCACAGAGTCTTGCAGTCCCCATTGGCTCTAGTTCACCAATTCCAGCCAAAGGGAGCCGTGGGAAATGGTGTGGCTCGGGCTAACGCTTCTTGCAGCTCCCCTTGTCTGGAAACATTGAACCAGAGCCAATTGGCACTGCGAGGCTCTGTGGCTACAGACCCTTTAGATAAACTAAGTGGCACAGGTCTGCTAGTGTCTTTCCCAAAGCAGGCCCATGGCCCGCTTTGAGAACCGCTGTGCTGTACAATAGAGATGTTTGTAGTATTTCCATAGATTGGTGATAAAACAGACACTGTTTTCCTCAGTTCTCTTGCCAGCATCTTGGGTTAGATAGAAGGGGAGAGGTTATGTACAGTAGCACAGAAATCACCACCTAAAGGAGAGAAGGGGCTAAGGTAGCTTCAAGCTCCAAATCCTGGGTTGAAGAGGACTCTGGTTCAACTCTGAAAGATCTAGGGACTATCTAAGTTGTGGGCTGCATGCTACCTGGACTTTCTGCAATGCTATGAGCTGCAGCTCTCACCCCGACACACTCTTTCTGTTAGAGTTTGAGAGGAGCTTCACAGGATAGACTTACCTGTCTTGTGTAGTTCCTATTCTGGGGAAACCTCCCTTGGTCTGATACAGAATAGTGAGGGATCCTTCATGCTGCTCTGGCCTTCTTACCCAGAATAAGGGGTCCAGAGTGGGAGGGAAAAAACTCACCCATGTGGTACAACAAATGTCACTGTTACAGCTCACTGAGACAGGGACTATCATTAATTGTAGGGCTGTGCTTTGTGTGGAATAGTGGTGTCCTGACATGGTTGAGGTCTGTAGGTTAGGGTGGCCACTCCCACATCCTTATAACATTGAACATGCTAGTACTTCCAGGAACTCCTAAGCCTGTGCCTCCTGTGTGACCAGACAGAGCCACAAAGAGGCAAAAAAATCTGAGAAAGAGAGAATGAATTTTCTTTCTTGAATGATATATTATTCCTATGCCGGGGAACTGCTGGAGTTCAAGTTATATATAATAGTTTTGACATGAACCATATCCTTTAGTCTTGACTTTTGGACAAATCATTTTCTCACCTGTAATTCCTTCAATACCTTCAGAATTAGAGTTGCCTTGCACTTATTCATGTCTGAGGCTACGTCTACACTATGAGTTTTCTCGGCAAAAAATATGCCAATGAGAGACTCATTTGCATGAGTTGCAATCTGATTTGCATATTTTCTGCGCATCCGTTTTTGCGCTAGGCAGTTTTGTGCAAAAACAAGCAGTGTGGACGTTTTCTGAGCAAAACCCCCTTTTTCCACAAGATCCTCATGCCCCAAAAAACCTCCTCCACAAAAATGGCAGAAAATATGCAAATGGGATTGCAACTCATGCAAATGAGTCTCTCGTTAGCATATTTTTTGCCGAGAAAACTCGTAGTGTAGACGTAGCCTGAGATTCTAACACGTAAGGCAACAAGACAATAGCTTGATCCTGAAGGGGAGTAAAAGGAAACAATGAGACAACATTGGTCAGCATGTTGAAGAGTGGTCTCCATTCAGAAGCAACTTAGCCACTGTCAACAATTTTGTAGTTAGCATGGCAAAAGATAGATTGGAAGAGCATAATTGAGTGGCTTTGTGCATGTTTACAGAGAAGCACCTCCCAGCCACTAAGGGGAGTATGGAAGGAGGCATGCAAAGTGTATATATAAACCTTTGCACAGGCTCCCACAGATCTCCATAGAAGTCACTGGGGCCTTGCCCTGTAAATCCTTCACATAGTCCTGATTCCTGTTACCAAGCTAAGGACTGCAGGATTGGGCCCTCCACATTTATTTGGAAATGCTGATTATTTTGTAGCTAAGCAAGACAGTACATACCAGAAAAATATTGTTAAATTTGTACTAAATACATTAATAACCAACTACAACACATTCAGAAATTACAGGCCAGATTTCAATACCTTGCTTCTTAGCACAAGTAGCCCATGGCCTACGCACTGCGTAAGACACTACTCAGCAGCAGTAAATATATCACAATCTGACCCTGTATCTTCAAGAGATGATATTAAGATTATTACTTGGTAAATACCTATTCAAAACATTAACATGTATTCATTTTCTAGCTGAGTAAAAAATAAAGCTATTTGCAAAGCAATTCCACCCAGCTTGCAAGAGTATTTGAACTTTTAAAAAAAGCCTTTACAAACACTGAATGCATCTTCCTTGCTTGTCTTCCTCCTTAAAATATTAAGAGTTAAACCAGTAATATCACATCTTGGCTTTTAGGTGACCTAAATACTCCTTTACCAAGTGCTTTGAGGTATGACTAAAATAGCTAGTCAGCTCTTGCTCCAGCATGAGGTAAATTTGACTAGCTGTCATTCAGCCTTGACAGCTCTTCTCCTGCAACTGCCTTTGTAAGTAACTCAGGATACTTCAGCATAGGTTGAAAGCATTCTGGTTGAAAGCAGGACAGAATGTAAGATTGTCATATTGATACTTATCATATTTAGTTGGAGTTGGTCCTGCTGTGAGCAGGTGATTGGACTAGATGACCTCCTGAGGTCTCTTCTGACCCAAATATACTCTGACTATGATACTACGATATTTAAAACAACTGAAGTGTGACGAGACACCAACAACCATTTCATGTGGCTTGTATGTATGGTGGTATGGATAATTAAACACCATACAATTGTAAAACAGCAAGATAAAGCAAACAAACATATACACAAAATGCAAGGAACCTCCTAGATAATTTGATAATTACATAATTACGTTGGGTGATAATAACATGGGTCAAATTCAGAGCTGGCACAAATAGCTCCTGTTCTATCCCCTAGAATGGAATAAGTACTTACACTGGAGATGAATTTGTCCCATTGTCCCTGCTTTTGCAAATCTCTATGTACTTAAGTATCTATACATGTGAGTAGCAAGCAAATTTGTGCAAAACTGGTGCCGTACTGCGCAGGTAACAACACAGTACACATACACATGATCATTAAGACCCATGTTTCCCCTACAAAATAATTTACTGGGAATTTATCAGTGTTAATTTAAAAAAAAATTAAGAGTGAAAATCAATGCAAAAATTTAATTTTAGAAATATTAAGGTTAATATTGGGAGATGGGAAGACAGGAAAAACCTATTAAATAGGGAAAAATAAGAGTCTATTAAACAATTATCATTAATCCCAATTACAAAAAGAAAGCTTTTTTTTTTTTAAAAAAAAAAAACAGTTTCCTGCAGGTGATTCCTCGGTTAACTTTGAAGCAAGGGGTTTTAGTGTGAATTCCAAAAGTCCTGGTGGAGTAGCGTTGCAGCAGAATTTTACAAAGTCTTTTTTTTCCTGAGGCACATAGACTTTTAGCTCAGACTTATTGTGGGGGGCAGGAAGGGCGGGGGGAAAGGGTGGCTGACACATATCCCAAAAGCATCATTTTTCCAGTCACAAAGGTGGGACATGGACAATGCTTAATCTGTGCCAGGCAGAGCTGCATCAATTGTCTAGCTTATTTCAAAATAGCTTATTTCAAAATTGGTTGCGTCTACACAGCACTTATTTCGAAATAGAGCACTCTTCCTCTGACTTCCCTTACTCCTCGTACAATGAGGGTTACGGGAGTCGGAGTAAGAAGTCCTCCAGCTTGACAGTATTATGACATTATTTTGAAATAACTACCTGCTGTGTAGACGAGGACTAAGATATTTCAAAATAAAGTTGCTGTGTAGATGTACCTTAGATCAGACTGCGACCTAGCAATGTAAGAAAATCTAGATTTCATTACCAGTCCTCTGAGCCATCCAGCCTTCTAGTTTGTGTTATATTACTGATGACTAAAAATGCTAAAAAGGGGAGTTATTGATAAGAATGCTGTTTAAGCTGAAGAAGGAATCCATTTAAAGGTTTGCATAAAGGGAGTAAATCATTGGCTTCTAGTCTAGAACAGCTTCTTGCTATCTATTCAAAATTCAATCCATATGGAAGATGGGTCCTTGAAGATTTAGAATAAAATAAAATCAGCTCCTCACATAATGATTTCTTTTCACATTTTCATAAACCTTGCCCCAGAAAATTGATAAATGCTTTTCTTCTGAGAGAAACCTCCCCCATCTTAAACCAAAAGTATTTGCTAAACAGGCTGATCTGCATCTGGTATATTATGGCGATTTTTATAATTTATATACACCACTTGAAGAATGCTATATCAATCTCCATTATTAGAATAGATGCTTCCATATATTTAAATGTCCAGAGCTCCTCACAAATAGCTTTTTTATTATTGTTTTGGGCAGCAGCAACTGCAGTAATGTGTAGTGAGATGGTTCTGTGAGATGGGTAATTCAGTGCTTATTCTCCAACAGGTGGCAGTGGTGGTGGGAGTGCTCATCCAAAAGGTAATGAACATGTTTGACTTCACTGGCTACAAAGGCCAGGCGGTGAATCATCTTTCTGCAGTACTGAACATAGCTTTCTGGCATTTTTCATCAATCAGTCCTTGATTATCATGCAGCTTGGATTTAGCACTATCACCCAAGCTTTGATGAATGAGATTAACTAATTGGAATGTACTTCAGCACTATTACAAAATAACTGATCATTCTTTCAGGGTGTGATGTTTGCTGTTATTTCAAGTGCAGCTTGTTCTTCATGGATGTGTTTAGGCAGTTACTTTAGCACTGTTTGTTAAAAGAATTCAAAATTCTTAAAGGATCATAGAATAACAGGCCTTCATGAAGTTTCTAGATCGTGTACTATGACCCCTCTTTCAGAGATAGAAGTATTACAAACTTCTCTTACTTTTCTTTCAATAATTTTCTAATTGCTTTTAAGTAAACAGTACTTACTGATTTCTTTCATTGTTGCTCTGGTAGCTTTAGATTTTAAGGACAGAAGGAAGCATTATGATTGCATAGCCTTATATCTACATAACATAGGCTATACACCTCACTCATTAATCTCTGCATCAAGCCCATAATTCCTATTTCAGCTTTCAGGTCTCTTCTTATAAAGACATCCAGGCTAGATTTGAAGATTTAATTGCTTTAAAGACTGCAAATGAAGAAGAATCTACCACATCCCCGGATAAATTATTCCAATGATTAATTACACTCAATGGTAAAAACGTGTACATTATGTCTAGTATGAATTTGTCTAACCACTCGATCGCATTATGATATTGTATTATAGATTAAAAAGATGTCTACTATCACAAATCTCTTCCCCATGTACAGTAGACTTCCGATAATCCGGAACCTATGGGACCTAGGTAGTGCCGGATTATCAAATATGCCAGACTATCAGGAGGTACTATAAGATGGTTATATCTATACTGTATACATTATATACGGTATGTAAAGTGTTCTTAACCCTTTTTATTGTACATACTGTATACAGTATACTGTAATGTTTTAGTTTTTTTAAGCCTTTTTTACCCTTTTTGCTCAGTTCAGCTGCTGCCGCTGTTACCTTGTAACTCATTTTTTGCCGAAGCTCGCTCACTAGGCTCTTGCCATTTTGATGCCGGACTATCAGGAGTGCCGGACTATTGGATGCCAGACTATTGGAGTTTTACTGTACTTACTTGTCAACAGTAATCAAGCCTTCTTGTAATACCTTCTTGGATACATTGAGCTCCTTTAGTCTTTTGCTGCAAGGCATATTTTCTAGACCTGGAATAATATTTGTAGTTTTTTTGGGGGAACATTTTCTAATTTGTCAGTATCTCTTTTGAAGTGTGGACATCAGAACTGGAAGCAGTATTTTCCCACTCTCCATCCATTGCACTGTAGTTTAAATAAATTACCAAAATAATTAAAACCAGAGGGATTATATTGTGTTATTTTGACAAATAAAATGCACATAATTTTGCAGAATTTTTAATTTCTTTGGTGCAGAATTGCCCCAGCAGGAATTTTCAAAGCACTATAACAGAAAGGGGCAGTTACTGCCAGAAAATCCAAATAACTGCTTCTGTTTGTTGGCACCCTCCACAAACACACTAATATTTCAGTGACTGCTGGAATTTTATGTGTGGGACACTATTTGTAAAATAATAACTTGTTATTTTTGATCTACAGAATAAAAACATTCTTCTGAAATCCACCAACTCCAGTAAAAGTGGCACTTCAATAAGCATAAAATGTTCACATGAAAAAAATACATCCAATCCATCTGTATTGTCTGCCTCAATGCACACAATGAACCGAAAATCACATGGCAACTCACAACTTTTTCTCTGACTTGGTAAATTGATATTTTATTATATATAATATGCTATGAATAAACATATTATATGGAATGGTGGTTAACTGTATGATTAATTGTATTTGTGAGGTTCCACTGATGTGTATGATTTAGTTATATTTGTATGGTTTCACTGATTATGCATTTTACAGCTGATCTGCTTTCTTTGAAAGTCATAATGTAAATATGCAGTACAACACTGTGCTGTTAAGTCAAAAATATCAAGTATGTGATTAGCTTTATATTTCTTCTCTCTTGTATATAGTACATGAAGATACTGAGACTAACTTGACGTGGTTCCATTTTCTGGTAGCAATGAGCTAGTGTTTTTGCAATTGGTATTGTGTTGGTTGTGCATGGGTAGGTAAACAACAGAGGTATCCCGAAATAGGTACTCCGCATCTACACAAGCTGCCCGTTATTTCAAAATATTTTTCGAAATAATGGGCGAGCTATTTCACCAACCCGGTAAACCTCATTGCATGAGGGTTAAGGGATGGCTTGAAGTAGTGCATTATTTCTAAACTAGCCAATTAGCCCGTCATAAGACGGGATTTTCAGGTCTCTCCTCCACGTCGGTCTTCTCTCCTGAGCCTCCAGTCTCTCGCTCTGTCTCTCTCTCTCTCTCTCTCCCTCCTCCTACTGCCGCCCCCTCTCTCTCTCAGCTCTCCTCCGCCTCCTGCCTCTCTCTCTGTCTCTCTGGGTATGTCTACACTACAAAGTTAATTCGAACTAACGTCCGTTAGTTCGAATTAACTTTCATAGGCGCTACACTAGCGATCCGCTTGTTTGAACTTAATTTGAACTAGCGGAGCGCTTAGTTCGAACTAGGAAAACCTCATTTTACGAGGATTAAGCCTAGTTCGAACTAGCTAGTTTGAATTAAGGGGTGTGTAGCCCCTTAATTCGAACTAGTGGGAGGCTAGCCCTCCCCAGCTTTCCCTGGTGGCCACTCTGGCCAACACCAGGGAAACTCTTCTGCCCCCCCTCCCGGCCCCGGACCCCTTAAAGGGGCATGGGCTGGCTACGGTTCCCGTGCCAGGTGCAAGCCTGCCAGCACCCAGCCAGCAGACTCTGCACCTGGCACGGCTCGAGCCACCCACCCTATGCCCCCCAGCCCTCCCCCTTTTCCCGGGACCAGGCTGGCGGCTCCCGGGAGCTTGCCCGGGACTGCAAGAGGCGGGCACCTGCCTGGAATAGTGCAGACTTGTGGACCTCGTCCACGATCTCCGCACTAGGCACAGGAAAGTGACCGTCTAGGGCAGGAGAGCTGCCAGCCTGGCCACCCAGGAGCAGTGTGCAAGAGAATCAAAGGGGTCCACTGAGACCCCCCGACCCTGAGCCCTGAGCTTACAATGGCCGTCCTGGGTCAGACCAAAGGTCCATCTAGCCCAGTAGCCTGTCTGCCGACAGTGGCCAACCCTAGGGACCCTGGAGGGGATGGACCGAAGACAGTGACCAAGCCATTTGTCTCGTGCCATCCCTCTCCAGCCTTCCACAAACCTTGGGCAGGGACACCACTCCTACCCCCTGGCTAATAGCACTCCATGGACCCAACCTCCATCACTTGATCTCACTTCCCTCTAAACTCTGTTCTAGTTCTAGCCTTCACAGCCTCCTGCAGCAAGGAGTTCCACAGGTTGATTCTTTGCTTTGTGAAGAACAACTTTCTCTTACTAGTTTGAAGCCTGCTACCCATTCCTTTCCTTTGGTGTCCTCTAGTCCTTCTTTATGGGAACTAATGAAGAACTTTTCTGTATGCACCCTCTCCACCCCACTCATGCTTTTAGAGACCTCTATCCTGTCCCCCCTCCGTCTCCTCTTTTCTAAGCTGAAAAGTCCCAGTCTCTTTAGCCTCTCTTCATATGGGACCTGTTCCCAACCCCTGATCATTTTAGTTGCCCTCCCCTCTCCCAGTCTCTCTCTTCCCCTCTCCCACCTCCTTTTCCCAGTCTCCCCCAGTTTTGTTCAATAAAGACAGATTCCATTTTGGAAGACATGTTATCTTTATTTTGTACATCAAGAAGAGGGGCTAGGGAAGGGTAAGTGGAAGGAGGTGAGGGAGGAATGGGGCACTAGCCCCCGATGGGGAGGACAGGGCTGGCTCTGCGGGCTTCTGGGGGTGGAAGCTGTCCTGCAGCCCCCCAATTGCCCTCTCTCCCCAGATGGCAGTCTGCGGCAAGTGCAGCCAGGCTGATGGCCGAGTGGTGTGACATGCCCAGTGTGGGTAGTCCAGGCACTCCAAGCCAGGACTGCTTTGCAAGCGGGGCACCCCTGAGAACTGTCTGTCCGGGGTGGGGGTCGGGACCCTTTAAGCACCGCCCTCGGCTAGCCTGAGACAGCATCTCCACGCTCTAAGTCCTCCTCTGATGCCCTGCCGGCACTGCTTCCGGCCATCCTTAAGCCCGGTTCAGGGTCCACTCAATGTGGACATGCTAGTTCGAATTAGCAAAACGTTAATTCGAACTAGTTTTTTAGTCTGGATCCGTTAGTTCGAATTAGCTTAGTTCGAATTAACTAATTCGAACTAAGTTAGTTCGAATTAACGTTGTAGTGTAGACATACCCACAGACTTCTAAAGGAAGGATGCCCTAAAGTGAGGAGCATTGTGCTCAGGGTGTGTGTTGTATACTACATGATCTGTATTCTCTGTGCATTTCTCATCCTTGAGTATAGCTCAGTGGTGTTTTAGAATCCTGTGCAAAGTAAGAGATGTGATACACTTAGCTTTTGGCCCATGAAGAAGTAAACGGTGGGCTTAGCACACCCACATGGACCTGGGGGGGTGAAAGTGTATTTAAGGTGTGGGGGCAGTCTGAGGTGTCAGCTCTGGTCCCAGGAGATAGCCAGAGGTTTGCATGATTTTAGTTCTTAGGAAGGGGAATCAGACGAACCACAAGATGGGGCAGCTCCTGAGCTCTGTTCAGATTCAAGATGCTTAAAGAAATTGGGGATTCAGTGTCTGGAACCCCTCACAGCACTCTGGTGAGTGATGAAGAAGGGGCATTTGACTAGAGTTATAACAGCCATCAGGCTCTTAAAGAACTAGGTGAGACATACCCTTTTGAGTATGAAGGAGTCACTTTTCCTAGTTTTTTCCCCCACGGGAACACTTCTAAAAATATATATAAAAGAGAACCTAAATACTCTGCACTGGAAACACTTTTCTGTTCATTTACATTTTTAGGAAGCAATTTTTCTTGGGCAGCTTCTATGGATCTCCACCTGGTTTTTTTTTCAGTTGTCTATTTGCAGCAGTGAGATTTTTGAATTCTTAATTTGAAGAACAACATAAACTTAATATATATTCCATTTTTATTTAGAGTTGTGTCTGACCATGTTCCCATGCCTTCTTGCTCCCGAATTATCTCAGTGAGAAAACAAATTATCAGATGGGTTTTAAATAATCACGTGAGGGTGCGTCTACACTGCACCCATAGCTCAAAATAAGCTACACAATTTGAGATATGTAAATTGCATAGCTTATTTGGAGTCAAAATAGTTTATTTTGAAATAAATTGCTATTCCAAAACGTTCTTTACTCCTTGTGGAATGAGGTTTACAGGGACTTCGGAATAGCCAGCCCTTTATATTTTGAAATAAGGGGCACGCTCAAAAGATGTGGAATAGCTATTTCGGGATATCTCTGTATCCCAAAATAGCGCTGAAGTGTAGACATAGACTTGCTGACTTTACAAACATTATCCTTCTTTATTTCCCAGTTTGACTGATGTTTTGGATACCAGCCCTCCAGCTGACAGTTTGCATCTTATTTGAGAAAAGCATTAGGTCTTCAATATTATTGTCACTTGTGACAGACTGTACAAATATTACTTCATACATCAACATCATAGTGCAAAAATGTCATACCTTTGAGATGCTGTATGATGCAATATTTTGCATGATAAACATAATATTTTGCATTAGGATATGTCTACACATCAAAGTTATTTCAAAATAACAGCCATTATTTTGAAATAACTTTACTAGCGTCTACACAGCCAAACTGCTATTTCAAAATTAAATCGAAATAGCGGAGGCTTATTTCGAAATTAGTAAACCTCATTCCATGAGGAATAACACCATTTTTGAAATTGCTATTTTGAAATAAGAGCTGTGTAGATACTTATTTCAAAATAGGGGGCCTCCAGCCCTTCCCAGGGTGCCCTGCTGGCCACTCTGGCCACAACCAAGACCACTCCTCTTCCCCTCAGCTCCCCGGAGACCTTAAAGGCGTAGACTCTGGCCACAGTGCCTGTGCCAGCTCCAAGCCTGCCAGCCCAGGAAACAGTCTTTCCTGTCCTGACCCAGTGGCCCCAAAAGATGAGCCAGCAAGCCACTGGCAGCCAGCCCTCCACTGCTCCCCAGGAGCAGTCCCCCAGCTCCCAGGAGCCTGCCAGGGCCACAAAAGGCGTGCGCCTGCCTGATCTAGTGCGGAGATCATGTATCTCATTGAGGTTTGGGGGAATCCTCCAATGTTCATGATCTCCACACTAAATGGAGGAACATAGCCATCTACAGCCAGATGACTGCCAGCCTGGCCACCAAGGGCCACATCCGCACCCAGGAGCAGGTGCAAATGAAAATCAAGGAGCTGTGGTAGGTGTATGCCAGAACCACGGGGGGGGGGGGGGGGGGCGCAGCTGAGAACCAGGGGCTGACCCAGACACCTGACCACATTTCGATGCCCTGGATCGCATCCTAGGGGGTGGGATGGGACATGCCCCACAGATGATCATCAACCCTGCAGCAGAAGGCCCTGAACAGGGCATCGAGGAAGAGGAGAAGGAGAGCCAGGAGCCACAGCAGACCAGATGGAGGGTACTGAGCAGCCAGGTCCCCCGAGCCACCCCAGCAGGCCTGTTGCCGGTGTCATCCAAGGGCAGGGAGGCAACAACAGGTGAGTGCCATCACTATCCCCTTGTGTGGGAGGAGAAAGGGGTGGAAACCAGGGACTGCGTGTGTGGGCCTTGCTGTCCACGGATCACGCAGCAACCTGTGCATATGCGAGCATGTGCTGCGCCACCCCTGGGCATGTGGCCCCAGCTGGCTGCCACACGAGCCTTACTCTGTTAGCCACACACATGTGTGAAGAGGCATGACATTCTCCTGACTCCGAGGTGGGACACAGCAGGACACCCTCCCTCTACAAGGCCACTCTACACAGAGGCAGGGGACATCCCCTCCTCCACACACTATATATAGCGCAGGGGCATGGGTGTGATCTTGAGGTAGCTCCCACTCCCGGGGATAGCAGGACATTCCAAACATGGCCTCTGTGCAAGCACATCGGCTCTGATGGTACAGGGAAAGGTCATCCTCGCCTTGCAGAGGGGGGCTGGGCTTCACCCACTGTGTCCCTAAGGATAACTGACCAATTCTCTTGTTTCTCCACAGCCGCACCAGCTGCGCGTGCTGGGCTGACCTCACCACCTGGGACATACTCCTGCACCCGTGGGCTCTGCAGGACCACCTGTGCAGTGGAGGGGTACCAGCAGCAGCACTAGGGGGCACTGCGAGCCCTGCACTGCACCCTCCAGCACTGGGTGCAAGAAGACCTGCAGCTCTGGTGGGAGCAGCTTGCCCAGGGCCGTGCCATCTGCCAACACCTGCAATCCCTGGTGCAGAGCGTACTGCCTCCTGCCACTCCAGCGCTTGCTGCCTCCCCAGCTACCGCTCCTCCTCTCACTTCTTCTCCTCCTCCTGCTTCTCCCCCCACCTCCTCCACTCTCTCCACCTCCTCCCCACCCTCAATCCCCTCCCCATTCCTCTGGGGACACCGAGGCCCCTGCACCCGTGATGCTGGGAGACAGTTAGCCTGGCGAGACCCCCAACCCTGAACCCTGAGCTTCCTCTCCCCCTTCTTCCCCTTGCTTCTTCCTTCCAGCTCCCTCCTCCCAGGTTTCCCTTTCCCCTCTCCCACCCTCTCTCTCCCTTCTCCCTCCTCCTTTCCTCAGTCTCACCAGAGTTTCTCCCCTCCCTGCCTTTTTGTTAAATAAAGAGAGTTTGTATTTATTAAAATATGTGTATTTTATTTTACACCAGGAAGGGGGTTAGGGAGGGGTAAGTGGAAGGACATGAAGGAGAAATGAGGCACAAGCCCCCAGTGGGGCACATCAGGGAGACTGTTAGTGCTCCTCAGGGTGGAAGGTCTCCTGCAGGGCCTCCTGGATACTGACAACCCCCCTGATGGACCTCCCAGATGGCAGCCTGCAGCAAGTGCAGCCAGGCTCGCTGCACCAGAGTGCCCAGGGGCAGATCTGGCTCCATGTTGCAGAGTACTGTGATGTCCCGAGTGATGGCAACCAGAGCACACTGAGACAAAAATGCTTTGTTTTCCCTCATTGAGGTAGACAAGCAAGAAACTTGAGAACTGGCTGTCTTGAGGGGAGGGGGGGGGGGCTTTAAGCTGGTTCCAGCCAGCCTTAAATGCGATTCAGAGTCCACTCAGTCCATTTCAAAATGCATTTTGTGTGTAGACGCATTATTTCAAAATATCTTATTTTGAATTAATTGTTTCGAAATAAGATATTTCGAAATATCGCTGTAGTGTAGACATTAGAGAAGAAATAACTTACCTAGATCAAACATTTGGTTAGTGGCTGCCAAACCTACTCACAGTGGGTATGTCTACACTACCCTCCTAGTTTGAACTAGGAGGGTAATGTAGGCATACCGCACTTGCAAATGAAGCCCGGGATTTGAATTTCCCGGGCTTCATTTGCATAAGCGGGGATCCGCCATTTTTAAAACCCCGCTGGTTCGAACCCCGTGCAGCGCGGCTACACGGGGCACGAACTAGGTAGTTCGAACTAGGCTTCCTAGTTCGAACTACCATTACTCCTCGTGAAATGAGGAGTAACGGTAGTTCGAACTAGGAAGCCTAGTTCAAACTACCTAGTTCGAGCCCCGTGTAGCCGCGCTGCACGGGGTTCGAACCAGCGGGGTTTTAAAAATGGCGGCTCCCCGCTTATGCAAATGAAGCCCGGGAAATTCAAATCCCGGGCTTCATTTGCAAGTGCGGTATGCCTACATTACCCCGCTAGTTCGAACTAGCGGGGTAGTGTAGACATACCCAGTTATATGTTCTGAGTTACCCAAGGATAGTTTGGATGTATAGATAACTTCCATTTTCCTGTGTTGGAAACAAATAATTGTGCATTTTAATTGCATTGCTTCTTTCTTTCCCTGAGCTCTTGAAGTCAAAGCATTCCAGAAAAGGCAGACTAACACTATCTTGGTTTAGTCATTATTTTCCAATTATTGCTGTTGCACAAGCCTTTTGTGAGAAAGAATGATGCTTAAGCAGAGATGCAAGCTTGCAGATGAATACAATCCTATGCATTAGAGAAATGTGCTATAGTACCTCTCCCCACCTCCTATTAGCTATTGTAATTATACCACACCAGAGGAGATACCTGCAGATTAAATATAGTATTAACCTTTTTAGTTATCTACGATTTCTCATGGTATTTGCAATTGCAGAAATAATATGATTTATGGGTAAGTTATCATTTCCCCAGTGGAGTAATATTACTAGAGGTTATGGGATTCAGGGGAATGTAATACCATATTTATGCTAAGTTACGTGATCACATATAGTTATCTGAAAGGGGCACAATAAAACAAATCCACAATGGGTTTGTATTTCAGCATTCCTAATGTGTGTTTATACATTTTGTGACATATAGTGAGTGTGTGCTGTATATCCTGAGGACTAAATGACACAGGGGTGTTCTCTCCTGTTCCTTCCCCAAATCACTCCAACTCCTCTCACTATTCCCAGTATGTTCTCTTGGGTTTTGAGGAGAGAAACTTAGGGCCATTTATGTCAACCTTCCAGTACTCCAGTACTTCCAGTACTCCTACGGCACTGCCCTGGGCCCCGCAGCACTCTCATCTGTCCTTGCTCATATATGAACCCTGAATCAAATCTTTGCTTACTCTGCAGCAGATCTGAAACAGACCCATATTTTACAGCTTAGGTCTTTTTTCAGAGTTAAAATATTTGCAGAGGCAAAGCATTTGGCTGCTAATGCTTAACATCTCAGTGGAAGATTGGCACTGCTGTTAACATGACTCACTGCAGCACTGTCCCTTAGCTTCTGCCAATGTACCAGGAAAAAGAAAGCGGAACCTACCAACCCTCTCTGCCCCAACTCCACTGGACTGGCCAGAATTCCTTCAGTCACTAGGCTCTAGGGGCCTCCTTCTCCTCATGCAACTAACACTTTAGCCTACAATTCTGTCTCTAGAAAATAAGGTGATGCACATTAGATGACGCAGGGATAGGGAGATGGTGACACTTTCCCACTATATATGTGTGGAGAAAGAACAGCAGGAGTCAAGTCTCACCATTAGTCATCATTTGTGAGGACTCCACTCACCATATTGAGTTTTCAAATAGTCAATCTAGAAATATAGTAATTATCAGCTTAGATCAGATCCCAGGTCTGACTTGTCCAATATAGTATCTCTGACAGTGGTCTGCCCCAGACAAGTCAGTATATGGCACAAGAATGTCACAAAAGGCAGAGGTTGGATAATCTACTCCCTACACAGGTCTCTTCCTGGTCTCTAAGGGTATGTCTACACTACCCCGCTAGTTCGTTCTAGCGGGGTAATGTAGGCATACCGCACTTGCAAATGAAGCCCGGGATTTGAATTTCCCGGGCTTCATTTGCATAAGCGGGGAGCCGCCATTTTTAAAGCCCCGCTTGTTCGAACCCCGTGTAGCGCGGCTACACGGGGCTCGAACTAGGTAGTTCGGACTAGGATTCCTATTCCGAACTACCGGTACACCTCGTTCCACGTTCCACGAGGTGTACCGGTAGTTCGGAATAGGAACCTAGTCTGAACTACCTAGTTCGAGCCCCGTGTAGCTGCGCTACACGGGGTTCGAACAAGCGGGGATTTAAAAATGGCGGCTCCCCGCTTATGCAAATGAAGCCCGGGAAATTCAAATCCCGGGCTTCATTTGTAAGTGCGGTATGCCTACATTACCCTCCTAGTTCGAACTAGGAGGGTAGTGTAGACATACCCTCTTTGTCTAAGGTCTCCCTTTCCCATTCCATATCATACAATATGGTGGATCTCATGGCTTTATCATGAGACAAACTCATTTGCAGGGTGCAACTTAATGTATCAATTCAGGAGACTATATGGGCTATGGGACAGAATTCAAGATTGGTAGTTGAGGAGAGATGGGTTCTACTTCTAGCCCTACAGCTGAAAAAACATGTAAACTCTCTAAAACAGTGGCTCTCAATCATTCCAGATTTACTAACACTGGAAGTCTGATTTATCTTGAGTACCCCATGTTTTACATCACTTAAAAACTACTTGCTTATGAAATGAATTATAAAAATACAAAAATGTCACAGCTCACGGTTAGAGGAAAAATGGCTGACTTTCTCATTTTTACCATATAAAATAAACCAATTGGAATATAAATCTTGTACTTACATTTCAGTGTGTAATGCATATAGCAGTATAAACAAGTCATTGTATGGAATTTTAGTTTGTACTGATGTTGCAGGTACTTTTGAATGAGAAGTGCAGAATCTGTCCCATGTATGTTATTTGAAACTTATCTTTCTGACTGCTTTAATGGTATGTATTTACCTTGAAGAGATTGTTCCACATCCTGGGAGAAATTCTGGCCTGAATGGAGTCAATGGGGCCAGGACTCTAACCAGTATATTTTACAGTACCTTTTCCCACAGATTGGTTTTGTTTTCTCTCCTCTCTAATAAGCACTGACAGATGATTTTTCACAGGCAAATTATTTTTATATTACCTTAAAATGTATCCCACATTTTAAGTACAAATATTCCCCACCCAGGAAATTAAAGCAAGAGCTGTTATTTATAAAATGGGTTATTAATGCAGGCTTTGTCTGGGCTTACATCATAGTAGCAACTTTATGGACAGAGAAATTGCCTGTACTATGATCATTTATACTCCAAGCCTTTTTCAGCTGTGTGGCAATGATTTTTCCATTCCAGCCCAAGCCTTGCTCAGTATTACATTACATATTTAGATGCACTGAAACACAAATGCATTTGAATTCCTGGATTTAACTGCTGCATGAAAACCCATGCCATAAAGCATATGTCGGAGCACCTTTTCCAGACCTTCTAAAATAATGTTTATAACTGCAAGCCATCCTGTAGGTGGCACTGCATAGCAAGAAGACAGCATCTGCAAAGGACACAAAGAAACGGAAAAGTTAAAATCAGTTTGTTCGACAAAGATGTGTCAGAATGCTTTCTTATGTTGCTGACTTGTACATCCAGCTTCTCTTTCTAGTGCCAGTCAGAAGTCTGAATACCTGTATAAGCAAGTTCTGCATAATTTGAATCATTTGTATGTTTGCTCTTTGCTCTCTGTGACAGACGTTCCGCTCACCCCACTTTTTCCATTATCCTTTTTTCCAGCTTTGTTTTCGTTTGGTTACAAAAGCCTCTGGTAGAGAGCTGAGGCGACAGAATATCTGTGGGATGTTTTTTAGCCTGTTTCTGTAGAGCTCCAGAGAGTTTCTCTCTCTGTTGCATTCCACCATCTGGTTGCGCTGGATGCTTATTGCTGCCAAATCTCTCCAGCTGCTTCACCACAAATTCAAACACCAACCACATTTGTCCATTCTTATTATTGCAGTATTTTATGTTCTGATGTTCTCTTTGCCATTGTCCTGGGGCTTACATTTATGTTGTCAGTCTTGCAAGAGTACTTTATAATGCTCTTTCTTTTTACAGCTTGAAGAATACTTTCAGCTTTTTATTTCAGTTGTAAGCATTCGTTCTCACTCTTTTTCAGAACTAAGTTTTGTTACTAATCACAAGTGACTTTCGTAAAAGAGACTCTAACAAAGTTACAGCAGTACACCTGCCCAGTTATCAATTTGAATCATACAGTTTTAGTCTAATGATATTCTGTTCATGTTTGATTCAATAAGAAGTCTTTCCAGTGAAGTAGGTTACAGCATTTGGATCTTTTGATCTTCTTTTAAGCTCTTTTCATCTTCTATGTAATCAAGCAAGAATCTCACCTTAAAAATAAAATGAAATGAGAGTCTTATGTTTTAACCCTCTACGTTTTCTGCTTGTCCCTGTCTGATTTTTCAGCTATAACAATGAAGCTAAGAAGCATAATTGTTTCAAGAAATTGTGGTGATGACCTGTACAGAAATGCAGTCTGTATGGAGCAGTTTCAAAATTTGGCTTTCATTTGTGCAATGTCACTTGTGCACACAAATGAAACAGGTTACAATTTTTATATAGCTATTGATGTTAAGTGCTTTGCAAAAATAGATTCTGTCATCTGTTTGGGCAAGTAATTCTGTGCAAATATGTTCATGCAAGAGATTTGTGTTTGCAAAGTTTCACAGACATGGAAACGTTAAATATATGATGCCATATAAATATTTGGTGTTATTGTACATGCAATATTTTCTGATATAATTGTTAACTTGTCTGATTTTAATTTTTTGACTGGCCTGCCTATGACTGTATTCTTTTCTTTGCTTATATGGTATCTAAAAGGGCCAGCAATTAAATCTGCATGCTTAATTCACTTAAAACTAGTTGTACCATCATGTTTTTAAATAATGAACACTAATCTTCGAGTCAATAGCTCTAAAAAATTGCAAGGTTTGTCCTCTTCATTCCAAGACTTTCCTGCGTCTGCTGATACAAGTTAACATATAATTAATTATTTTTTTGCTTATTTTATTCCACAAACTTGTGTTCCCTTTAGCAAAAGCACATCAAATATCAATTTCTTTTACCATGTATTTGATCTAGTACATTGCTTTTGGTTTTTTTCCCTACTTCTGCTGGCTATTTGAGGGTCTGATGAAACAGTCTTGCTCTCTTTCATATTTGTTTTTACAGTGGTATGAAGAAGATCAGGGTAGTGATTAGTAGTTTAATAGAGCATACCTCTCAATTGCTCTTCATTATGTAGCATATTTATCTCACAAAGATCAAAATGTATTCCCTGTGTCCTTCCTGGAACTGGTGTTCTCCCCACTTTATTACCATAATTTGTCATATTTGTCAGTTTAACAGATGATCATTCACTCTGGTGTCTGGGAAGGGCATTCAGCAGGGTTCGCATTGTTTCAGACCTGTGCTTTTAGGAAAGTAAGACCTCTGAGAATACTGCTTTGGTGATTTATTAGTCTGTTGCAATGATACTGCAAATCACTTTCACCAGGATGTGAACTGATTCGTGTAGGCAGTGCCACAAAGAACAGTGCACCTCAAATTTGGCTTTTGAAAGTACAAATGATAGGCTTGTTTCAACCTTGAGTTTCACAATCCTTTAACCGGGGTAAAATATATGGTGAAAGGGGGGTTTCACTGCAGCAGCCTGAGAACATTCACTCCATCAGGGTTTTGAGACACAGCCAAAATAGAGAATAGTGCTAGGCAAGGAGAGAGCATGGCCAAGGAACCCAAGAGATTAATTATTTCAGTGTCACCAGAATCTGAAGCAATGGAACCTGGAGCCAAATTAAATTTGCCCTATTTTAGGGGTATCTCCAAAGATGGTAGTGATGCAAACCAGACCACTCTCAGGCAGTTCTGAGCCCTCTTTTACTTCCAATCAGTCCTCTTTCAGTTTTTTTTTATTTCTGCAACATTTCCTTTGAACATTTTCTCTGAAGTTTTTCATTGAATTAATCAATATCTGGTGCTCATTTAATGCACTATTTCTACCAATATTTGCACCAATTGTTCAGATTATATGCAATCCTTCATACTAGTAGGTGGTAACTGAACACAATCAGTTAGTCACAAGGCTTCCAATCAACATATTTTACCTTTGTACAAATCTGAAACTCTTCGACTGCAACATGTGTGGTTCCAATTGGTCCAGTCTCTGTTTAAAAAAAAAATGTTTCCAAAAGACAAATCAGGCACAGCGCAGCCAATTGTGTTCCAATTTCCAGCTTTAAGTCTTTATGCAGTTCCCTTAACACTCTGGTTTTCTCTGGAATCTTCCATTTTCTAAATAGTGAAAGCTGATCATAACACTGAGCATTGTGCACACCTGCATGCAGGTAATGGGACACTTTGCTGGTCTTCTGAACTGTATTCCTCTTTTTGGCCAGTAATACTTAACTTACTGTGTCAGGGTGTTATACGTGTATGTTTCAGCTTCATTCTTTCAAACATAAAATAGTAGCAGTGTTGGAGCTGTGTGTTCTTTGCAGTGCAGCATTTGGCTGTCATGATGCATTGCTCTTGAACTAGGGTCCACAGGAGCAATTATGCCCCAACCTTCTTGTTAGCAGCCTGCTGATAGCTCCTTATCTTGGAAACCTGAAGCCCAGCCCCAGTATGAGGCTCCATTGTTAATGGTTTATTGGTGGAGTCCCAGAATAGCTGATTGGTCTACTGACCCTACTGAAACCAGCAGCAGGAACTGGGCGTTATCTATACAATTGAGCTGCTGCTTCCAGTCCCCTGTTTTCATAGCATCCTGACCTGTCTTGACTCCTGATACCGGATTGGTGGTTCTGATCTTGGGTTTGTCTCCTGCCTCTGATTCAGCCTGACTCTGTTTTCTAGAATGTGGTTCTGAAATCCCAGTATCCTGACTCTTGATTCCTGTCTTGTGACTGTGGACTCTGGCACTGACCACTAGCTATGGCTGCTGTAACCTGTTCATGATCACAGCTGGCAGCATGAGCCTTGGAATTTAGTTTGAAGCCCCAATTGGTCTGAATTGTGCAGACACAAACCTAGTTCAGCGAGGAACCTGCTGGAAGGAGAAGTTTGAGCTGTACACACAGCTGGTCATGCAGGAGGATGACAACAAAAGGAAAATAAATTTGTTATTTTGTATTACTGAGGAACAAGGTAGAGAGATCTATATCCCTCTGAAGCTCACCACTTTCTTGGGTCTCACATCAGGCCTAGAAGTCCTGGGAAATTATTGCTCCTCAAAGCAGAAGAAAACCGTGAAGTGACATCAGGTGTTCACTGGAGACCAATCTGCAGGGGAGAGGATAGACCTCTGTGTTACAGCCTTACACACAATGGATGCTACATGCAATTTTAGCCTTGACAGATTCTATGATTCTGAGCAGGATAGTCCATGGTGCTTGGATCTCTGCCTGTGGGAACAGTTATTGTGGAAATGTCTATCTAACGTTAGAAAAATGCTAAGAGAATGAAATCCATAGGACTAGGAGGAGAAACACCCCCAGAAATGCATGCAACAAGACAACAGCAGGGAAAGTAACTGGCCTGAGTTCCATAGCCACACTGAGGTACATGTAATATGGGAGACAGCATGAGCGGGTAAAGCACAAGTGCCTGCACTAGGGCAGCATTGGAAGGAATGTGGCAAGTTGATCCCCTTTAGTAGTATGTGCGAGAGCAGAGGAAGGTCTCAACGATTCTGTCAGAGCTGCATGAGAGGAGGATGGCACATCAGACAGCAGTGATAATATCATGAATCTCTCCTTCAGTCTGATCCATTGGACGTCTGCTCATAACAGAGGGACTGACGGCAGAGCCGCAAACAGTCAAGACAGCCAGAGACGTGCCAGTGCCAGTGATGTGGAAGAGCTGAAGTGCTTTCTAGGAATGCTAACTTTTCTCTCGCAGTTCTGTCTGCAGTTGGCTGAAGCAGTGGAACCTGGTGGTACAGGAAACTTTTTAAATTCTGTAGGTGCTGAAAGCCAACCCCCCATCGCTGTCATTCCAGTCCATGAACTGGGACCAGGCACAGCCTATGTCTCCGAGGGGAGGGGACCTGGACGTAATAAAGGAGCCACGGCTGAGGCCAGCAATCAGGACCCTGGGCAAGGTGCCAGAAGCTAGGACTAAAACACCCCTGGTTTATGTGCCTTAAGTCTATGCAAAACATAGGCTGTAGATTGAGCTTGAGATAATAGATCTGTTACCAGATTTGCCCAATACTCTGGGGTATGCTCATTTATCAGGGTTACTCTTATGGGACTGGGGGGAGGTTAACAATTCTATCAGTGTGCTGCTTGGGCTTACTTGTGCTCTCATATGGAGCTGAATTCTCCCTGCTGCCAATTCCCCCTCTCACTGGAGCTCTCCTGCAGGAATTAGCTTCCTCTGGATGGGGTTCTTACCACCTTAGCAACACACACAGACACTCACACCCACTAACAGAGCACGTCTGAGAGGACTGGGTAATCAGCACTCACAAGCTGACCCCCTCATATGTCTCTGGACTCAGCTGGCTGGGTTTCACAGCAATGCCACACTGCACCCTCATGTGCCTTTGGACTCCGTGGGCTGGATTAAACAGCACTTTAAGCTGCCATCCTCATAAGCCACCAGGTTCAGCACTTCCCTATCTCCACTTTCACACCACAGTCATTCACTGGTAAACCACGCAATGAGCAAACCCCACAGGATTTTGGGCACTACAGGGATCTTTAGCTTGGGTATAAGAAGCGTTGTTGCAGAGTGCATGGGGAAGACAAAACAACACCCCCTGAGGAAGAGTGAGCAAAAGAGAAAGAAAGAGAGAGAAGCAACCAGCTTAACAATGAAAGTTATTTATTTCTGAGTAATGAATAGATATCAAAAAGTTACAATATTAAATCTAAATTGAAACTGATTACAAATGTTAGGTAACCATATAACAGTTTACATAGAGCAGAGTCAGGAGGCTATGCTTAGAGAGGTAGTTGAGGGGAGAGAGAGACAGAGAGGGTACGTCTAAACTACATGGCTCCGTCGACGGAGCCATGTAGATTTGTTTGTTCGGCAAAGGGAAATGAAGCCACGATTTAAATAATCGTGGCTTCATTTAAATTTAAATGGCTGCCACGCTGAGCCGACAAACAGCTGATCAGCTGTTTGTCGGCTCAGCGCGCTAGTCTGGACGCTCCCCTGCCGACATGAAAGCCCTTTATGGACCTCCCCGGTAAATCTCATCCTATGAGGCATAACGGGGAGGTCGATAAAGGGCTTTCAGGTCGGCGCGGGAGCGTCCAGACTAGCGCGCTGAGCCGACAAACAGCTGATCAGCTGTTTGTCGGCTCAGTGTGGCATCCATTTAAATTTAAATGAAGCCGCGATTATTTAAATCGCAGCTTCATTTCCCTTTGCCGATCAGCCTAATCTACATGGCTCCATCGATGGAGCCATGTAATTTAGACTCACCCAGAGAGAGAGAAAGAGAGAGAGAGACCTCACCATTCCATGGAGCTGGCACTGATCGGGGTTCCCAGATGATGATGGTAGCCAGGGGTCCAGAGGGCAGGAGACAAGCAGAACAGAGCCCCTAGCATGATCAGACAGGAGATGAAAAAGTCTCAATGGAACTGATGCAGTTTAAATCCAGGTATCAGAACAGTTTTTCTTGGGGCGAGGATAGGTGTTTTTATAGGGATAGTTCAAAGAGAAAGAAGAGAGACAATAGAGACTGATTACCCCTGGTTACGGGTGATGTTCCTTGAATGAGCTCACAATGCAACTAGGCAGTTTTAGTATTTTGGATGTCAATAGGATCGTTACTAGAATTGGTCTGATAATGACTAATTTGGGTGTGATCAGGCCTGGGTTCATTAGCATCTGGAGCAGGTATTTCCCATCAGGCAGTGCTTCTCTGCTTTCGGTGTCCCATAGTTCACTGCGGTTCCTGCCTTGGAAGAGCTGCTCTCCATTCTGTATGCTAATGAGATGTCCCTCTGTTCCATCTTTAATGCAAATGAGGCTGGGGTGTTTCCTTAATTGTATCACCCTTGTCTGAAGCAGTTTAGGTGTGTCTTCCCCGGCCTTTTCTTTGCTTTGTCTTTGATTCTAGCAGAGGCCTGAGAGAGGGGGATGGTTTCCCATGAATGTCACTCCCTGGCTCCCAAAAGCACAGGGCTGGTAGGTAACAGATCACAAACTAAAAATGAGTCAATAATGTAATATTGTTGCAAAACAAGCAAACATTATACCAAAAGCGTTGTAACCAAGATATAAGAAGTAATTTTTTCATGGATAAGACCTCAGCTAGATACTGTGTCTCATTCTGAGCACCACGCTGGCGAAAGATGTGAACAAATTGGAGAAAGTCCAGAGGAGAGCAACAAAAATGATTAAAAGTCTAGACTTCTGAGGAAAGATTGAAAATACTGGGTTTGTTTACTGTGGAGAAGAAAAGATTGGAAGAAGATATGGAGACAGGGGACATGAGGTCTTCAAGTAAATAAAAGGTTGTTATAAAGAGGAGAGTAATAAATTGTTCTTACGCACTGAAGTTACGACAAGAAACAATGGGCTTAAGTTGAAGACACAGAGATTTAGATTCCCAAACTTCCTTCTGGAGAAACCCTCTTGTGACCATGGAAATTACAACTGAAGCTTGAGTCCTGCCTCTCGGGGGCCTGTAACCTGAGACCCAGCACCAAAGGCAGTGGGGCTTGAGCTTCAGCTCTGGGCCCCAGCTAGCCTTGGAAACCCCATTAAAATGGGGTCATAACTCTATTTGGAGTCCTGACCCACAGTTTCAGAACCGTTGGGTTAGACAAAAGGAAAGACTTCCTAGCTCTCAGGGTGGCTAAGCACTAGAACAAATTACCTAGGGAGATTGTGGAATCTCCCTCATTGAAGATTTTTAAGGGCAGGTTAGACAAATACCTGTCAGGGATGGTCCAGATAATACTTGGTTCTGCCTCAGTGCAGGGTATTAGACTAGATGATGTATCAAAGTCCCTTCCAGTTCTACATTCTACGATTCTCCACATTTGGGCTGAGACTCCATATCACAGAGGCATCCTTTAAAGAGTGGAGCAGAAAGGTGTCCCCAGCAAGGCTGAGTCAGGTTACAGATTAGAACAGGGATGGGCAAATACCAGCAAGCAACCCAGATCACGTCTGCCAGGGTTAGCCCATGCCAGGCCCCTCCACTGCCATATTTACCTGTACTTCCACAGGTATGGGGCATCACAGCTCTCATTGGCTGCAGACTACCTGCAGAGGTACAGATAAATATAGTGACAGCAGCCCACCAATGGCTAACCCTGGTGAAACACCACTTTTTATGCCCATTCCTGGACTAGAACATGACTAAAACTATGCTAAGGTTGCAATCATTTTTTATGAAGGCAGAAGGTGGCAGGCCAGCAGTGAAACTGTTAGGTGAATGGAAAAGCTTAGAATTCTTAACATTTGCCTGGCTTCTACCTTTTCCTCTAAAATTCCTTTGGGTTTCCAGAATCCCATTCTAAATTTCCCATAGGGTACTGTCTGAGAGCTATTCTAGGAACTGTGGTATAGATTCCTAGAAGGGTAATCGGCCTACAACACTTGACTGGAGTGCTGATTGTGGTACCTGGGTACAACTGAGCATGAGCTACAACTACTAATATGGGTATTATATAAAGTTGCTATTTAAACCAGTGTTATCCCACTGATTCAATTAATAGTTCTCTAGTGCAAACACACCATGTTTGTATTATTGTTGGCATATCCTTAGAGTGTAAGAGAGAGTGTGAAATATACACTCCATCTCTGTTGCATAAATGTGTTATATGTTTTGAGTTTTCTGTCCTGTATGATTATTTTAACTATATATTGGTGATACAGTACCATTAAATTAGTAGCACTTACTTATTTGTTCTCATCTTATACTGTTAATGATTTAATTTTCAGCAACTGCAGGATGTGAAAAGTGTCAGAGTTACAGGCCTAAAGCTCTGCTTTTAGCCACCACACAATTACAGCAAGTGCAAGCGTCTGCGCCTTGCCCAACCAAAATACCTCATCCTTCTTCTGGAAAGGCCATCTTGCAGCAGTGAAGTATACGAGTTCTAACTCCATGTTCAATCAATCCTTGGCCTCTAGGCTGAGACTGCAAACAAGATTTCCAATTACTGCCAACTGTGATGGTTGCTTTTATTGTGACTGTACAAAGACAATGCACAGATTTACCAGAATGTCAGCTGGAGGTCCACTTGTGCAAGTAAGCAATACAAAAGTGATTCAGACCAAAGACAAAAATGTGGGAGAGGAATAAATATTGGGCTCAATAGAGGAGTAATTGGATGAAATTCTATGCTCTGTGTTATTCACGGGTCAGACTAGAATGAGCTAATAGTCCCTTCTAGCCTTGCAATCTATGAATCTGAATAAAATGTGGCCAGCAACATAACCATTGTTGGAAAGGATGATTAGTACCCACTGGCACTATTGAAAGTGTATTCACTAGAGCAGTGGTTACCAACTTTTTTGAGCATACAGACCCCTTTTTAATCTGTTACATCATATGCAAACACTTGGAAGGTAATAAAGTGATAGGGAATAGCCAGCATGGGTTTGTTAAGAACAAGTCATGCCAAACTAATCTGATAGCTTTCTTTGATAGGATAACGAGCCTTGTGGATAAGGGAAAAGCGGTGGATGTCATATACCTAGACTTTAGTAAGGCATTTGATACGGTCTCGCATGATATTCTTATTGATAAACTAGGCAAATATAACTTAGATAGGGCCACGATAAGGTGGGTGCATAATTGGCTGGATAACCGTAGTCAGAGAGTTGTTGTTAACGGTGCTAAATCCTGCTGGAAAGGGATAACAAGTGGAGTTCCTCAAGGGTCTGTTTTGGGACCCGTACTGTTCAATATCTTCATCAATGATGTAGATATTGGAATAGAGAGTACGCTTATTAAGTTTGCAGATGATACCAAACTGGGTGGGGTTGCAACTTCTTTGGAGGATAGGGACATAATTCAAAATGACCTTAGCAAGTTAGAGAAATGGTCAGAGGTAAACAGGATGAAGTTTAATAAAGAGAAATGCAAAGTGCTCCACTTAGGAAGGAACAATCAGTTCCATACATACAAGATGGGAAGCGACTGTCTAGGAAGGAGCATGACGGAAAGGGATCTAGGGGTCATAGTGGACCACAAGTTGAATATGAGTCAACAGTGTGATGCTGTTGCAAAAAAAGCAAATATGATTCTAGGTTATATCAACAGGTGTGTTGTAAGCAAAACTCGTGAAGTCATTCTGCCGCTCTATTCTGCACTACTTAGGCCTCAGCTGGAGTACTGTGTCCAGTTCTGGGCACCACATTTCAAGAAAGATGTGGAGAAATTGGAAAGGGTACAGAGAAGAGCGACAAGAATGATTAAAGGTTTAGAGAACATGACCTATGAAGCCAGGCTTCATGAACTGGGCTTGTTTAGTTTGGAAAAAAGAAGATTAAGGGGGGACATGATAGCGGTTTTCAAATACCTAAAAGGGTGTCACAAGGAGGAAGGAGAAAATGTGTTCCTCTTGGTATCTGAGGACAGGACAAGGAGTAATGGGCTTAAAGTGCAGCAGGGGAGGTTTAGATTGGACATTAGGAAAAAATTCCTAACTGTCAGGGTGGTCAAATATTGGAATAAATTGCCAAGGGAGGTGGTGGAATCTCCCTCTCTGGAGATATTTAAGAACAGGTTAGATAGACATCTGTCAGGGATGGTGTAGACGGAGCTTGGTCCTGCCTTGAGGGCGGGGGGCTGGACTCGATAACCTCTCGAGGTCCCTTCCAGTCCTATGATTCTATGATTCTATGAACATTTTACAGATACCCCTAAGGGGAGCCGCAGGATGCGGTGGCCAGCATGTCCCTTAGCCCATGCTGCCTCCTCAGATCCTACCCCCTTTGTCTCCTGCCCATCCCCAGAGGATACGGAAAAGTGGCTCTTGTGGCCAAAGGCAGCTCCTGCCCCAGCACTCCACCCTTGGCCAGGCACGTAGCCCTGGGGGAGAGAGAAAAAAAGGAAAAGACAAGGATTGGGCCCATCATGGGACTGGGAGAGGGCTGGATGGCAGTGCAGCTGGCGGCCGGAGGTGCCTTCTGGGGTATCAAGATCCCATCCCGAGGACAGGAAGTACCATGTGTGTGGCCAGTTGCAAATGGTGAGCCCCAGGTGAGAATCACTGGGCGGAAAGTCCCAATCCCTCAATGGGGCTGATCCTTATATTTTTTTCCTTTCCTAAACTTTCCGTAGACTCCCTACATTACCGTGGTGGACCCCCAGGGGTCCAGGGACCATAGGTTGGGAATCACTGCACTACTAGAGTATAAGACTATATCTGTCTTGCAGACCCTACGCCAGAGTAGCTCCTCATTGTAGACACAATGTAGACTGACAGAGGGAATTCTTTTTGTCAGTATAGAAACTCTCCCTCGTTGCCTCCAAACAAGGTTAGTGATGAGGACAGAAGCACTCTTCTGTTGGCATAGCTACATCATGCTCAAGGTTTTGTTTCCATAGCTATGTTGGTCAGGGGTGTGTTTTCACATCCCTGACTGACAAAACTACACTGATTATACATTTTAAGTATAGACCAAGTCTAGGCAAAAATCTGTCCTGATTGAAATTCCTTCCTTTCCCTAACTGCACAGAGCAACTATTCATACTGGTGGGAGTTGTGCACAGTTAAGCACAGCAGGATCTTGCAGTCAGGATTTGCCATGCACATCTGAACATGGAAATTGGCCCAGAGCCCATAGTACAGTTACAAAGGGAGGGAAAAAAGAAGGAAAAATGTATCTGCTCCCTGATATTTTCCAGGTTTCTTCCTTTCATGCTCTGAGAGGGTGGTGCTGAATATAGATGACAGCAGTTAATCCAATCCCAGGCACTCTTTTGTTCAGGTAATTACTCAGAACCATAGCAGCATTTAAGAGCCCTTACTTCCTTCACTGAGAGACTGACTGATTGAAAGATTAAGCCTGGCAGGCATTTGCTGCCAACCTGGTAAAAAAAGAAAGATAAAATAGGCATATTAGTAAGGAGCTTGTTTCTGCATTTGAGGAGAAATCATGGATGTTGTGCCAAAGCAAAGTCCATGTGCTTGATCCAGGCAGAAGAGAGAATCTTTGCACCTGGCTCTAGGATGATAGTGGGGCATAGGGCTGAGGAGAGACTTGAGGGGCACAGAAGAGGCAGGGTTAGGCTAGCCTCCCCCAGCCAGCCCTACAGGGTGCCCAGAGTGCTCTGTGCAGTGCTCCATTGCCTATTTAAAGGGTGCAGGGCTTTGGTTGCTGCAGCCACAATAGCAGCTGCAGAAGCTGGGAGTCCTGGCCATTTTAAATGGCCAGGCTAAGGGGCAGCTGCCCTCTTTAACATAAGAACATAAGAATGGTCGTACTGGGTCAGACCAAAGGCCCATCTAGCCCAGTAGCCTGTCTGCCGACAGTGGCCAGCACCATGTGCCCCAGAGAGGGTGAACCGAAGACAATGATCAAGCAATTTGTCTCCTGCCATCCTTCTCCAGCCTCTGACGAACAGAGGCCAAGGACACCATTTCTATCCCCTGGCTAATAGCCTTTTATGGACCTAACCTCCATGAATTTGACACCCAAACCTCACCAGTGGCCCCGGTGGCCCCTGTGACTGTAGTTGCCCTTACCATTTCTAGGACTAACTAGTGTTTAGCTGCCCCAGTGTAAATCTGGAGTAGTATAATCCTTCCTCCATTGAAGTCATAGTGTTATGTGGTTTGATGTGTCACTTGTTTTAAGACATTTTATATACAAATGCCCATAATGAGTTAGATCAAAGGTCTATCTAGCCTGGTGTAGTGTCTGATAGAAGACAGTGTCAGATGCTTCAGCGGCAATGAACCAAACTGGATGATTTCTACAGATTCATCCCTGTCAACCAGTCCTAGCTTCTGGCAGTTGGAAGCTCAGGGACATCTGGAGCACAGGGTTGCACCCCAATCAACTTGGTCAATAGCCATTGATAGCCATTGATCATCCATTAACTTATCTAATCCTTTTTTTTAAACTCATTTATTCTTTTGGTTTTCACAGCATCCCACAAGCAATGCATTCCACGGGTTGATTCTGCAAAGTGTGAGTGTTTGTTTTAAACCTGCTGCCTACTAATTTCAACTAGTTCCTGTGTTATGTGAAGGGGCAAATAACACCTCCTTATTGTCTTTCTCCACACAATTCATGAATTATAGAACTCTATCACAGTCTTTCTCAACCAGTGATATGCGAGAGAAGTCTGGGGGATACATCAACACAAGTGAAGTTTAGCAAAAACTTCTGGGATTTTCCCCTGCAAAGGAGATTGGGGAGGGGATGGCGGCATGTGCCTGTCTGATTGAATGTTCAAAGCCATGTGCCCAGACGTTAACAGCCACTCTGCACGTGTGCCCCAGCGCTGGTGGGAAAAGTGCGTGGCTGCAGTGTCAGCGGTGACTCAGGTGAGATCCAGGGAAGTTCCAAGTTGGGGGATGGGTTTGGGTGGGAAGAAAAAAAATCACTTCCATGGCCACCTCTCCTAGTTCATTTCCTTTCCGGCAGCCTCCCTGGGGTGCTCCAGCAGGGAGGGCAGCTGAACCTGGAGACACCCAATGCCCCCACCCCTGCCAGCAGTTCAGTACAATCCATCCCCATTGCTCCTTCCCCATGGTGCTGCGGAGAGGAGCTAAAAGGCGGTGAAGTGGCACAATAAGCTTTGCTCCAAAGGACCCTCCTGCATCAGTGGTGTAGCGAGAGGGGGCAAATTCCCCCGGGCGCCATACTAGACAGGTGCCGGGTAGGGGTGGGAGCGCACCTGGGTAGCAGGTTTAAAACTAATAAAAGAAAGTTCTTCTTCACACAGTGTGTAGTCAACCTGTGGAACTCCTTGCCAGAGGAGGCTGTGAAGGCTAGGACTATAACAGAGTTTAAAGAGAAGCTTGATTATTTCATGGAGGTTAGGTCCATAAAAGGCTATTAGCCAGGGGATAAAATGGTGTCCTTGGCCTCTGTTTAGTCAGAGGCTGGAGAGGGATGGCAGGAGACAAATCACTTGATCATTGTCTTCGGTCCACCCTCTCTGGGGCACCTGGCATTGGCCACTGTCGGCAGACAGGCTACTGGGCTAGATGGACCTTTGGTCTGACCCAGTACGGCCGTTCTTATGTTCTTATATTCTAATGATGTAACTGGCCCAGGGCTTTAAGATGAGAATGGGAGACTGAGGGTGAATCACTTGATGATGTACCTGTTCTTTTCATTCCTGCTGGGGCACCTGGCACTGGCCAGTGTTGGAATATGGGATACTGGAGGCTAGAAGGAACTTTGGTCTAACCCAGTATGACTGTTCTTATAGTTATGTTCTTAGGTTAGAAGTCACACATTTCACCTTCCAGTTTTAGTCCAAAAAAGAAAGATTTGATTTTTACTTTTCAAATCTACGAGGAAGAAAAAAAAAGAAACAACTTGAGTCCTTTGTTTCCCATGGAACTATATACCAACTGCTCTCAATACAAATGTGTAATCTCACAGTCCTTCACTTTTGCACTCCTTAACTGTGTGAATAAAAAAAAGTCTACAACACTAATAATCATTCTCCTTATTCTCTAACCCTTATTCAAAGTACATCTCTTCTGCATGCTTAATCCATGAAAAACTTTCAACCAGTGGCAAAGGTAGGATATAATTCAGTTTTGTCTTAAAAATATATATGAAAAGTATATATCTAAAGCAAATTCACATGGTTGTAACTGCCTATTGTCTCATTGTTTTGGACTCAGATAGTTTGCTCAGTTTTTGTTTTAAAATAACCAAAAAAAAAAAAAGCTGTTTGATCAGTTAATGACTTTGTAAATATTGTCCTCAAATGGGTTAAATCTAATTTCTAAGGAAAAAATTCTAATATCTTACTTATATGAATAGTATTGTACTCCACAATAGTCTCACAATGGGAATGTATGTGAACTAAGCTGCAACTAAATAACAGAATTTGAACTTAAAGATTTTATTACTTTTGAATTACTATTCAATTAAAAACAAACAAACAAACAAACCCCCTTCTCACAACAGTGGCTGATGGCAAAGGCACTTCAGTTTGTTTGATGAAGAAAAATTCTGGACCAAAATACTAAAAAATGCTTGACAGATGTCAGTTAGTACCTTAATTTAGTCTTAGTTAACTAAGTCTTAGATTCTATACAGATCTCTCTGATTTCATTAAACAGAGTCTGATAAATGCAATCATATGACATGGGACACCTTTCAGAGGGGGTCTTCTGGGAGAACAGCGCACTGAGCTGTATAAATTCCAAGCAGAGTTTCAACTCACAGAACAGCATGGGGAGGCAACCCGAACTTGGAAGTACAGAATACAGTTGCCAGGTGTCTGGTTTATCACTGGAATGCCTGGTCAAAAAGGGATCCTGGCAGCTCCAGTCTGCACCACCGACTGGACTGTTAAAAGTCCAGACAGCAGTGCAGCAGGATTAAGGCTGGCTCCTTGCTTGCCTTGGTCCCATGAGGCTCCTGGAAGCAGTGGCATATCCCCACTCTGGCTCCTAGGTGCAGGGTTAGTCAGGGAGCTCTGCATACTGCCCTTGCTTCAAGTGCTGGCTCTGCAGTTTCCATTGGCTGGGAACTGCGGCCAATGGGAGCTGTGAAGGCAGCACCTATGGACAACACAGCATCCAGAGCTTCCTGGCTATGTCTCTGCATAGAAGCCATAGGATGGACATGACACTGCTTTCAGGAGCTGCTTGAAATATGTGCTGCCTGGATCCTGCACTCCCTGAGTCCTCCACCCATGTCCCAGCCCCCTGGCCTACCCTTGATCCACCTCCCACCTCAAATCACTGCCCCAACCTTGATCTTCTTCCTGCCCTCTGAACCTCTGATCCTAGCCATGAGCGCCCTCCTGCACCCCAAACCTCTCATTCCCATCCCAGAGCCCACACTTCCAGCTGAAGCCCTCATCTGCCCTGTGTCTCAACACCCTACTCCAACCCTGATCCCCCTTCCACCCTCAGCCCAGTCCAGAGCACCCCCCTGCATTCTGAACCCCTCATTTCTGGCCCTAGCCCATAACCCACATTCCTACCCCAGAGCCTATATTCCCTCCCACACCCCAACTCCCTGCCTCATCCTGGTGCCTCCCTCCATACTCTGAATCCCTCAGGTCCACACCACAGCCCTGAGCCCCCTCCTGAACTCCAAAAGCCCTCATCCCAGGCCCCACCCCAGAGTCTGCATCCCTGCTGGAACCCTCACCTCCTTCAGTCCACTGAGTCAGCCTGATGAAACTGAGTGAGTGATTGAGGTGGAGAGAGCAAGAAAGAGAGGGATGGGGAATGGAGTGAGCGGGGTCTTAGAGAAGAGAAGCGGCAGGGACAGGGGTGCGGACTTGGGAAAGAGGCAGGGTGTTCGGTTTTGTATGAGTCGAAAGTTGGAAATTCTAGGCCAGAACAGAATATCATCCTGCATCCAAACACCACAGATTTTTGGCTAAGGGTTCAAAATTTGGATCAGAATGTCACATTTAGTGGTGAATCCCTATGAGTGGGTCCACAACCCCCAATCTGAACGCTCCTGGAATTGAGGTTGTGGGTACATAAAAATCAGGACAGAAATCTGAAGGTCAAGCTTACCTCTGCCTAAAGTTATATTGTGTGAGGTATTTATTATGCCTGACAACATGCTTAGCACTATACAAAAGGAGAGTGTGAGTCCCAGCCCCAAACTGCATACAGTGTAAATAAGACAGAGAAAGGAGGGAATTTCTAGGATTTTTTTTTCACGTGATGTTTGCTTTGCAGCAATGAAATGGATTTCATTGCTTTATAATATTATCTAAAGTTATAGCTCTGATTTTCTAATTAGCAGTGCATGGGTTTTTTTGTGCAGTGTGTGCCACTGGCAAGGTAAATGTGACCAACACTAAGTATTACTGAAAGCTGCAGCTGGCTGACAGTTGCAACTTTACACAAACATATTTTTTTACATGTGGATATGGGTTTCAGCAGTACTTGCCTGCAGCTTCTTTCAACTATTTCATTTAATTAAAAAGCTTAATTGGGAGTAATAAAAACTTCCAATTAAGCTTTTTAAATAAAAACTAAAAGCTTAAAGTGTCTGTGCTTGTAGATAACTGTTACTGAAATCCATAATTGGCAATTTCACTTGTAGAAGGCTTCTGTTTTACTACAATCAATGTTGTAGTTGACTATGACTTTGTACCTGTGAATTAGAAGACTTGGACTTTCTATGTCTCACAGAAGCAACAGCAACTGTGAAATAAATGGACAGTTTTGTTAAGTGGTGAACAGGCATTTGTTTCCTTATACTCTTCAGGCACAAACCCCCAGTAATGAATAATAATAGGAATAATAATATTATTACTGAATATAATAATAATAGTAGTAGTAATAGTAGTAATAATATTACTACTGAGTAATACCTCTGAATTTTCTTATTTTCTTTTGAATCCAGGCAACTTTTAAGAGCACCGCTAAAGACAAAACAAAAGGAGGCTGCGAGAGAAGAAAGGAAAACTTCTCTGGTCTAGACCATTATGTTTAACACATCAGCATGGTGACTTAGTGCAATATGACATCATATGAGCAGAAAAAAATTGTGAAATATACCTTCAAAGTCCATGACAGAGCCTATGAAGTTGAGATCCTCCATTTTGCCATCAAATCCATAGGTAGAACACCTTCATGGGAACAACCATTGGTGTGATTAGAAAGAAATAGAACAGATAGAAAAGATACCTAATATTAGTTTCTGATCCCTGGAAGGATGGGCATAACGTTTGCCATCAAGATTCTGGTGTGGCTCTTTGGGGAAGAGCAAATAAAATTTGCTTCCTGAGAGCATGTCTGGTAGTAACGATCAGTTGATGGATGGGGGGCGAATGTAGTCATAGTCCATTCATTTTAAATATTAACAAGTATTTTTGGAAATGTTTTTCCTTATTTGCCTAGCTCTATTTAAAATTCATTGCTGTGTAGCAGAAGATTCTGCAGAGCTGTAGAAGTTATTAAATCACAATAAACGAGAGAGAAAATAAAGAAGCAGCTGGTGAGAGCGAAGCCATTCCAAGGAAGAAGTAGGGAACAAAGCTTCAAATGTGTATTGGAATTCACTGCTACTGCATGCCAATTCCAAAGGAAGTAGACAATAATAAACAATGTTAGAAGGGAATGAATATTCTGCCTGAGATAGATTGATTTCAAATCTCAAGTCCATATACTGCAAAAAAGTCATGGATAAGTGTCCTCCTCCACTAACATGTAAGTACATAAGAATGGCCATACTGGACCAGACTAAAGGTCCATCTAGCTCACTATCCTTTGGGAAGCAAAATGCAGGACAATGTAGCACTTTAAAGACTAACAAGATGGTTTATTAGATGATGAGCTTTCGTGGGCCAGACCCACTTCCTCAGATCAAATAGTGGAAGAAAGTAGTCTTTTTTTTAATTGTATCCTTTGGTATATATGGTTGTGACTACTTTCTTCCACTATTTGATATGAGGAAGTGGGTCTGGCCCACGAAAGCTCATCATCTAATAAACCATCTTGTTAGTCTTTAAAGTGCTACATTGTCCTGCATTTTGTTTCAGCTACCCCAGACTAACACGGCTACATTTCTATCACTATCCTTTGGGATGTTTGGCCATGCTGATTATGTCTCTCTTGCCCTGGGCTGCTCTACTGTCTGCTTTTTGTCTGCCTCCTGACTTTGGTGGTAGTTTTCTTTTTATGTATTGTTGACTAATTCCTAGTTCTCCTCTATTTTTTAAAGTATACTATTGTTGGTTCCAGCTGCTGTTGACACTGGCTTCACAGGCCTTTATCATCAGCTTGCTGGACCCCAGAGCCCTTGTCTTTCTTTACTGTTGTTGCTTTTGTTTCCTCTTCCATTTGTTTGACAGGAACAAGTTCCTGAAAAGGCCATTGATAGTGGCAATTCATTCTAGTTGATCAGTGGTTGAATAATAGTGTTCCTTTGCAAAGTATATTTACACAGGAAATATAAAGTAGCTGTAAATGTGTGTAACTTGTTAGCAATTATTTTCTGTTTTACCTGTTAATATTGTCCAATATTTCTTATTTATTACTTGACTCATGAAGTGTGTTGTGTTAAAATATTTAAACTTTTTGTGGACCCTACTTTCCTAACTTCTCCCCCAAACCTCCCAACCTAAAACTTTTTTGAATTTCAGCTAAAACCTTTTGAATTTTTGACTTAAAACTGGAAAGGCATGTCTACGCTAGGAAATTATTTCAAAATAACTAAATTCATCACAATAGCTCCTGATTTAACAAAATAAAAATAGCATGTCTACATTATGAGGAAGCATTGAAATTAGTCAGAATTATTTTGAAATAGCGTGTCCACATTGATTGAAGCTTGCCTCGGACTTAGATCCCCGGAATCATTCTAGGGAGGTCACCAAGAGGGCGGATACTTCCTGTGGCTACTTGGTCAGGCAAGCTGAGAAGCATCCTTCCAGAGGCTCCTCTTTATGGCTGCGTCTCACATGCTACTCCTCCACTGCCTGCCCCCTTGTGGGACAACAGATGGACACAGTGTGCTCTGGTTGCCCTTGCGGATGTTACAGCACTCACAATATAGAGCTGGAGCTACTGAAAAGCGGTGCTAGGCTCACTGGCCTCATGCTGCACCTCTTGGCACAGTTTGTCCAGACCACCTGCTTGCTGCTTCAGCAGGATGAGGAGCAACCTGGATCGCAGGCCCTGATCACCCAGATCCTGGTGCTCCTGTTGCTGCGAATGTCGCTCAATCTCCTGGAAACTGTGGGATGCTGCTTCTGGTGGCAGGAGATGAGTTCAGACTGGTGAGACTGCATCGTCCTACAGCTATGGGATGACCAGCAGTGGCTGCAGAACTTCTTTCTTCATGCTGAAGGCCACCTTCCTGGAGCTCTGTGAGTGGCTCATCCCTGCCCTCAGGCAACAGGACCCCCACATGTGGCCCACCATCCCCCTGCAGAAGCTCATCACCATTGACCTGTGGAAGCTCACCATGTCGGACAGCTACTGCTCTTTCGGAAACCAGATCAGCATGGGGAAATCCACAGTCGGGGCCATGCTTATACAAGTTGTGAAGGCTGTCAACCATGTGTTGCTATGGAAGGTTATCACTCTGGGGGAACGTGGACACCATCATCGATGGCTTTGCCACCATAGGCTTCCCCAACTGTAGGGGGGCCATAGAGGGCATGCAAATCCCCCTTCTGGACCTAACCACCATGCTTCAGCCTACATAACCAGGAAGGGGTACTTTTCCATGGTGCTGCGGGCCATCATGGATCACAAGGGATGCTTCACCAACATCAATGTCAGGTGGTCAGGGAAGGCGCACAATCTTCCTGCCTGTTCTGAAAGATGCCCACTGGCACTTTTTTCTCTGACTGCACCATCATTGTCGGGGAGGTGGACATCTTGATCCTGGGCAATGCAACCTACTCCTTGCTCCCCTAACTCATGAAGCCCTACACAGGCAGGCTGGACCCCACCAAAGAACACTTCAATGCCATGCTCAGCAGGTACCGCATGGTGGTGGAGTGTGCCTTCAGCCCTTTAAAGGGGAGGTTCAGGAGTCTCCTCACTCATTTGGACTGCAGAAAGCACAACATCCCCTTTGTGATGGCAGCCTGCTGTGTGCTCCACAACTTTTATACCAGGGTAGGGGGAAGAGGCCAGGGCATTTGAGCAGCTGGACACCAGCACCATCAGTAGAGCACATCAAGAAGCTGTGCTCGTCAGGGAGGCCTTGAGGGAGTTTCATCCAAAGCCAATTGTGAGACTCTCCCTCCGTGCCTTTCTACAAGGGGCCCCTACATTCCCTGTGTGTGCCTTTTCTCCCCTACCCCCTCCCATCCTTGGCCTCCCTTCCACCTTCTCTCCCTCCCCTGAAGAACAAATAATAAAGCCTTCATTTTTGAACCAACAGGACTGTTCATTGGAGGGATATACAACAGGGGAGGGACTGGGGAAAGAACCTGGAATGTGAGAGGGGGAGGAGGAAGAGGGTCTGAGGGATGGGGCTGGGAGTGGCACCTGGTTCTAGATGGTTGGGAGGCTTTGGTTGCCCGAGAGGTCACACTGACCCATGTTCTGGGGCCTTAGCAGCCCCTGGAGAGGTGCTAGGAGAGGAATCCATGGGTGGGCAGGGTGGTGGCTGGTGGCTCACTCAATGCATGATGCCATGTGCTCCATCACTGAGATGATGGAGCAACACATGGCCTCAAGCTGGTGTGCCAGCTGGTCCCAGGCAGACTTCCTCTGCTCCCAGTCAGCCCGGTACTTCTCCCAGTTGGCATCTTGCCCCTAGTGCTCCTCTTTGAGCCCCCGAGATGAGGTACTGCAGGCAGGCCATTTGCTCCTGAATCAGGTCCTTGCGGGTTCTTTTCTGAATGCTAGCATTGGCAGCATTCTGCAGAGAGAGAACTTCTACCCCAGCCCACTGGAGGAGAGGGAGGAGGGTATTGGGGGAGGTGTGTGTGAGTGGCAGACACCGCTTGCTGGAGAGCACACTACTATGTTCCCCTCCACTTCCTCCCCCTGGCAAGTTCCCATGCACGGGATCAGTCTCCTCTGCATAACTGCGCTTGACTGGGAGTGAATACTGCCTGAGTGCAGGCATGCTCCTGTGCTCTGTGCAGCATGGCTATATCATTCCATGACTCCTGACTCCTTAGTGGTGGCTTGTCGTGGGAAGGTGTCCTGCCACGGAGTCTGGAGTAAGGCAGGCCTACCCAGGAATCTTGTGAGAAGAATGGAGGGGTTTCTGTGTGACAGCGTCATGTGGCTGAGTGCTCCGGCGGACTGATGCTCCAAGTGGACCCACGTTCACGGGCTGGTGTGCAACCCTCCAGGCCAAATAGGCTGAGAGAAGAGTGAGAAGCTGCTCACAGCTAGTCACATGCCCCCACGTGTATATAGGGAAATTTATAGAACTCACCTCAAGTGACTTCCCTGGGTTCGTCTGAAGCTGGGGGATGGGGCATCCTGGTTGGGGGGATTGGCTCCAGGGTGAGAAGCAGGTCCTGGCTGGTGGGCAAGGTCTCCAAAGTGGCCTTTTCCTCCTCTTCCTTGGTGTGATCTGCCACCCCACCCTCCAGGAAGAGGAGGAAAGGGAGGTGAGTAGCTCCTTTTCCAAGATGTCATCCATCTGGTCAAAGTAGTGACAGGTGTGCAGTGCTGCCAGGAGTGTCCACTCTGCTCCCTGGACTTGTGGTACACCTGCCAGAGTTCCTTGATCTTCATCCAGACCTGGTCCAGGGTCCGGTTGTAGCCTTTGTCAGCCAGGCTGGTGGCAATCTGGCCATAGACCTATGTATTTCTCTTCCTGGTACAGAGATCCTGGAGGTTGTTCTCCTCCTCCCAGGCCTTCATTAGGTCCAGGATCTCCGCACCAGTCCAGGTCAGAGCTATCCTGCATCACTGGCCAGTGGCAGCAGGAGTGCTGGCAGCCAGGGGAGGTGCTGAGGAAACTCTGCAGTCATTCATGGCTCCCTCACTGGCCTGCTGTCTCACATGTGGCTCCCACTGCTCTCCAACATGTGAGAAGCCCTTCTCTTGCTGCCTGGAGTTTTAAGTTCTGCAGGAGAAGGGGAGCAGTTGAGATGCCAGGTGTGGCTAGAGTGGCCACAAGTGCAGCTGTGAGAGGCCTCTGGAGGCTGTTTATTTCAAATTAGCAGCAGTGGAGCGTCCATACTAATGCTATATTGAAATAACTATTTCTAAATTAGTGTTATTCCCCGAGAAAAGAGGGAATATAGATTTTGCAATAACCAGCCTGTTATTTCACAATAATGGGCTTGGTAGTGTGGACACACTGCTTATTAATTTGACCTAATGAGGGGTATTTTGAAATAACTCCCTAGTGTAGACGAGGGCAAAGTTTTTTCCACAAATACTAACAAAAATTCCGTTTTTGGCTTAACATTTCATTTTTTAGACCTTCCAATAAAATATCCCTAATTTTCCAGGAAATCAGAGGTTTCTGGTGAAAATTTCCATTGAATCACACATCCCAATTTGCTACCAAAAAAAGTTTCAGTGTATAATTTTCAACTAACTCAACTGTCTAATAAAAATACCTGGTAGCTTATGCCAACAATTTATTTGCTCCTGACTATGTAGTCTCCTTTTTCACTAGGTTGTGCTTCTGTCCTGCAATTCTTTTCATAATATGGCATCTGGTAGAAATTTGGGAATTAAAGGGATTTAATGGTATGCTAAAATTGGTTGGCTAGTTTAAATCACTTGGGGTACGTCTACACTAGCTCGTTAGTTTGAGTTAGGTAGGGTAATGAGGGCAAGTGGAGTTGAAATGAAGCCTGGGATTTAAATATCCCGGGCTTTATTTGCATGTTTCCGGGCGCCGCCATTTTTAAATCCCCCTTAGTCCGAACTCCATGCCCTCATTCCACGAGGAGTAACAGTAGTCCGAATTAGGGCTTTAGTTCGAACTACCTAGCCCATGCTGCATGTAGCCGCGGGCAAGGAATCTGAACTACCGGGCATTTAAAAATGGCGGCACTCGGGAACATGCAAATAAAGCCCGGGATATTTTAATCCTGGGCTTCATTTGCAAGTTTGAATGACTACATTATTAGCCACCCTAGTCCGAACTAGGGTGGCTAGTGTAGACATACCCTTGGAGACACATACATGGAATTTCTTAATCAACAAGATTTCTGTGAGTCTTTGCTGTATCTGTTGTATCCTGGTTCTGGCCAAAAGTTGTGTTTGTGGATTACTGGAAGCTTGAATTACAAAGACAAGGAAAATATATTTGAATAGTAGAACTCTCTCTCTCTCTCTCTTTTTTGGTTGGTTTTGTTTTTCTGGCTCCTTTTGGAAGCTTTTCCCAGAGTAACTCACCATATCTAATAACTCAGTGAAGTGTTTTAAGGGGAATTTTAAGCATGTATCAAGCATATATTGAATTGTGTTATCTACCATTTCAAATCCTCTGGAAGTTAGATACAAAGAATAATAGCTATATATTCAGTCTGAAGACCCTGAAGATTTTACTGACTTTGGATTAACAGAAAGATTTTCAACTATCGGTGTTTAAGCTTCACTTCTTCCTCCATCATTCCCGATGAGGCCAAAATAAGGCACTAATGCCAGTGACTGCAGAGAGGGTGGTTTTTCATTAGTTTAGGCAGAATGTCAATTAAAAAGGTACAGAGATAAAGAAACAGCAACTAGATTAACTTCACTCTTTTCACAGATAAGAAAATCCATTTATAGGTTCTATTTCACTCTGAATGCACTACTGAGGGTAAAGGCTTCTTATTTTACAGCCTTTAAGTGATTACTGTCAATTTCTGTAAAAGATTTAATAATTGTTATGTCATAAACTTGAATGATCAGTTTTTATTATGGGAAAGAACTATTATTTTCCCCTAAAATTAATTTAAATCTCATTTCAAGGACTTTCTTAGGTTCTTGCACCTTTTCTATCCCTGTCTCTTGATTGAATATTGTTTGCCATCTCTAAAAATTTATGTGGGACAATTAAAATAAAAAAGTGCCATTTTGGATTTCTCCCTGCAAGTCGCAAGCTCTGTGTGATTTCCAGATAAGGTATGTGCTTACTAAGGGGAGTTTTACTTGCTATTTCTTAATATTCCTGATTTTTTGGTATAAGGTACTGTGCACCTTTTGGCCTTGTCTCAGGTATGCATTTAATTTGAGGTAAATGAAGTGTATGAGCTATCCTGAGTTAAAAACGCAATGAAGATGAGGTATTTAAGTCAGTTTATCTGGAGGCGAAAAACCAAAATACCTTGACTTCATAGTGTTTTTACCTTAGGATGCTCATGCATGCTAGTTACTCTTAGTTAAAGCATCCCCTTTCTTAGCAGCAAAGACAAAGCCTTAATATGATTTCATGAGGTCTCAGAACATCACAAATTGCATCAATGAGTCTGAGGTAAAAACAAGTGAGGTTTTATTTAAGGCAGGTCAGGTCCCTATAATCCCCCCTCATATCTACACTGCAGCATGGAGTATTGGGGGATTCTCCCAGAATGAGTAGATGGACTCATACTTGTGAGGCTTCAACTAATGCATTATCCTAGCAATGTGGATACCTTGGCTTAGGCTGGAGTTCAGGCTCTCAAGCCTACACATAGCATGAATCTGTCTATGTGGGCTGGGGTGCTCACTCTTTGCGACAATATAACATACCCATAGTAGCTCACCACTGTGATGTCTCCTTGCCCCTTTCCTTGAGGGGAATAGTAGCCATCAGAAGTAAAATGAATGAAACAGTGCACCTTCCTTGGAAGTATTGTACAGGCTGTCTGCAAACTAAAACAGGGCTAATTACATTGGACTCACATTTTAAAACTTTTCTTTGCATCCATGAAGCCTAAAGGTGTTCTTTGCAATGAAAGTTGGGATTTCATTTCATCATCTGACTCAGGGAACTATGGCCTTAGGGATACATCTAGGGTCCATGTGATTTAATCCTCCTTAGCCTTGACCATTTAAAATAACTGATCAGTCTGGTTATTCTGTATTTCCACTATAATCAGAACATACTACAATTTCAGTACAGAGTGATGTATAAAAAAGACCCTTTCTGAAGATGCGCAAATCATTCATTGTGAATGAGTCATCTAAGGAATTTAGCCCATTATTAAATGCTTCAAGAATCATATCTACTAATCCTGGACAGACAAATCAGATTTTCCTGTCGTCGTACTGCCAGTGTTGTACTATCATTGTTCAGTATTGTCTGGTCAGGGTTCTCAGGGTTGTCCCAGTGTGCTCTTGACAGGACCTCTACTCCATCGGTAATGATAAACTTTTGGCTGCGTGTGTCAATATCAGTGCTCCCTTTACCTAGAGTAAACTTAAAAAATAAAAACTGGTCTCGTAGCATTGTATAGACTAACAAACCATGCATCATGGGCTTTTGTGGGCACTGCCCACTTCTTCAGATGACCGGAGTTTTGAGTTTAGGCAGTGCAGACCCAATATAAATAGAGAAGGGAGAAAGGTGAAGAAAAAAGGAGGGGGGGGGGGGCGGGAAATAAGGAGAGGTTATGAAAAAATCAAAGGGAAAAACAGGAAGGCAGAAGCGTCATCAGTAAGCACCTGAAGATTGGCTAGTTAAAATGAAGCAGATAAGAATCAAAGTCAATAGATGGGGCAGGGGGTTTACTAACACAGGAATCTACACAAAGAGCTGTTTGCACCTTCATTGAATGTTAGGTTGGTAATGGCCCAGCCACTCCTCATCCTGATTGAATCCATTAGCATGAGAATTAAACTTGCAGATGAACTGTAATTCCAACACTTCTCTGTGTATTTGTCTGATAGAGCTGACCACTGGAGCTTTTTATCTATAGAGTGTTAGACCCCGAGCACTTGGATCAACACAGGAGATTTCTGAGAGCCCCCGGAAATGATAGATTCAGGCAAGGTTTGAAATCAGTTGAGCAGGTTTATTGTCAAATGTGATGCTCTAACAGTTGGTAGCAGAAATTCTCAATGCTACACCACTGTGCATTTGTCCTGAGTTGACAATGTACCAACACCTAGCAGGCCTATTGCTGTATAACAGATATTAACAGCGGTTAGTCAGAGATAAGCCACTGTGCATTCTATAAGTCTAGGCAATGACACCTGCCGTTTCAGGCGCCTAGTGCACCACCCCCAGGTTGGTTGGAAAGCACCCTTTGCGGTGTCCTTTTATAGACAGGTACAAACAACTTACATAATTTCTTTACGTGCCAGGTTGCCACCCTCTGTTGCCTAGTTACCATACCTCACCTTACGGAAGGGGGGCTTACCTTCTATCCTTCATCCTGTCAATTTCGACCTAGTTCTGAACCCAGATTGGTATGTGCATAGTTTCTCGGGAGTCTTTGTACTAAAACATTCCTTACTACGATGTTCTACTACTCGCTTTTGGCTTACAGTCTGTATCTGGTGCCTCTCTATGTCCTAACTTAACCCAATCACACAGTTATCACTAGGGCCTCTTTCTTGGCTCCTGTGTTACTGTTTTGCTGAACCAAAGTCTTGCTCACTAGATTGCAGGCCTGTTGCTGTTTTCATATTATAGGGCTCTGTTCAGGCCTGCTGACTCCATGTTACTGACCCTCAACTTACTACACCTGTGTGGAAATGCCTTTTGATTCGGGGTCCTTCTGCTGATCAGTGTTACAATACAATAAACATCAAATCATTGCTCCTAGAGGTAAATAAATGAACAGGTAATAGAATATTTAGCTGAGCACATCGTGGTGGCAGCTGTCATCCAAAACTACGTAAGAGATCAGTGAATTCCCAGCTTCTTTTGCGCTCTTTATACTTGTTGACAGAATGAATCATGTTATGCTACTTTTTAATAACTTTCTCACTTCCTGGAATGAATTACATGCTTACAGAACAGTGATGGTAAACTAGAATTCATAGCTATCGTTATTAGCTTAGCAACATTGTTAACACAGGCATGACTCTTAGTATTCAGTATCAATTAATCAATGCTAATATATTTTGATAAATAATCTCCTCAGAGGGACATTAGCACTGCAGCTGAAGAATAGCTAATATTAATTCTGCAGTACTGAACTTGAAAGTTGGCATTGCATGTGACTATCTGAAGCAGAGCTGCAGTATTATAAGTTAGCTTTTCTAAATAAACAAGTTACAGAGTACAATGTTCAAAAGCAGCTAAGTGATTTAGAAATCCCTATTTGGACCTATGGACTTTGGAAAATTAGAGGTATAGCATCATCAATAAAGTTAGGATAGTAAATGAAGCTGGTGATGGGGCGGACAAAGCCCGAACTCCACACTGGAGGCCTTTCAGCACCCTGGCCAGAAGCAGGAGCAGTGGAGAGGTTCTCTGAGCAGGGTAGAGGGCAGCCTTCATTGCAGTCAATCAGGATACAGCAGGCTGCTATATAAGGAGCTGGTAGCTAAGGCCTGTCAGTTACTTCCTGGAGCTCAATCCAGGCAGACCTCTGGGCTGACTGGGGAACACCGGAAACTTGGACAGCTCCGAGTGGGCGCTGGGCCTCATAACTCATCCGAAGTAGATCCTGCGGCTAAAGGCTAGTCAATGATAACCCTGCATAACCCTGGACAAGGGGAATTCAGCAACAAGACCCTAGAGAAGGGCTGGATGAAACAGCATCCCAAGGCAGTGGCCCAGGCACGTGACTGCAATTATGGACTTTGAAACTTGGCAGGTAACTGCTACGTATAGGGTCCCTGGGTTGGGACCCAGAGGAGTGGGCGGGCCTGGGTCCTCCTCCAACCCCCCTGCAAACCACACCCGAGCGAGGGAGGCAAAAGAAGAGTCCTGAACCCTGGCTATGGATTGGACATTGTCTTGCCTGCCAACAGGCACGTAAATATTGTGAGATCCCCTTCAGCCACCAAGGAGCTCTTGTACAAAGAACCGAACCTGTTACAAAGCTGCTAAGACGTAAATCAGTGAAGTATTGTCTTCCTGAGACTTCGAATGGACATCTCACTACAACACCTCTGACAGGTGTTGTGATGGACCAGGCCAGGTCTAGGCACCACTGAGGGCGTCCGCTCAGGGCAAATTGCTCAAAACCAGGGCTGCTTACAGCCCCAGATAGGAGACCTTTACCAAACAGGCCATAAACCAGTCACACCGAGTGCTTCAGCTGCCAATCCGGCTAGCAGGAAGCCTCACAAGCAAAACCCCTCAGACATCCCAGCTCTCCCTGTGCCTCAATCAACCCCGGGCCTTACACACAGGTGAGGGGTTATAGAACCCAATCTTACTTACCCCGAATGGGTCCTCCTGTTCCCAAAGAACCAGCCACAGATCCTTGGTCAGTTTACACTTTGGATCCTACCCTCAAACGCTGTGCCAATCGTTTAGAATCTAAAATCTAAAGGTTTATTAATAAAAAAAAAAAGTATGAGAGTAAGGTTGTTAAGGAGAATATATTACATGCACCAATCACCAAGTTCTTGATGCAGGCTCTCAGCAGAGATGTTATAAACTGCAATCTTAAAAGTCTCTGGGGTTATGTCTACACTACCCCCCCTAGTTCGAACTAGGGGGGGTAATGTAGTCATACGGAGTTGCAAATGAAGCCCGGGATTTGAATTTCCCGGGCTTCATTTGCATGAAGCCGGCCGGCGCCATTTTTAAATGCCAGCTAGTTCGGATTAGGCTTCCTATCCGAACTAGCTGTACGCCTCGAGGAAGCCTAATCCGAACTAGCTAGTCCGTGCCACGTGTAGCCGCGCGGCACAGAGTCCGAACTAGCCGGCATTTAAAAATGGCGCCGGCCGGCTTCATGCAAATGAAGCCCGGGAAATTCAAATCCCAGGCTTCATTTGCAACTCCGTATGACTACATTACCCCCCCTAGTTCAAACTGGGGGGGGGGGGGGTAGTGTAGACATACCCTGGTGTACACCCTACATCAGGATGGGTCAGCAAGCCTTCCCAGATCTCTGTCCCTCGGAGACCGCATCTGGGATCAGTAGCAGAATTGAAGACAAAATGGAGTCTGCCTCATGGCACTTTATATCCATTCGTGGTACCTCCCAAGCTGGAGTGGGTCACATGGTCATGTGACCTATCTCTGTTTCACATGTCAGCAGCCATTTTGCCCTGGCTGGTTTGCATGTTTCCAGACGCATTCCTCAGGTGTGTATTGGCCACCTTGAGAGCCATTGTCTTCGTGGCTGTGCTAGTTAGCATAGTCATTGACTGAACGATCCTTCTTTACAACAGGAAGTGTAGGCCAGTATCAGCACAGAGTCCATATTCATAACTCCACATACAAACACACACAAGTATATGAGTAAAATGCAGGACAATGTAGCACTTTAAAGACTAACAAGATGGTTTATTAGATGATGAGCTTTCGTGGGCCAGACCCACTTCTGGGTCTGGCCCACGAAAGCTCATCATCTAATAAACCATCTTGTTAGTCTTTAAAGTGCTACATTGTCCTGCATTTTGCTTCAACTACCCCAGACTAACACGGCTACATTTCTATCACAAGTATATGAGTAGCATACATAGAATTAGTAGACCATAAGCTTTCATTTGAAACCTTATATGGCCCCCTTTGTACAGACTTTGGAGCAAACAGCCCCCCTGGGTGCAGCAGTGATCTGGCTGCTCCCCCTAAAATCCAATAATGTGACAGGTGTGAACTAGCCAAATTTAATTTTTGAACTCATTGATGAACGTCAACAATTTTGACTGTTCCTGTGCTGATCAGATAGCATAAACCTTCAGCCAATGTGTTCATCCATTTTTGGATAACTGTTGCATAATGGGGCAAAGTGAGGTGCATGACTGATTGCCCTGAAGAGGTATTGGTGAAGAGAATGAGTTCAACTTCGTCTCTTCCTCCCTGCCTACACAGGAATGACCCCCATGGCTGCAAGCACAGCTGCAGGCAACTCCCAAGCCCTTGCAGTCTCCATCCTGGACTGGTGTGGAGATCTTCGATCTCATTGAGATCTGAAAAGATGAGGCTAATCTCCAGGATCTCTGCCCCAGGAGCAGGAACACCAGTGCCTACAGCTAGATGGCCAACAGTCTGGGCAAGAGGGGCCACATGAAAGTCAAGGAGTTCTTTTGCCGAGCTTTCTCCACTATCAATCTTAGTGCCAATATCTGCTGTATGGTACTTCTATCTTTCCTGAATCCCGCTTGCTCATCCGCTAGATGGTCTTCTAGCTGCAAACTCAATCCCTCTGTCAGTATCATCATCAGCACCTTGCCTAGATGATTCATTAAAGCAATCATTCTGTGGTTCTTGCACTCCAACACGCTTCCTTTTTTGTGTATTGTCACTAGAACAGATCTTGTCCATTCCTTAGGTGCCTTCCCTTCTTACCAGGCTATATAACATAGTTGGTGTATTTTCTCAATCATACTTTCTTGAGAAAGATGAAGAGAAGCTAGCAAGAATGATGCAGGTGCTGAATGAGAAAGGGAAGTGGTATGGACTGATTATGAATATTGATAAAATGAAGACAATGGTATTTGGAGATAAAGAAATAGGAAGGTAGATGGGATCAAACTAGAGAACATAGAGAATTTCATATATTTGGGGAGCAACATGACGTATGATCTAGACTGTAAGAAGGAAATAGCAACTAGAAAAGTGAAAGCAAGAACAAGTTTGAAGGTGATGGATAAGATCTGGAAAAGTAAAGTGATTGGCTTAGGAACGAAGCTGAGCATCTTGAAAACGTGTATTTAGCAGCATGTTGTACGGATGTGAGATGTGTGCTAATGAAAGATTCAAAGAGAAGGATATTGGCATCCGAGAGGAGTTGTTATAGAAAGATCCTGAGAATAGGATGGATGCAGACGGTCACCGACGAGGAATTATATAGGAAGATACAGCCGAAAGAGAACCTACTGCACAAGGTTATACAACGGGAATTACAGCTATTTGGGCATATCTGCAGACTGAACAATGAGTGAAAAGTTAAGACCTTGGTATTCGGCATAATGAATGATTCGAATAGGAGAGGCAGACCCCACAGAGAATGAGTAGATGATATAGTAGTTCGGTGTGGAGCTAGTCTGCCGAAACTAAGCCACTCTGCACTGCACAGGGAAAGATGTAAGGAAATAGTGAGGGAGGCATTGGCCACTAACGGGCATTGAGCCCATGACTGATGATGATGATGATTATGACACTATTCCTATCCATCCTGGCTAATAGCCATTGATGGACCTAACCTCCATGAATCTATCTAGCTCTTTTTTTAACCCTGTTAAGGTCCTAGTCTTCACAGCATCCTCTGGCAAGGAGTTCTACGGGTTAACTGTGCGCTTAGTGAAGAAAAACATCCTTTTGTTTGTTTTAAACCTTCTGCCTATCAATTTCATTTGGTGACTCCTAGTTCTTATGTTGTGGGAATAAATAAATTACTTTTCCTTATTCACTTTTCCCACACCAGACGTGATTTTATAGGCCTCTATCATATCCTCCCTTAGGGTATGTCTACACTACCCCGCTAGTTCGAACTAGCGGGGTAATGTAGGCATACCGCACTTGCAAATGAAGCCCGGGATTTGAATTTCCCAGGCTTCGTTTGCATAAACTGGGTGCCGCCATTTTTAAATCCCTGCTCGTTTGAACCCCGTGCCGCGTGTAGCCGCGCGGCACGGGGTTCGAACGAGCAGGGATTTAAAAATGGCGGCGCCCAGTTTATGCAAACGAAGCCCGGGAAATTCAAATCCCGGGCTTCATTTGCAAGTGCGGTATGCCTACATTACCCTCCTAGTTCGAACTAGGAGGGTAGTGTAGACATACCCAGAGTCTCCTCTTTTCTATGCTGAAAAGTCCAAGTCTTTTTAATCTCTCTTAATATGGGACCCATTCCAAACCCCTAATCATTTTAGTTGCCCCTTCAACCTTTTCCAATACCAATTTATTTTTTTTAAGATAAGGTGACCACATCTGTATGCAGTATTCAAGATGTGGGCATACCATGGTTTTATATAGAGGAAATAAGATATTCTTTGTCTTATTCTCTATCCCTTTTTAAAATGATTCCTGACATTCTGTTTGCTTTTTTGACTGCCACTGCACACTGAGTGGATGTTTTCAAAGAACTATCTACAATGACTCCAAGACCTCTCTCTCAAGTGGTTGTAGCTAATTTAATCCTCATCATATTGTGTGTATAGTTGGAACTTTTTTTTCCAATGTGCATTACTTTACATTTATCAACATTACATTTCATTTGCCATTTTTTGCCCAATGACTTAGTTTGGTGAACACTTTTTGAAGCACTTCACAGTTTGCTTTGATTTTAACTATCTTGAGCAGTTTGGTATCATCTGTAAATTTTGCCACCTCACTGTTTATACCTTTCTCTAGATCATTTATAAATAAATCAAATAGGATTGGTCCCAGGACAGACCCTTGCGGGACCCCACTAGTTACCTCTCTCCACTCGGAAAACTTGCCATTTATTCCTATGAGTTGTTTCCTGTCTTTTAACCAGTTATCAAACCACGAAAGGACCTTTCCTCTTATCCCATGACAACTTACTTTACTTAAGAGCCTTTGGTGAGGGACTTTGTCAAAGGCTTTCTGGAAATCTGAGTATACTATATCCCTTGGATCCCCCTTGGCCATGTGTTTGTTGACCCCTTCAAAGAACTCAGTAGATTAGTAAAGCATGATTTCCCTTTACAGAAACCATGTTGACTTTCCCCCAACAAATTATGTTCTTGTATGTGTCTGACAATTTTATTCTTTATTATAGTTTCAACCAATTTGCCTGGGACTGACATTAGACTTACTATTTAAGCCCTTCTTAAATACTGGTGTCACATTAGCTGTCTTTCAGTCATTGAGTATGGAAGCTGAATTAAAGGATAAGTTACAAACCATCGTTAATAGTTCTGCAATTTCCCATTTGAATTCTTTCAGAACTCTTGGGTGAATGACATCTGGTCCCAGTGACTTGTTACTTTTAAGTTTATCAATTTGTTCCAAAACCTCCTCTAATGACACCTGAATCTGGGAGAATTCCTCACATTTGTCACCAAAAAAGAATGGCTCAGGTTTGGAAATCTCTCCAATATCCTCAGCAGTGAAGATTGAAGCAAAGAATTAATTTAGGTTCTCTGCAATGACTTTAGCATCTTTGAGTGCTCCTTTAGCATCTCGACGGTCAAAGGGCCCCACTGGTTGTTTAGCCGACTTCCTGCTTCTGATGTACTTTAAAACATTTTACTATTACTTTTTGAGTGTTTGGATAGCTCAAACTCCTTTTTTGCTTTTCTTATTATATTTTTACACTTAATTTGACAACATTTATGCGTCTTACTGTTTTCCGCATTAGGATTTGACTTCCACTTTTTAAAAAATGTCTTTTTATCTCTCACTGCTTCTTTTATTTGGTTATTAAGCCATGGTGACACTTTTTGGTACTTTACTGTGTTTTTTAATTCGGGGTATTCATTTAAGTTGGGCCTCTATTATAGTTTCTTTGAAAAGTTTCATGCTGCTTGCAGAGATTTTACTTTTGTCACTACCTTTTAATTTCTGTTTAACTAACCTTCTTATTTTCTTGTAGTTCCTTCCTCTTTCTAAAATTAAATGCCACAGTGTTGGGGCAGCGTGCACTTTCGAGCAGGAGTGGTGAGGCAGAGGACTTTAAAGGCTTTAAATGTGATTGAGATTCCAGTCAATGTAGATGCTCTCTTTTGAAGTAGCTCAGCACTATTTTGATGGATATTTGTAGTGTAGACACGCTATTTCGAAATAAGCTTTTTTGGAGTTTTTAATTCCAAAATAGCTTATTTCAAAATAATGCTGCTGTGTAGACATACCCACAGAGGCCAGGATCCTACAAAAGTCAGGAAACTGAGTCCTCACCGTGACACCCCCATGTCCATACATTGGGATGCCCCTTTCCCTGGCTAATATCTGCACCCTTAGCACTAGGATCCCAGACTGACCTGCCCCTGCTAACATCCACATCCTCATGTTGGGATCCCCTGCCCTTCCCCATGGTAACCAAAAGTGAAATCCACCAGCCCCATCCCGCTAGCTGTAGACGCACATGAGCTCGAGTGGCTCCCTGGCTCACATCACACCAGAGGCAGCCAGCATGGCTTCCCAGACTGAGCAGTGGCCAGAACTACATGGGTGCTGGTGGCTTGGGTGCTGTTGAAAGCTGTGTGTGAGGGTGAGTATCTGTGCAGCACTCTGGGGAGCAGCCATGCAGGCATGATTAAATAACATTTTCAAAATATTGCCTGGGCCTGATCGGGAAAGTGTGGGGTCTGCAGGCCAGGAGTTTGAGACTCCTGATTTAGATAGTAAGCCCTCTGAACACAGCCTCATCCTCTATGTCTGGACAGTGCCAAGCATAATAAGTGTCTCCGTGCTCTTGGTACTATTAAGACATGAGATTAATAATATTAAAATACACGTCTCATTTAGATCTCAAATAGTACATGGGATAAAATCTTCTGGCCTTTTCAGTGACGAGACTGATGAATGAAAAAGCTTATAGACTAAAATAAGGAAACCTCGGTCAAATATGTGAATTCATAAAATAAATAGCTTTTAAATGCACAGGGTGCATTTATCTTGTAGAAATAGCAAAAATAATAACATGATATGATGGTCCATTAGCAGAATAGCATTGCATTTCTTCCAAGTGATAGCAATTTGTGTCCTCTCTCTCATTGGGATGGCAACAGCAGCCTTGTATATATATTTCCCAGTAAATGTAGTTATTTAGCATCAGAGAAATGATAGATCTTTCAAATTTTAGAATTATGCTTTATTTCTGATTTGTATATCTTAAAATGTTGTCCTTTTTCCAATATCTACTGATTATGACAATACTTACTATGGGAAAATGACATGTCAAACACAGATGTGCAACTGACTGGAAATACATTCCCTAATAAGAGACTAGCTCAGTATGTTTTCTACGATTTTTTTAAAAATAGTTTAATTTGTTTTATGCAGAAATATCAGTTGTGTTTCTTCAATTCCTCTTTAAATGTTAGTGATTGACTTCAGTGGTTCTTTGAGTGTACAGTCTTAATGAACTCATTCATATTAGACCAATAAAATGGAATACACCACTGCAAATACTAGCACCTCTCTAACGATCCATGCAATACAGATATAACTCCATCTGCATTCCACCAATGGACCATTACTTGGAAAAAGGGTCAAAATACAACAATAAGACTTTCCAATGTATAATATGGGATTCGGTGGTGGGTATGTGCCTTAAGGGTTTAGGAACAATTGGGCATCTTAGATCAAATACATCTGTGGCATAACTCCATTGAAATCAGTAGTGTCCCCAGGGCTGTAGAAACAACTGGTATAAAATATGTTTTCCGTTTTTGGCAAAATGGCCCGCCATGGAGCACACCAACATGCAGGAGGAGAGTGTCCTAAAGATACTATGTCTGAGAAGCTATGACAATTAAGAGCTGTCATCACTGAATAACTCAATCCCACTGAAACAATATTTGTTACCAGCAGTGTCATAACTACCATTAATTTTGAATGACTACCTGCAGCAGATGGGGCTTGGAGTCTGGAAAATCCTCAGAAGCAGCATAGGGGCAAGAAATGTGTCAGAGGCTGTTTAAAAAAAATTGTTGCTAAGCCAATAACACAGTTTCACTGTCTGAAGCAAGATAAACAGGCCAAGTAGTCTGTAAGGGTTGTCTTGCCTAAAAGGTTTGCCCCATTTGTGGGGGGCTAGGTAAGGCAGTAGTCCCCTTTCCCCCGAAGTTCAAACTCTTGGATTTCATACTTGAGGTCTGCTTAAAGCTGCATGCCTTGGTTCCAAAGGCAGCTCTTAACTGCAATAGAGTTTGAGTTGCTTGCAGCTTTGCCTTTGGGGCAGAGAGTTTGTTATAAAAAGAGGGAGGCAGGGTGATTAAGAATGACAAAAGACTGGTCATTCAAGTAATTAAGGGGTCATTAGATCATCATGAAAACATTTCCAGGTACTTAAAAGCGAGGGGGAAAAAGGAGGAACAATAAGTGTTGTGCTGCTGGAATTTGAATTTTGACCAGCACTGTTAAACTTCTAGGCTGTGTCTAGACTGCATCCCTTTTCCATAAAAGGGAGGCAAATTAGACACATCACAATTGCAAATGAAACGGGGATTTAAATCCCCCGCGCTTCATTTGCATAAACATGGCTACTGCTTTTTTCTGGCTTGGAGTTTTGCCGGAAAAAAGCGCCAGTCTAGATGGGGATCTTTCGGAAAATAAAGCCTTTTCTGAAAGATCCCTTATTCCTTATTTTAAGAGGAATAAGGGATCTTTCGGAAAAGGCTTTATTTTCCGAAAGATCCCCTCTAGACTGGCGCTTTTTTCTGGCAAAACTCCGAGCTGGAAAAAAGCGGCAGCCATGTTTATGCAAATGAAGCGGGGGGGATTTAAATCCCCGCTTCATTTGCAATTGCGATGTTTCTAATTTGCATCCCTTTTATGGAAAAGGGATGCAGTCTAGACACAGCCCTAATGTCCTTGAAAAACGGGTAAATAGCGGGATGGCAAAATTTGTAGATATTACAAAATTACTCAGAATAGTTAAGTCCAAAGCTGACTGCAAAGAGTTACAAAGAGATCTCACAAAACTGGGTGATTGAGCAACACAAAGGCAGATGGAATTCAGTGTTGAGAAATGCAAAATAATGCACATGGAAACATATAATCCCAACTATACACATAAAAATGATGGGGTCTAAAATAGTTGTTGCCACTCAAGAAAGAAATTGGAATCATTGTGCATAGTTCCCTGAAAACATCTGCTCAATGTGCAGTCGCATTCGAAAAACTAAAAAACTAACAGAATATCAGGAAACATTAGGATATCAGGATATTAAGATATTAGGATTAGGAATCATAGATAATAAAACAGAAAATAACATATTGCCTCTATATAAAGTCATGGTATGCCCATATTGTGATTACTGTATGCAAATTTGGTCACCCCATGTAAAAATAGATACCGTATTTTCTGGCGTATAAGACAACTTTTTATGCTAAAAAACATCCCCCAAAAATCGGGGGTCGTCTTATACGCCGGGGCTTTTCTCGCCCCGGAGGACACAGACTGCGGGACCTCGCGGTCCCGCCGCCCGTGTACTCCGGGGCGAGAAAAGCTGCTCCGCGTCTCCCTGGTCTGCAGACCAGGAAGACGCGGAGCAAAGCCGTGGAGGGGCTCCAGCAGTGGGGCAGCCCAGGCACGCCTTTGCAAAACCTCGGGGGAAGCCGGCAGCGGGGCAGCCCAGGTGCGCCGCGGCTGTCCCGCTGCCGGCGTCCTCAGAGGCTTTGCTCCTGGTGTCCCTGGTCTGCTGGAGACGGTCCCCAGCAGACCAGAGGCACCGGGAGCAAAGCCGGGGAGGCGGAGGGGTGCTGGGGCGCTGCCGGTTGGCCTCTTAAGGGGGGGTAGTCTTATACGGTGAGTATAAGACGAAAACCTATCTTTTAACTAGTAAATTAGGGGGTTGTCTTATACTCCCAGTCGCCTTATACGCCGGAAAATATGGTATATTGGATTTGGAAAAGGTACAGAAAGGGCAACAGAAATTATCAGGGGCAAGGAACAGCTTCCATATGAGGAGAGGTTAACAAGACTAAGGCTACGTCTATACTGCTTCCTTCGTGTGCAAAAGCTTATGCAAATGAAGCACAGATTAGCATATTGCCACACTTCATTTACATAATTAATTAGGGTCTGGTTTTGCCCAAGAAGCTTTGGCACAAAAAGGAGCTGTGCAAAAACCCCCTCTTGCACAAGAGCCGTTTTTCCTGAAAAAAATGAAAATATGTTAATGAGGGATTCATTAGCATAAGTCACAATATCATTATCATATTTTCTGCTGTTTCTTTTTGCACAAGGGGTTTTTGTGCAAAAAGAACCAGTGTAGCTGCTTCTGTTTTGCGCAAAAACCCCATTGTGCGCAAGATCCTTATGCCTCTCTGGGAGAAAATATGCTAATGAGATCACTAACGAGTTCCTCATTAGCATATTTTCTGCCACAAACACTCACAGTGTAGATATAACCAGAGTATCTCTCTCTATCTCTCTCTTTCCCTCTCTCTCTCCAGTAAGAAAGAAATATTATATATTACAATTTTAAGGCTAACCAGTGTCCCTTAAGTGACTTGCCATAAGATGTCAGAATATGTTAATATTAGAGCTGAGTGGATCTAATATTTACTTAAAATTTCTTTCTTTTATATAGGAATTAGATACAGTGTTCCTGTCAACCAATTGCTAAGTTATCTGCCCAAAAAAACTCTAGATTTTTCCAGTGCCTTAGAAAGAGGTGATATGTGTGTGTGGGGAGGGAATGGAATTGGTTCCCTTCCAAATTTGCTGCTTGGCTTGTACTGAGCATGCTTAGTAACACTGCTGAAGCCTCTGTCCTCATCTGCTCCCATACCATGCTCTCACTCTTCCCCTCCCCATGAGGGCATGGACAGGTCGCCCCCCCCAAAAAATCTGAAATGGCGCCCCTGGTTTGGGTGAAATCCAGGATTCATGGGGGTTTTTGGGAAGTCAGACTGATGATAGGTGGAGGGTGGATGGGTTTGCATTCAGGACTGTTTGTTGTTTCCATTGATCTGTAACGATCTTGTGCTTTTTTAAAAAGAGTAAACTATGTATGTGGAAGAAATGTCTTTGGTTGTAAGCCTGCGTTTCCTTGATTCACTGCCACATTATCCCTGAAGTGTATAATTAGGACTCCAATGTTCCCACAGCCAGGTGAACCCCAGAAAAAATATATAAAAGGAAGGGAAGGCTCAGGAGGGCTATGGATCTGGTTCTGGTTTCTAGGAAACAGGAGTGCAAAGTCCCAATGATCAACAAGAATGTCAGACAAGGGGTTCAACCTGGAATAGTGCTTATGAGGGCCACGAGTAGGAACAAAGACCAGTCACTACCCAGAGCCATGGGGCTCAGATGCATGTGGGATACAACTGTGGAATCCAATTGCAATAGATGGGTTTCCTTCCAGAGAGTATGACTAATGTGGCAGTATCACTGTAGCTTATCACATATGAACTGATACAATATGTAGTTCTCAGTCCTTACACTACTACATGTGGCACCGTTGTCAGGGTCAGGCCCTAAGACTGATTGAATCAATTTCCACATACAATTTTGGGGAAAGATTCTGCCACCCTCACTCAAGGTGAATACCGTGTTCCAGTCAAGTAGTCCTAGGACAGAATTTGGCCCATAGTGAGGTGAACTGTTAGCCAATAAAGAAATAGAAAGGAACTGTGACACTGTACATAGTTTCTTAAGTGAAGTCAGTCACTTCCCCTTTCCCCTTTATAAATTAATGATAGGACTATCAAAAGCATTCAGTGTTGGTCTAACTCTGCTCCCATTTAATTTCAACAATCAAACTCCCATTAGCTTCAATGGGAACAGAGTTAGGCCAACACAGAGCACCTTTGAAAATTCTGCTCTACATTTACAATATGCACTCCCATGCTCTCATTGAAGCCTGTTTGAGATGACCTAAAGAATAATCTCATTTTCAATCTACATTTAAAGTAAATTATTTAAATGAAGTGCTAATTAATTTAATAGTCATGTATGAAATTTGTAATTTGCCACATTTCATGCGTTTTTAGAAACTAGAGGGACTAGAGCAACATTCTGTCAATTTCAGTACCCTGCTGGCTCAGAAGAATTGTGTTGATAGGCAGAGTAGCAAAACAATGAAACATGATTACTCCTGCCAACAAAGCAGGTATGTTTAATTTTAAACCCACCAGCATTGACAAGAGTACCTTTAATTTATCCTAAAGTATCTAATACATCTTAATTATCCTTCATAGTCTTATAGGATAGATTTGATAAAGGTAAATAGGAACTATTAATTTTCAACCTTCTGGTGTTAAAATAATGGGTGAAGCATGGAATGAAACAAAACTTGTTATCTGCAGTGACAAAATACAATGCTCACTGTCTGATGGGCATTCAATTTAGGTGTTGTACTCTCTAGCAACCTTCAGATTTTTTAATCAGTAGGAAACTGACCTTTACAGGAGCCCAGGATATATGAAAATGCCTGGGAGAATTGACCTGCATTCAAGCAGCTTACTCAGAACTTTTTTCCAATGTGTGTTTAAGATAAGTTCTTGTTCTATAAAATTATGTAATTTAGAGATAAACACATAATATGTTATTCAGAAAGAACAGAAGGTGTTTTAACCAGTTAGCCTATGTGCAGTGACTTTATATCCTGTAAAAATATACTTATCTTTCATCTTACTATGCTGCAGAAAAGCAGTTTAAACAAAAGCTATACGGTAAAATGGGCCATTTTCATAGAATCATAGAATCATAGGACTGGAAGGGACCTCAAGAGGTCATCGAGTCCAGCCCCCCGCCCTCAAGGCAGGACCAAGCTCCGTCTACACCATCCCTGACAGATGTCTATCTAACCTGTTCTTAAATATTTTCTCAAAATGTTCTTGAGTTATGGAAAAAAAGAAGAATTTATAACTGTAAAAAGTGAGATATTATGATCCATTACAGTTCTTTTGCCTTATGGGCAAATTATAATTAGGTTTGGGAGGGTTAGATTTTATCTATGTCATCTATTCATCTAGATTTCATACAAAATAGATGAAAAAAATATGTCCATCGATAATACTCAAAATTTACAATAGAAAAAGTAAGAAAAATGCTGCTTGAGGACTTACTTGAGATTAATTTAAGTATATTTACTTTGAATATCAATTTGAAATGTGATGTTGACAATTTGTGTTTTAATGGTTATAAAGCTTTTTAATTTAATTTAATTTAATTTAATTTAATTTAATTTAATTTAATTTAACTATTAAGCCTGACATATGCCGTTATTAAATATTTGTCTGATTCCTCCCATTGTCTGATGTGTATCCTGCTTTGCCTTGAATGAGGGCTCTGCGGCAACCCATAACCCAACAAACAGAAAAAACCTAACCTATCCCTGCTGTCACTTGGCCTGCAAGCCAGAACAACAGAACAGAACTGATTGCTGTTCTGCCCTGCCTGGGGGCCTAAACAAGTAAACTCTTGTCTGTTTTACCGAACTGATAGTGGCTCAGAGATCCACTTAGTTATTGCCCTGCCCTAAGGCTACATCAACACTGCAGGCTTCTTCAAGAAGCCTTTCGCGCAAGAGTTTTTGTGCAAAAACTTCTTGCGCAAGAGCACGTCCACAGCTCAAAGCACATGACAAAAGCGATGTGCTTTTGCTCAAGAGAGCATCCACATTGCATGGACGCTCTTGCGCAAGAAAGCTCTGATGGCCATTCACACAATGGCCATCAGAGCATCTGTGCTTTTCCCCATAGGGGTTTCTTGTGCAAGAAACCCCGCTGGAGCGTCCACACTTGCCTTTTTGTGCAAGAACTCTTGCGCAAAAAGGAGTTATGCCTTGTAAAAGTAGGTTTATCTACAGTGGAAAAAGCCCTCTGTTCTGCCATTTTTTACTCTTGATTTCCTTGCGCAAAAGCTCAATTGAGGTATGGATGCTCCACAGGTTTTTGCGCGAAAACCTTGCACTGTAGACGTAGCCTGAATGAGGGCTTTGTGCCTAGAGACTTATCACTCCCTGGCCTGACTGTAGGCCTGAGACATTAACTGTGAGGTTTCTCCTGAACTGAAGGACTATGGAAGTGTTGTAGCAAGGGGATACAGTCTGCCATCCTGACACACAGGGAGAGCACTGCAACTACCATACATTCCTACTCTTTTTTTCATGTAGGTGTGCTAACCAAAATCATTTTGGTGTGTGAATCAAAGTGTTTTTGTATCTCCAAATTGAGTGCAGTGCACCTATCAAACTAAAATGTTAATTTTATATAGGCTAAACCATAGCGGGTGACCAAATAAATGTATATATGTAATCAGTAATGGAATGTGCATAACCCTTTACTCTGACTCTGTTAACCTATGGGAGAATTGTGTCCACATGTCTGGAGAATGTCCCCTTATGACTAACAAAGGACACCAACTATCACAGCTGAGTGTGTTTGGGTGATTGATAAGAGATAGTTGTTATTGGAGATGTTTTCTGTGATTTATGAAATAATGACTCATTGAAAGATGTTTTTAACTTATTGGGGTTGGGGGAGGACTTGAAGTGGGGGGCTACTTACCCAGTCTGGTGGAGGCAATATGGAGGAGTCCCAACCCTGCTGGCCATTCTCTGGTGGTGCGGTTGCCCCTAGTAGTCACTCTGCATATAGCTCACCTCTGCGGGCTAGCTGCCCCCAGTGGCCACTTTCAGTATCACAGCCCTCCTCTCTGTGCCCCTCCTTTTTGCATCCCTCCTCTTTCTTCTCCTTCCCTTTCCAAGTTATGGAAAACAGTCCTATTCCCAGCACATCCCATTTACTTAGCACAACCAAAGTCTAACTTTACTTTAAGTTAGGAGAAGAGGAATCTGCATACCAAATTTGGTGGTCCTACCTCTTATCATTTAGAGGTACTTCTTGAACAAACAGGCTAACAGATGGACAGACAGACAGATGACACATTTCTAAAATATATAAATAGATTGTTTGTTGCCATAGATGTTTTTGCTAATGACTGTGTTCAAAATCTCTTTAGCTTATCTGTCATGAAAACTTGTGATACCATAAAAGAGGTTCCATAAATAATTAGGTAAATTAATATATCAAAAACAGAACACAGAGAGGCCCACCAATGAAGAGAGGCAGAAGTTGTCTTGAGGCCCAGCAATTCAAAAGGTCCTGGGACTCTTGGCTGCCACTGTTACTGCACCAGTGGTGGCATCTGGAGCTCTAAGCCCTTTAAGTTGCTGCTGGAGTGCCATGTAGCATGCTCTGGTTAGCTCTGAGGGCAGGCTGGGGGTGTGGGTGTGGCATAACATGTTCTAGGCGGCTCTGAAGACTGGCTGCTCTAGCCCTACCCTTTCTGTCCAAAGCACCACACCTTCCAGGAGTGCAGAGCCACCCCCTCCACCTTGCCCAGGAACCTGGCAGTTCTGTCAGCTCCTTTAGCGAGATCAATTATGGGAAAGTAGTTTATCTGTCTCTCACAACAATTGCTTTGTCCCACACCTAATAGAAGGGAAAAATTTTGGCGGAGTTAAGTTGGTGGCAGACAAGCTGCTATTGCTTCATCAGTGAGAGAGAGTTTAGTATCCTGTATAGTGCTGTGGTTATCTTTGATTAAATAATTCCAGCAGAACCTATTATCTGATGTATCGAGTCACTAATATTATTGTTATTAAATATGAACAGCACAATGTTTTCCCATTCATTGTCACTGAAAAGGAGAGAGTAGTGCTGGGACAAGAATTCCAATGTCAAGAAATGGTTACTTAAACACAGGTGGGTTACCATATGATCTATATCTTTATAGGTACAAGGAATAGCACTGCAGGTACACTACTTTCTTTAAGCAACCAAGATGGACAGGGATGAGAGGTGACATTCAGTTTCAGGGAAAATTACAGGTTGACCAGGGGTTACTTAATTAGTGATTGGGGGTGAGGGGGTTGCAGGTTTGTTTGAAACTACTTCTACAGAATGATTTGAGTCGTACCCAGGAGTCAGTTATAAGTGATAGACACCAGTGTGTGTCAATGAGGAATATGCAGTGTGGCTTTTCTCCAGCATCTAGCCTATCCCCTTCTTGTGAGATAATTTCTGAATATATGGTACAGTATCATCAGTACAAATTTATATCTCTTGTGTGAACTCTGAACACTCAGCCTCTGCCCTGGAGGAATGTTGATTAATACCACCAGCTGGGTTTGTCAGAATGACCTCATTTTCCATTTTGGGGACATAGAAGTATTGTCTCTGGGCAGAGATCATTGTTAGGAATATGTTTTCTCTTCAGGTCCCTGCTTACTGAGAGGAGGTAAGGTAAACTTCGGATGATGATTTGTCTCTGCAAATGACCACTTCCCTGAAAATAGAGGAACAACAATTTCAGAAGCTTCAGAGGGGTAGCTGAGTTAGTCTGTACAGGATAAATTTAGAAAACAACAAATAATACGATAGCACTTCAAAGACTAACAAAACATGTAGATGGTATCATGAGCTTTCGTGGGCACAGCCCACTTGTTCAGATGATGAGAGTATTGTATGTCCAAAACCAAAATAAATAGGGGAGAAGGGAGGATGGGGGAGGAAAAAAATGGGAGGAGAGGGAGAACAAAAGGAGGCAGTGGGTATATAAATATCAAAGGGAAAACCAAGCTTGTACATAACAGGCAAAACTGCACCTAAAAATGGGATAGTTAAAAGAAGCATATAAGGACTATCAGGGTATGTCTACACTACCCCGCTAGTTCGAACTAGCGGGGTAATGTATGCATACCGCACTTGCTAATGAAGCCCGGGATTTGAATTTCCCGGGCTTCATTAGCATAAGCGGGGAGCCGCCATTTTTAAATCCCCGCTGCTTCGAACCCCGTGTAGCGCGGCTACACGGGGCTCGAACTAGGTAGTTCGGACTAGGGTCCTATTCCGAACTACCGGTACTCCTCGTGAAACGAGGTGTACCGGTAGTTCGGAATAGGCACCCTAGTCCGAACTACCTAGTTCGAGCCCCGTGTAGCCGCGCTACACGGGGTTCGAAGCAGCGGGGATTTAAAAATGGCGGCTCCCCGCTTATGCTAATGAAGCCCGGGAAATTCAAATCCCGGGCTTCATTAGCAAGTGCGGTATGCATACATTACCCCGCTAGTTCGAACTAGCGGGGTAGTGTAGACATACCCTCAGTTAGCAATTAGACAGGAAAAGTACTAACACCAGAATCTACACAGACAAAGAACCATTGGCACCTTCATTGTTTGGTTAGTTGATAATGTCCCAGCCATCCGGTATCTTGATTCATACCATTGGCATAAGAATTAAACTTATAAATGAACTGTAGTTTCAACCCTTCCCTGTGTACTGTATTTGGCTTGTGGAATTGGTCTGTAACAAAACAGCAACTTGAAGATCTCTTAATGAATGACCAGGCAAATTAAAGTGCTCACCAACAGGTTTCTGGATGTTCCCTTTACGGATATCTGATTTGTGTCTATTGATTCTTTCCCGTAGGGACTGTACAGTTTGTCCAATATATGTTGCAGTGGGGCATTACTGGCATTTGATGGCATAGATCACAATACAGGATGTGCAGAGTCTTTACTTGCAGATATGCAATTTTTTATCTATACTATATTTTTCCCTTTGATATGATTGCTAAAAAATATTGGTGGCAGTTTCAGGAGTGTATTGCAATGATTTGGATATATTTCGAGTACTCCTGTTGTTAAGATGTTTGCAAAGGTCTACAATTTACTATAAGCATTCTTCAAGAGGCATTCACTCAGATTGGTGATGCAGTGTGATGTGAAAGTGGCAGTACAGTCTTGATTGCCTCTGTGGCTATGTCTACACTACCAGGTTATTATTTAGAAATAACTCCCTAAATAACTATTTCAAAATAATCTTATTCCTCTTCACAAGCAGGAATTATTATTTCATAATAACAAGCCCTTTATTTTGAAATAACAAGCTTGGTAGTGAGGATGCTTGCCTTGTTATTTCAAAATAACAGTGTAGACCTGCCCTAAGTTATGAAATGCACTTTAAATTTACTCAGCAAAGTGAAATGTTTGATGAAATGTGACATATTAAGGGTATGTCTACACTACCCTCCTAGTTCGAACTAGGAGGGTAATGTAGGCATACCGCACTTGCAAATGAAGCCCGGGATTTGAATTTCCCGGGCTTCATTTGCATAAGCGGGGCGCTGCCATTTTTAAAACCCCGCTCGTTCGAACCCCGTGCAGAGCGGCTACACGGGGCACGAACTAGGTAGTTCGAACTAGGCTTCCTAGTTCGAACTCCCGTTACTCCTCGTGAAATGAGGCTGAGCTGCCAATGCCCCTTACTTCACTCCTGCCCCTCTGCTAGACCTCCCTCTTCTTGGGCTTTCGGATTCAGGAATATCTGTGGTCAATGTGGGATCATGGATATTGCCAGACCAGGGAGTCCCTGTTAAGGGAGTCAAGTATCAGAGGGGTAGCCGTGTTAGTCCGAATTTGCAAAAGCGGCGAGGAGTCCTGTGGCACCTTATAGACTAACTGAAGTGTAGGAGCATAAGCTTTCGTGGGCAAAGACCCACTTCATCAGATGCATCTGACGAAGTGAGTCTTTGCCCACGAAAGCTTATGCTCCTACACTTCAGTTAGTCTATAAGGTGCCACAGGACTCCTCGCCGCTTTTCCAGTTAAGGAAGGTATAACCTGTAGTGTTAATTAAGTGATTCTCTGAAAGGGTATGTCTACACTATTACCCTAGTTCGAACTAGGGTGGCTAATGTAGGCAACCGGTGTTGCAAATGAAGCCCGGGATTTGAATTTCCTGGGCTTCATTTGCATGTTGCCGGGCGCCACCATTTTTAAATGTCCGCTAGTTCGGACTCCGTGCCCGCGGCTACATGCGGCACGAACTAGGTAGTTCGGATTAGGCTTCCTATTCCGAACTACCGTTACTCCTTGTGGAACAAGGTGTACCGGTAGTTCGGAATAGGAAGCCTAATCCGAACTACCTAGTTCGTGCCGCGTGTAGCCGCGGGCACGGAGTCCGAACTAGTGGACATTTAAAAATGGCGGCGCCCAGCAACATGCAAATGAAGCCTGGGAAATTCAAATCCCGGGCTTCATTTGCAACTCCAGTTGCCTACATTAACCACCCTAGTTCGAACTAGGGTAGTAGTGTAGACATACCCAAAATGACTTGCAGAAAATCTCTGTGCAAGCTCAAAAGCTTGGCTCTTTCACCAATAGAAGTAGGTCCAATAAAATATATTGCTTCGCCTACTGCATCCTGCTGAAAATGTGCATTTAGGGTGAGTTATGTGTGTGTATTTTACAGTGAATACTTTTTCCTTCAAAAAACTGAAGTCAGCACTGCTCATTTTCACCAAGGAGAACCAAACAAAATTGGAAAAATGTGGATTAACAATTCCTTATAACAATTCCAGTAGCTCTGAAATAAGACAAGGGGATTTATTTGTACATATGAGTGAAAAGGGAGATGATGTGAAACTCCTCAGGGTACAACTTGGACTGTTGAACAGTGATGTCTCCTGAACTCTATAGCCCAAGGTGGCTTTTTTACATTGCTTTAGTGCCAGAGCTCCTGGTCTGCTCACACTGCCTTCAGCATGCACATTTACTCCCAGTTAAATACATGAATGCTCTCCCAGCCATTCATGAACTACATACAGCTGCCAATTCTTATATCTAGCCTTGTTCCCCAGAAATGTGCATGTTGCACTGCTCAGTAATCTCCTAGATTCATAGATAGTCCATCATTCCAATACTGGGCAATGATTACTCTCCTTATATTCTCAAGTAGAAACACTGCAATCCAAACACACTGGATTGGATAAAAGAATGAAATATGTTTATTAACTACTGTTAGATTGTAAGTGATTACAAGTAATAAGACATAGACGTCAGCATTGGTTACAAATGCTATAAAAATAAATATACAAGCCAATACCTATATGAGATTAAAAGCAAAATGTCTCTCACCAAAAGCTGCAACAGCTCACAAGCTGCAGTTCTTTTCCAGTCAGAGGCCTTACCCCCTGTTCAAAGTCCTTCTGGTGTTCATTGAAGTCATGAACAGAGAGATGAGGGGGGAGGGGGGATGGAGGAAACTGTTTTGCATACTTATCCCCTTGTTTGAGAATTACCCAAGCGGGGGAGCAGACAGTGTCTTATGTAAATGAGGTCTGAAACATCTCTGAGATTAAATGTTGAGTTTATTGTTTACACCTGCCTGGTGCTGAAGAATGGCTGCTTGAGCCAGGGATACTTTTTAACAACTGTTTGCTAGTGGCTATTGTGTCTTTGTCTCAAAAAAACTGGTTTGGACCTGCTTGTCTTAATGTTGGAGCATGTGATAAAATGATGCAGAATAGAATATAAGAACTTCTCATATGATGTTGACACACGTTTTACCAGGACAACAATATTCAGCATCTTATGTGTTTTCAAATGATGTCTCACAAGACTTATACAAAATTACCATAGTCTTGTAAAAGTGATGACCGTAGTAGCATAGGCTAGGGGTGGGGAACCTACAACCTGTGATCCAGCCCATGAGGGTCTGGCCCATGAGGTGAGCTGGGGCTGGTATTCCAGCCACAGAGGGAACCTGCTGCTGGGAGGGAGGAACTCCAAGCCTTGCAGGACAGATCCAGGCAAGCTGCAATTGGCATCTGGCCCATGGGCTCTGCCTATGGGGAAAGGAAGTGGCCCTGCACCAGGAACAACAGCACAGGAAAACTTTGTCCCCTGCAATGCATGTAGGCTCTACCCACTGTCACTCTCTTTGTCCAAAAATCTAGCCAGTAGGAGCAGTGACAGTGGTGGTGTCTGCCTGTGGATGCTGGTATGGAGGCACCTGTGCTCCCTGGAGCTATGCCATGTAGTCACCCTCAACCTCTGACCCCTCCCATACTGACCTCATGCCCAGATTTCCCACTCCTAGCCTGCTCCTGCACCTCATTCTGCCCAACCCCCCAATTCCATCCCACTCTTGCATCCTCCTGCCAAGACCTCCCCAACTGCTTCTGAATCCTATCTCCCACCCAGACTCTGCAATGCCAACCCTCAGCCTGCTCCTTAGCAACCTCCACACATGGAACACCTTTTTGGCTCCACCCAGAGCCTTGGGGCCCCACAAAATCTACTAGCTTCAGGTCTCCCAGTAAAGTTAATCCAACCTTGAGGGGAAGTCCGAGTCTTGGTGCCTCCCTCCCCTCTGGGGCTGGAGTGTGAAGGGAACCCTGGTGCCCCAAATTGCATGAGTGAGGTGAGTTTCTATTTTTTCTGCTTATCAGTTGTGGGAAACATCCATTACTTTTTTTGTGTTTGTTTTTGCTTCTCACTTACATATGGCCCCCAACTGATTTTTCTGCATGTCAGTGACTCCCAACCAAAAAAGGTTCCCCACCCATGGTATAGACCTTCATAAATAGATATTTTGGTTGTCTGATGCTATAAAGCCTATTTTCAGTTAGTATTTTAGTATGTCTACGTACATTCCATAACCACCCTAGCACTTCAGAAATTTACCCAGCCACTGAAAGCACACTAATCTCATAGGGTATGTCTACACTACAAAGTTAGTTCGAACTAACGGACGTTAGTTCGAACTAACTTTAATAGGTGCTACACTAGCGCTCCGCTAGTTCGAATTTGAATCGAACTAGCGGAGCGCTTAGTTCGAACTAGGTAAACCTCATTTTACGAGGACTAACGCCTAGTTCGAACTAGCTAGTTCGAACTAAGGGCTGTGTAGCCCTTTAGTTCGAACTAGTGGGAGGCTAGCCCTCCCCAGCTTTCCCTGGTGGCCACTCTGGCCAACACCAGGGAAACTCTATGCCCCCCTCCCGGCCCCGGACCCCTTAAAGGGGCACGGGCTGGCTACGGTGCCCGTGCCAGGTGCAAGCCTGCCAGCACCCAGCTAGCAGACCCTGCACCTGGCACGGCACAGAGCCACCCACCCGATGCCCCCCAGCCCTCCCCCTCTTGCCGGGACCAGGCTGGCGGCTCCCGGGAGCTTGCCCTGGACCGCAAGAGGCGGGCACCTTCCTGGGCTAGTGCGGACATCGTGGACCTCGTCCACGATCTCCGCACTAGGCACAGGAAAGTGGCTGTCTAGGGCAGGAGAGCTGCCAGCCTGGCCACCCAGGACCAGGTGTGCATGAAAATCAAGGGGGTCCACTGAGACCCCCGACACTGAGCCCTGAGCTTACAATGGCCGTCCTGGGTCAGACCAAAGGTCCATCTAGCCCAGTAGCCTGTCTGCCGACAGCGGCCAACCCTAGGGACCCTGGAGGGGATGGACCGAAGACAGTGACCAAGCCATTTGTCTCGTGCCATCCCTCTCCAGCCTTCCACAAACTTTGGGCAGGGACACCACTCCTACCCTCTGGCTAATAGGACTCCATGGACCCAACCTCCATCACTTTATCTCACTTCCCTTTAAACTCTGTTCTAGTTGTAGCCTTCACAGCGTCCTGCAGCAAGGAGTTCCACAGGTTAACTATTTGCTTTGTGAACAACAACTTTCTGTTACTAGTTTGAAGCCTGCTACCCATTCCTTTCCTTTGCTGTCCTCTAGTCCTTCTTTATGGGAACTCAGGAAGAACTTTTCTGAATGCACCCTCTCCACCCAACCCCTGCTTTTAGAGACCTCTATCCTGTCCCCCCTCCATCTCCTCTTTTCTAAGCTGAACAGTCCCAGTCTCTGTAGCCTTTCTTCATCTGGGACCTGTTCCCAACCCCTGATCATGTTAGTTGCCCTCCCCTCTCCCAGCCTTTCTCTTCCCTTCTCCCACCTCCTTTTCCCAGTCTCCCCCAGTTTTGTTCAATAAAGACAGAGTCAATGTTGGAAGAAACGTTATCTTTATTTTGTACATCAATAAGAAGGGGGGCTAGGGAAGGGTAAGTGGAAGGAGGTGAGGGAGGAATGGGGTACGAGCCCCCGATGGGGAGGACTGGGCTGGCTCTGCGGGCTTCTGGGGGTGGAAGCTCTCCTGCAGCCCCCCAATTACTCCCTCTCCCCAGATGGCAGCCTGTGGCAAGTGCAGCCGGGCTGATGGCCGAGTGGTGTGATGTGCCCAGTGTGAGCACTCAGGGCACTCCAAGCCAGAACTTCTTTGCAAGCGGGGCACCCCTTAGAACTGTGTGTCCGGGGTGGGGGTCGGGACCCTTTAAGCGCAGCCCTCGGCTAGCCTGAGACAGCATCTCCACGCTCTAAGTCCTCCTCTGATGCCCTGCCTGCACTGCTTCCGGCCATCCTTAAGCCCTGTTCAGAGTCCACTCAATGTGGACTTGCTAGTTCGAACTAGCAAAACGCTAGTTCGAACTAGTTTTTAGTTCTAGATGCGTTAGTTCGAACTAGCTTAGTTCGAATTTACTAATTCGAACTAAGTTAGTTCGAACTAGCGCTGTAGTGTAGACGTACCCATACTCTTCATTTTCATATGCTTAATGTGCAACGTTAGAGTGTTTAGCTTTCATAGTTTATTTTGTTACTTTCAACAGTGCTATTAATCACACATTCTCACTTCCTTTCACTGTTGTGATTTGACAAGGACTTTCTTTCACCTTGAAAAACTGCACATAATTTCTTTGCTCTACTTCCAATCACTTACCACATCCTGTTGAGTGAAAGCAGATTGCTTTCTGCTCAGTACTTCTTTCTGAAGAATGGTTTTAAAAACCTGAGCTTGATCACTCTTTTGATACTGAAAAATCATAAACAAATATATCTCTCAAATTATTTTCTATTGTAAGCCTTTGATTCCATACATGAGACAACTAGACTAATTCAATAAACAATGGACCATAAGGCAATAAACTGATACATTGTTAATTTTTATTGCTAAAATTTCTTTCTGCTCTTCCCGATAAAAATACTGTTTCTATTTTTTATGATCGTTTGTATTTATTATAACATTGGGAAAACTTTCTAACACTACCTTGTGACACTGCACCCCATATTCTTTATAATGGCATTATTATTATATGATAGCATAATTATGATGCATTTTGTACAAAGCAGGTCATGTGAGATGTTATTGGAAAAGTTACGATTTGCTGAATATGATTATTCTACATTCATGAATTTTCTTTATCTAAAGTTGGGAATATTGTGCATCTGTATTTCAAATGTAGCTACACCAGGGTGACACCCACCTGGCAAGATGCATTTAATCTAGATAGCTAATAGGAAAGGTCCTATTCAGGGGAATGAGCCATTAGGGGAAAAGAATATGCATCAGGAAAAGCTTCTCTCTCACTTGATGAGCCTTCCTAAGAACACTCCAGATAGCCTGTAAGAAATGGCTTCTATGACTCTAAAAGGGCACCTGAACAGGCCACATGTACCAGTTCCGACTTGCATACAAATTCAACTTAAGAACAAACCTACAGTCCCTATCTTGTACGTAACCCGGGGACTGCCTGTATTGGACTATGATCTCCTGTAGTAGCGAATTTCTCAGGCTGGCAACGCACTGCTTGAAGTTTGTTTTTCTGCTTTAAAATAGCTTTTAGAATGTTCTCTTTATGATAACTGGTGGGTTATTTTACATTTGAAACTAAGTATGGAGGCTTGCTAGGCCAAATTTTGCTTATAGCTACAATAGCATACATTTGAATTAACTCTAGATTTATACCAGGGTAACAGAGGAATTTGGCCACATGTTCTACATTAGGAAAATTGGTTGAAAATTTTCAAACATCAGGTGAAATTAAAATGAATGAGGTGTTCTTCATAGTAACAGTAGGCGTTCTTTATAGTAAAACAGCCTCAAATAGGATTAAAGCTGTCTACTCCATAAGAACAAATCACAATGTTGTTTTTGAGAATAGTTAGGGTTTTACTTTTTACTTGCTTGAAATACAAACTGCTGTAGTTTACTGACAGCCTGCAGGACCCTTTAAACATATTATTTACAGATATTAAGTTTAACACCAGTTTCATTGATTTGTGCCATTTTATTTAATATCTTCTGTTGCACTGAGGCCTCTTCCTTTAGATAATATTTGAAATTACATTTAACTAGTTTTATAGGTATTTAAAACTGCCAAAAATTAATTATTTATGCAGTTTGTTGTTAAAAGAACATTTTAAACAAGCATAAGAGTGCAAGTCATTTTCCCAGTTCCTCTGTCATCAGGAGCATCACAAAGAAAAACTGTTTCAGAACATCTGTCTTACTGTTCTTTTCAGTGAGAGAAGCATGACATTTTTATATCATTATAATCAGAAGGCTCCTAAAATATTAAAGAGTGAACATGGGAAACATAAAAGGTAGGAGATTGTTCAACTGATAGAAACAAAACTTGAATGCAGGTGAGGCGGTAATTTGAACTTCATATCTTTCAAAGGTTTAGCCTCTTTATTGATACTGACAGGATGCCAATTCAAATGGCCAGAGCCGGCCAACTTAGTTGACATAATTCTAACCTGCTGACTAAATTTGATCCAATGCTTTCTTGAGGATATTAACATTGTTAATTTTTTAACATAAACAAGGCCATAGTACTATGGGCCTGCATTTTGTAAAGTGCACACACAGTTTTAGTAAGTATAGGATCAGGCCTATGGTTATGTTCCTGCATTAGGGGAATCAGGTATGACTCAAATGCCTTATATTCAGAATTAATTGAAATTAAATTTCAAAGATGAAGAACCATCACAAAAGATCATTAGAAAGGAAAGTCAAGTGCTAAATACACGCCTTTATATGAAATCCAGTGTTTCCTCTCTTCCCTCAGGGTATGTCTACACTACAAAGTTAGTTCGAATTAATGGACGTTAGTTCGAACTAACTTTCATAGGCGCTACACTAGCGCTCTGTTAGTTCGAATTTAATTCGAACTAACGGAGCGCTTAGTTCGAACTAAGTAATCCTCATTCCACGAGGATTAAGCCTAGTTCGAACTTACTAGTTCAAATTAAGGGCTGTGTAGACCCTTAATTCGAACTAGTGGGAGGCTAGTCCTCCCCAGGTTTCCCTGGTGGCCACTCTGGCCAACACCAGGGAAACTCTACTGCCCCCCTCCCAGCCCCGGACTCCTTAAAGGGGCATGGGCTGGCTACGGTGCCCGTGCCAGGTGCAAGCCTGCCAGCACCCAGCCAGCAGACCCTGCACCTGGCACGGATTGAGCCACCCACCCGATGCCCCCCAGCCCTCCCCCTCTTCCCGGGACCAGACTGGCGGCTCCCGGGAGCTTGCCCGGGACTGCAAGAGGCAGGCACCCACCTGGGCTAGTGCAGACATCATGGACCTCGTCCACAATCTCCACACTAGGCACAGGAAAGTGGCCATCTAGGGCAGGAGAGCTGCCAGCCTGGACACCCAGGAGCAGGAGTGCATGAAAATCAGAGTGGTCCAGTGAGACCCCTGAGCCCTGAGCTTAGAATGTCCATACTGGGTCAGACCAAAGGTCCATCTAGCCCAGTAGCCTGTCTGCCGACAGCGGCCAACCCTAGGGATCCTGGAGGGGATGGACGGAAACAATGACCAAGCCATTTGTCTCGTGCCATCCCTCTCCAGCCTTCCACAAACCTTGGGCAGGGACACCACTCCTACCCCCTGGCTAATAGCACTCCATGGACCCAACATCCATGACTTGATCTCACTTCCCTTTAAACTCTGTTCTAGTTGTAGCCTTCACAGCCTCCTGCAGCAAGGAGTTCCACAGGTTGACTCTTTGCTTTGTGAAGAACAACTTTCTGTTACTAGTTTGAAGCCTGCTACCCATTCCTTTCCTTTGGTGTCCTCTAGTCCTTCTTTATGGGAACTAATGAAGAACTTTTCTGTATTCACCCTCTCCACCCAACTCCTGCTTTTAGAGACCTCTATTCTGTCCCCCCTCCGTCTTCTCTTTTCTAAGCTGAAAAGTCCCAGTCTCTTTAGCCTCTCTTCATATGGGACCTGTTCCTAACCCCTGATCATTTTAGTTGCCCTCCCCTCTCCCACCCTCTCTCTTCCCCTCTCCCACCTGCTTTTTCCAGTCTCCCCCAGTTTTGTTCAATAAAGACAGATTCCATTTTTGAACACAATTGTCCTTTATTTTGTACATCAAGAAAAGGGGCTAGGGAAGGGTAAGTGGAAGGAGGTGAGGGAGGAATGGGGCATGAGCCCCCGATGGGGAGGACTGGGATGGCTCTGCAGGCTTTTGGGGTGGAAGATCTCCTGCAGCCCCCCCAATTGTCCCCTCTCCCCAGATGGCAGCCTGCGGCAAGTGCAGTCGGGCTGATGGCCGAGTGCTGTGATGTGCCCAGTGTGGGTACTCTGGGCACTCCAAGCCAGGACTGCTTTGCAAGCGGGGCACCCCTGAGAACTGTCTGTCTGGGGTGAGGGTCCGGACCCTTTAAGCGCAGCCCTCGGCTACCCTGAGACAGCATCTCCACGCTCTAAGTCCTCCTCTGATGCCCTGCTGGCACTGCTTCCGGCCATCCTTAAGCCTGGTTCAGGGTCCACTTAATGTGGACATGCTAGTTCGAATTAGCAAAACGCTAATTCAAACTAGTTTTTTAGTCTGGATCCATTAGTTCGAATTAGCTTAGTTCGAATTAACTAATTCGAACTAAGTTAGTTCGAATTAACGTTGTAGTGTAGACGTACCCATAGAGAGAATTAAAATTGTGTCCATTCTAGCAGGAAGACCTTAATAATACAGAAGAATGATTTATCACAGGATAATTCCCTTACACTAAGAATATCTACTTTTAAAGCTCTTTGCAAGACTGAATCATTTTTTTCTGATCAGTTCATTTAGTCTCACTTCCCTAGCCTTCTCCTCTGTGCCTTCATTTGCTTCTCACTTCAAGCCATTTTCTGGAGGAAGAGAGGGGATGGCTACAGAACCCACTCTACCTGTCTCTGGTGTCTTGTGCCAGTGAAGAAAGGAATGTGTCTATTGAATTGAAAAAAGGAAATAGGGAGACACCTATTACATGGCAAGAACCACTTATCTCTTTGTTGGGGTTTACCGCAACAGATCCCTTGAATTTGAGGGCTGCCTGTTTCTGATGCACCAACCTATTGAAACCACTGATGTTCTTGGCTTTCAAATGCACATGAAACACCCCGAGACATGGGATGCTGATACCTGAATATCCTGTCATTAGAGGTGGAGGAATGATTGAGTTTGTGATCTGTTACCACAAATGCGCCCATTCACATGGAGGATGAAAACACTGAACTATCTTAATGCCAATGGCCGATTGCTTGGAAAGAGATTCAAATACATATGAAATGCTAAAGTTCAGCCATCACTCATTATCATTTGTGGTGACCTATTTGCACTTTATCAAGAAGCTACTGTAACACCATTAGTACAGTAGTGAGAAGCACAGGGAAAGAAAAACATAATAAGAATAACTGTGAAATGAGTAATAGCCTCTCTCTAAATTTATAAACATTATTGGTTTGTTACACACTATCTCTCCTGCCAGTTAATTTCATCTTTTCCACACAAGGAATATAAATTTAAACTATATTTTCCAGATGACTTTGCTTCCTTCTTATCCCTTTTCAGCACGTAATGTACTGTAGCTCTAAGAAAATTAATGTTTCCAAGTGTAGATGTTTGTATGAGTCAGCAATGCTGGTACTGAGTTGATGACACCTTGTATGCCCAAGGGAGCTGACATTCACAGCTTAATAAAGTTTTTTTTTCCTGATCTTCTGGCAGATTATAGTGCTATAGATAAATGGGCCAATGAGTCTATTTGAAAACATTATTTTGTGCTTGCATAGCAATTTATGTAACTCAGATTGCAAGAAAGAGCAAACATGAACACAACCTATTAAAGCCACATGTCAGAAATAACCCTAGTAAATTCAGAATGCTGCAGTTTCAGCTAGTATTATCCAAACTACTTTAACCTTTTGCAGCTTTCTGAAACAGCAGGCTTCCTCTTGCTGAACTGGGTTTCCAATTGATCCAGAGGCAGATTGAAATTGTCACTGTGAATTCATAAAGAAACTCTTTGTCTCAGTTGTTCTATTTTTGTATCTTAAAGGTTCCTATTATAAAGCTAGCACAATATGCCACCTGGCGCAATGCTGGGGTATTTTGATTTCTTTTAATATTTTCAGAACTAGCAGACCCCAACATAGAAATTAAAGAATAGTGATAGATGGATGCAGGAACACCTCCTGCTGTAAGCCCCAAAGAAATCAAACCAATTTAACAATTCCATCCCCCAAAACAAACAACCTAAACTCCCAAGACTCTTCACTGCAGTGAGAAGAGCAGTAGCCACAATCTTTTCATTATTTGTTGCTGTAAGCTGTGCAGATATTGAAAAGTCAGTGATTTTAATTCCACTTCTTCTCTGGTATATATATACAATACATATCTTTGTTTTATAATGTTACTATTATGTGGTGTGTGCTCTTATGCTTTACATGTTTGATATTTGGATGACAAAGAAATTAAGTGCTAATTTTATTTATCAGATTAAGACATTATTTAGGTACTAGAAGGCTGACCTGGCATTGCTCAGGTTCTTAACTGAAATTATTTTTGTTTTACTTTCTCAAATATATAGTAGATATATTGTAAGCTTTTGCCATCAGAGGGCTTCCTACTTCACAAAATGAGATCCCTATTGCTTGGCTCCTTAACTTAATTATTTTTGTTTTTCTTCATTTGAATTATTTCTCTGGGGTGGGGCTAGGAATGAGGGGTGCAGTATGACTACCCTGGCCCTCTCTTATCACAGCAGCTTGGGGCCAGGTGAGAAGCACCTTTTGATAACTGCTTCAGCTCAAGTGAGCACAAGGGGAAGGGGTGCATGTCCCCTAGCTGGGGCAGGTCCAAGTTCATCTCATATGTCCCCTGTACTCCCTAGCTAGAGTGAGAAATGTAGCAGACTTTGCATTTCCCTTGTCTTGCTGGCAAAGGGGAACAGCCAGCAAAATCCCCATACGAATGGGGGGAGAGGTGCTTCTGTCCCTATGCCCTCTCTAAAGGGTGCCTGGAGGTGGGAGGCTCAATGCTGGAGCAGTCCTTCTGTTTTGGAGGATGAAGTATCAAGATTTCAATACGGTCTGGGTATGTGCGGCAAAGAAGATACATAAATTGAAGATAAGCTCTATGTTTAGGGCTAGAGTGACAAAGCATATCTGGCCATCGCTGCAATGCCATCTATGGATGTCTGAACATTATTGGCAAAACTGTTTTTCAGTGGAAACTTTTGGACTGTATTTTTGGTGAAGAATGTCAGCTTTCCAAAGAAAGTTTTGACTTCTTTTTTCAAAAGAAACAAATGCCCCCCTTTTTCCTTTTTTTGGCTGAAAACAGACACTTCAGTTAAGAAATGTTATAACTTCATTTTTCCCACTTCCCATTTTTGATGAAAGTGAAATGCACTGACACTTTCAAATTGAGTACTTAATTTTGGACCAGTTCAGCATTAAATCATGACCTCCTGAATTGCTACTGTGTTTTAGGGAGTTGTAGTTTGGGTGCCTCATGTTCCTTCTTTCTCTGTGGTCTCCAGTCCTTGCCTGAACTATATAACACCTGGAATGCAACATAGCTATATAACTCCCATGATGCACCATGATAGATTAGCAGAGGCATAGCGAGGGTGTTATGCACCCGGGGGCAAAGGCAAAATTTGCAGCCTCCTCCCCGCCGCATGGCAGAGCCCTGAACTTGTGCATGGCTGAGCCTGACCCTGGGCGGGGGGCGGGGGAAGGGAGAGCTTGTATCGCATCTTCCCCTGCCCCATCCAGTTTGGGGCCTCCCCTGCCCAGCCTCAGTACACCACTGTAGATTAACTGGGAGGGCACTGTGAAATGTCATACTGTGATGCATCCAGAAAGCTTGGTCAGGAGACCATGAGGCAAACACATTACTATAGTAGGACATCATTGCAGTGCAGGTGGATGCAGTTGAATGTTGAACTACCCTAAAATGTTTTGATTCAGTTCAATCTACTGAAATATTTCAATTTCATTCAAACCAACCAGAGAAAAATATTTTTTCTATTTCTCTGTTGCACATTTTTGAATTTTGTATTAAAGTTTTAAATTTTGTCCAAAAGTTTTCAGTTTTGGGGTTTTAGATTAAAAAGTCAAAATTTTCCACAAGGAAAAAAAATCACATTTTTTGATTAGATCAACTACCCTCCCCTTGTGCATGTGTAATGCGGAGAGGCTGAACTGAACCTGGTACTTCTGAAACTAAGTACAGGAGTGTCTATCACAGGAGCTAAAAGCCAGCTAGCTTTCAGCTAAAGCTGTAGAACAGATTCATTAGTCTCTCTGTAAGTGGTCTCAGTGCCACTAGATGGGACATTACATCACACCTAGGTGTGTGGGTTAGGCATGCACACAAGAACCAGGCACACAGTCAGAACATAACTGAATGGCCATTTGAAATGTAAGAGAGGCCATAAAAGAGGATACATTAGTGTCATGATTCAGGGCAACTGCACCTGTATTTTCTGCAAGGGCACTCACACTTGACTTTCAGCTCCCCATCTGTTGCCTCTCTTTGGTTAGAGACCAGCATCTTTCTCCCTTCTGACATGGGTATTACCAGGCTGCTTGCAGTGTAAGTAAACAAAATTTCTTCCTGGTATGGGAGGGGAGGGCACACCAGCTAAGGTGGGGAGGGTGCATGTAACCTCTCCATATGATATCCATGTGACTCTACCCTGCTCCCAGCCTGGGACCCCTATGCTCCTCCTCTCCCCTCCAGATCCCTTGTTACATGGGGGGAGGGAGACTGTGTGGCACCCAAAGGAATTGCTGGTAGTTCTGTTCCTTTCCCTGCTGCTCCTCTCATTGGGAAAAGAGCACAATTCCCAGCCGCTGCCCCTCCATGGAGCTGCCGCACCTGTGTACAGGAGCGCAGGAAGGAAGGGGGGGGGTCTGCTCCTTTTCCTGCTGGAGTGGGCAGTGGGGAAAGGAGAAGAACCCTGGCAGCTCCTCCAGATGCCATACTGTACCTAGCCCCAGCCCCTAGGCTACAGCCTTGCACACAGAGATGCGGCAACTCAGTGGAGGGGGTTGGGAGGGTGAGCCAAGAGTCTCTCCCGTTTGTCATACTGGCTAAAAATAACTTGCTGGTACATTTCCCTTCTAAACAAGCTGAGTTTATTCTGAACATAAAAACAGAACAGAGAAAATATTAAAAATAATAAAAGAATCTGTACATGTGCTAATATGCATACCAGAACTCATCTCAACTTTCACATGGGCTCTAGCAAGAACAATCTTTTAATGCAGTCTTTTAAGGCATCTGTATAGTTACAAGTTTATGCCAGCTTCAGCTCAGAATGAGCACATAGTGCTATGAGATCTCACTAGACCAAGCCCTTCCAATTCTCCCCAAAGGATTGGTGCTTTCTATAGATCAGGGGTCTTGTCCATTTGCTGAGACAGGAAGAAGGCCTGAAACAGGTTAAACCACAAGCATTTAGCTAAAATAATTTTCTTTATCTGTTAGTCTCTAGGGAATCTAGTTTCAACTAAAACAGGAGTGGGCAATAAAAAAAGGCAGCCTGCCAGGGTTAGGCCCTAGTTGGCTGCCACCCCTATATTTACCTATGTTTTCACAGGTATCGGGTGATTGCAGCTCTCATTGGCTGAGGATCTCTGTTCACAGCCAATTGGAGTGGTGGGAAGCGGCGTGGTCCGGGACACTGCTTCCTGCTGCTCCCAGTGGGCGCAGACAATGGGAGCTGTGATCACCCAATACCTGTGGAAGCACAAGTTAATATAGAGGTGGAGGCCTGCCAGGGACTAGCCCTGCAGATCAGATCTGGCCTTCAGGCTGGAATTTGCCCACCCCGAACTAGAATATGTGTATCTTCCCAGAGAGGTAGCTTCAAAGGTTGATACCAGAGGTGGCTTCAAAGGCTATTAACGAAGATGTATACTATACTGCAACAACACACAATAACACTTGAATTTTTAATGCAACGTATCCCAAAGGTGCTAACCCGAATTCAATAAGATCTATTTAAGCTCAATAAAGCTCATCTTAATGTCCAAAGGTTTGTTCAGTGTTACAGGATATTGTCAGTCTGACACAGTCAGTCTAACTAGCTTTAAGATGGAGTTTGATAAATTAATGAACAGGATGATAGAATGGAGCTGCCTATGATAGCAAGGGTGTGGATTTAATGACCCTGGAGCTCCCTTCCATTACTATGTTCCTAGTCATAGATGAAGTAGACAAAGGGACTGACAAGAATGTAAAGTGTAGGGAGTAAAAATGAGGGAAGGAGGCAATAAGGTAAGAGATATATGCTGGGTAAAATGATAGAAATATTCTGAAAGCAAGAAGAAACTTGTACTTAATGTGCAAAAGATATTAAAAATAAAGACCTTCCAAATAAATATTATAGCTCATAGCATCACTCAATTCTGAATTCTCTAAACGTACTTGTCACTGGAAAATATTTCTTATGGTTAAATAACTTTCAGACTGTGGGTTGTTTGCAAACTGTTTGTTTGACAATTCAAAATTATTGTTGTATGGGCTGTCCCCTAAGTCAACTGGTATTTATTCTTCCTGACGGGATTACTGAAACATCTGAAACAGGAGGACAATGATTAGCAGATAAATAAATGTCATACTTTTGTTATGATTTTTTACATTTAATAATCATTTATGTAAAAATTTACAAATTTGGGGTATTACAAACTTTTTCAATGGTTGTCTACAAATATAACTCCATGAATGATAAGAAACACAACATGGTGTTTTTACCCATGAAAATGTTTATCCTTCAGGGCTTTTTACTATTTTAACCAGCTGTACTTAGAACATTGTGGGATGGATAGATAGATAGCCTTCAAACTACATATTAGATATGCAACCAGATATAAGATACATGTTTATAAGTTTAAAAGATCAGAATATACCCCGGACTTGAATCAGTCAAAAAAGCTATTTACTGAGAATGAGTTTAAATCTGGATCAAAATGCAAACAATATTTATCACATTTTTATCAATTTCAAGACCCAGAGAAAGTAGCTTTTCACAGACAGATACATAACTTTGAAAGACATACAAGGCTAGTCTGTCAAAGGTACAGAGAATTTTAAGTAGCTTGGCATTATCATAACTATATTAAACTATGTTTGGTTTTATCATGTCATGTTCTTTGACATTCTGCTTCGTGTGTGTATGCTGCCTGTCAGTCAGAAAATCAGCATGTCATGAGGGATCTTTGCTACAGAAACAGCGCTACTCAAAGCATTCAAATGAGCAAAAGGGAAGAGAACCAGTAATACATGACAGCTGAGAGAAGGACTGTCTGAGCTGAATTTCAATTCATTAAGTTAAAATGCATATATGGAAGCTGGATATTTTATTAAAAATGGCTCTGAAATGTGCTTGAGATTCCTTATGTTGAAAACACTTATTTTCCCCTACAGATTTTGAATAGAGAGAAACATAATGACAGGTAAATCGCCTTTTTTTACATTGAAAAAATTGCACCATTAAGCATTAAGTGTGTGTGCCTGCAAGACACAGTATAAATTTTAAATTAAGTATAGGAAACTGAACATAGCAATGGATTCCCATTCCCAGTCCACATTAGGTAAATTTAGCAGATGCTGTGTGTTAGTTTTGGATCAGTGCACCACAGGTAACAGCACATATCTGGTGTTGCATTTTGGATTTGCCAGTGAGCTAGATTCCCTTTTTTTTTTAATTAAAAGAGGGTGATCCCTACCAATGATGACTGTAGGAGAAGTTGTCCATGTCTCTTGGAACTAGGGGTGTGTGCTATGTCAATTGCGTAGCTTATTTCAAATTTGGGAGCATCTACACAGCACTTATTTCAAAATAGAGCACTTTCCCTCCAACTTCTCAATGAGGGTTACAGGAGTCGGAGTAAGAAGTCCACCAGCTTGACAATATTTCAACATTATTTGGAAATAACTGCCTGCTGTTATTTAGATGTGGACTAAATTATTTTGAAATAATTAATCTGTGTAGATGTACCCTAAGTGTAACAATTCTATATTTTTACTAATCGATTGCAATAACTATTGCTTTTAGTCTCTTATACATCCTGTAATACTGAACAACAATGCTGAAGACCATGATTGTGACTCTAATGCTCCCACACCAGGGGTATGTCTACACTACAGTGCTAATTCGAACTAACTTAGTTCGAATTAGTTAATTCGAACTAAGCTAATTCGAACTAACGCATCCAGACTAAAAAACTAGTTCGAATTAGCGTTTTGCTAACTCGAACTAGCATGTCCACATTAAGTGGACCCTGAACCGGGGTTAAGGATGGCCGGAAGCAGTGCCGGCAGGACATCAGATGAGGACTTAGAATGTGGAGCTGCTGCCTCAGGCTAGCCGAGGGCTGTGTTTAAAGGGTCCCGACCCCCACCCCGGACAGACAGTTCTCAGGGGTTCCCCGCTTGCAAAGCAGTCCTGGCTTGGAGTGCCCTGAGTGCCTACACTGGGCACATCACAGCACTCGGCCATCAGCCCGGCTGCACTTGCCACAGGCTGCCATCTTGGGAGAGGAGGCAATTGGGGGGCTGCAGGAGAGCTTCCACCCCCAGAAGCCCACAGAGCCAGCCCAGTCCTCCCCATCGGGGGCTCGTACCCCATTCCTCCCTCACCTCCTTCCACTTACCCTTCCCTAGCCCCCCTTCCTGATGTACAAAATAAAGAAAACGTGTGGTCAAAAATAGAATCTCTCTTTATTGAACAAAACTTGGGGAGACTGGGAAAAGGAGGTGGGAGAGGGGAAGAGAGAGGGTGGGAGAGGGGAGGGCAACTAAAATGATCAGAGGTTTGGAACAGGTCCCATATGAAGAGAGGCTAAAGAGACTGGGACTTTTCAGTTTAGAAAAGAGGAGACTGAGGGGGGATAGGATAGAGGTCTATAAAAGCATAAGTGGGGTGGAGAGGGTGCATACAGAAAAGTTCTTCATTAGTTCCCATAATAGAAGGACTAGAGGACACCAAAGGAAAGGAATGGGTAGCAGACTTCAAACTAGTAACAGAAAGTTGTTCTTCACAAAGCAAAGAGTCAACCTGTGGAACTCCTTGCTGCAGGAGGCTGTGAAGGCTAAACTAGAACAGAGTTTAAAGAGAAATGAGATAAAGTCATGGAGGTGGGGTCCATGGAGTGCTATTAGCCAGGGGGTAGGAGTGGTTTCCCTGCCCAAAGTTTGTGGAATGCTGGAGATGGATGGCACGAGACAAATGGCTTGGTCACTGTCTTCGGTCCACCCCCTCCAGAGTCCCTAGGGTTGGCCGCTATTGGCAGACAGATTACTGGGCTAGATGGACCTTTGGTCTGACCCAGTACGGCCATTGTAAGCTCAGGGCTCAGGGTCGGGGGTCTCAGTGGACCACCTTGATTTTCATGCACACCTGTTCCTGGGTGGCCAGGCTGGCAGCTCTCCTGCCCTAGCCGGCCACTTTCCTGTGCCTAGTGCGGAGGTCGTGGACGAGGTCCACGATGTCCGCACTAGCCCAGGCGGGTGCCTGCCTCTTGCGGTCCCGGGCAAGCTCCCGGGAGCTGCCAGCCTGGTCCCGGGAAGAGGGGGAGTGCTGGGGGGCATCGGGTGGCTGGCTCGAGCTGTGCCAGGTGCAGGGTCTGCTGGCTGGGTGCTGGCAGGCTTGCACCTGGCACGGGCACCGTAGCCAGCCCGTGCCCCTTTAAGGGGGCCGGGGCCGGGAGGGGGGCAATAGAGTTTCCCTGGTGTTGGCCAGAGTGGCCACCAGGGAAAGCTGGGGAGGGCTAGCTTCCCACTAGTTCGAATTAAGGGTCTACACAGCCCTTAATTCGAACTGGTAAGTTCAAACTAGGCTTAGTCCTCGTAGAATGAGGTTTACCTAGTTCGAACTAAGTGCTAGCGTAGCGCCTATCAAAGTTAATTTGAACTAACGTCCGTTAGTTCGAATTAACTTTGTAGGGTAGACATACCCAAGGTAGTAAAGGTACAAAACGTAGGCGCTGGTCTGTTAACTACCTGGGAGGAGACTGTTTCTGCAGAGTAGATATTCACCTTTAAATTCAAGTGTATTGGTCAAGGAGTTGTTGGAGTCCTGACTCCACTTCTATCCCTCCAGCCTGCACTGCACTGGGAGGGAAGTAATCTGTCCATTGTATAAACTTAGAGGCTCATTATTTTCTCTCAGAAGCACTGGTGTAGTGGTAACCACGAGGCAGCTTATCATGGAATACTATCATCATAGAATACTAGGACTGGAAGGGACCTCTGAAAGTCACAGTTTGTTTCCAGGGAAGCTGCGAAGGCAGCAGAATAATATTCCAGGCCATTGTTAGGGCATGCGGAAAATTAAAATTTAGTTCTGAGTCATGAAACATTTCTAATAAAACCAGTTGGAAAAATTTTGAGGGAGCCATTTTCCATAGGAAAATGCAGTTTCACCGATATCAAAACACCTCACAAAATCATATCTGTTTTGCTAACATTTATTTTCTTAGGAAAGAGGAGGGAAAAAAAGTTTTGGCACTATTGAAACATTTTGATTTTTTAGTTTTGAAACAACTTTCATTTTGATTTTTTTGCTTAATGTAATATAAATAAAAAGACAAAATTGAAACAAATGTTTTGATTAATCCAAAATGATAGATTTTAAAAAATATTTCTTGGGGGAGAATTAAAAAAAGTTAAATTTTGTTCCAATTCAAAATGAAGCCAAATGTTGAAATCTTGAAATCATTCATGCAACAGAATATCTATCCTCTGCAAAGCTCCAGTTTTTATTCTCCCTGTCTGCAAGTGAAAAGGACAGAAGAAGGATGTGCCTGCCAACAACTGAAAATTCTTTAGTTCCTTTGGATTCTTGCTGTTGGACTATGTTTACTGGAAACATAAGAACATACATAAGAACGACCATACTGGGTCATACCAAAAGTCCATCTAGCCCAGTATCTTGTCTGCCAACAGTGGCTAATTCCAGATTCTCCAGAGGGAGTGAACACGACAGGTAATCATCACATGATCCCTCTGCTGTCATCCATTTCCAGAGAAACAGAGGCTAGGGACACCATTCCTACCCACTGTGGCTAATAGACATTGATGGACCTAACCTCCATGGATTTATCTCACTCTTTTTGAACCCTGTTAAGGTTCTAGTCTTCACAACATCCTCTGACAGGGTATGTCTACACTACTACCCTAGTTCGAACTAGGGTGTTAATGTAGGCAACCGGAGTTGCAAATGAAGCCCGGGATTTGAATTTCCCGGGCTTCATTTGCATGTTGCCGGGTGCCGCCATTTTTAAATGTCCGCTAGTTCAGACTCCGTGCCCGCGGCTACACGCGGCACGGACTAGGTAGTTCGGACTAGGCTTCCTAGTGTAGCGTGTAGCCGCGCGGCACGGCGTCCGCACTAGCGGACATTTTAAAATGGCGGCGCCCGGCAACATGCAAATGAAGCCCGGGAAATTCAAATCCCGGGCTTCATTTGCAACTCCAGTTGCCTACATTAGCACCCTAGTTCGAACTAGGGTGGTAGTGTAGACATACCCACAAGGAGTTCCACAAATTGACAATGTGCTGTGTGAAGAAAAACTTACTTTTGTTTGTAAAACCTGGTACCTATTAATTTCATTTGGTGACCCCTAGTTCTTATATTGTGGGAACAAGTAAATAACTTTTCCTTATTCACTTTTTCCACACCCATCATGATTTTATAGATCTCTATCCTATCCCCCCTTAGTCTCCCCTTTTTTAAGATGAAAAGTCCAAGTCTTTTTAATCTCTCTTCATATAGGACCTGTTCCAAACCCTTAATAATTTTTATTGCCTTTCTCTGAACCTTTTCCAATGCCAATATATCTTTTTTGAGATGAGACAACTACATCTGTATGGAAAAAAGGATGAACCGTGAAGTTCTAACTTTCAATATCACTATAGCAATTGATTCCAAGTTAGCAACCAACAATAATGGCAATGGCTGTTCTGATTCTATTTGGTCTATTGTATTCTCTTTCAAATGTCTCTAGACCAGCATGAGTTCCTGACTTGCTGTGGCTCACTGCTCTGATTTATAGACAAATCTCTGGTGGTATCACTCACAAGTTGCCTTCAAAGGAAAAAGGGACTAAAGGGACAAATTCTCTGATGCACAGAGATAGCTCCATAGATTCAAACAAAGTTTCTTAAAATCTGTATGGATATAAAGGAAAGCAGGAAATATACAATAGTGTATATTTTAAGAAAGTGCTCTGAATATTTATAGGTTTTGCAAAATTGAATTAAATTCTGAAGGCTAAATAGCACATGTGTGTCTTTCAATTAACTGTAATTTCAGAGTAATTTGTGAGCAGGTCTTTAATGCACATGCTGTTAAACCTTTTCGTGTCATTTTGTTTCTGGTTATACTTGTTACTTTGGAACTGAAACCAACACATCTTTACTTTATCAATGGTTCGTCTATTACTTTGCAGAGATTTGCATTGATCTATGTCTGTATGGGTGTGTCTAGACTACAGTGATTTTTCTAAAAAAGTGGCCTTTTTTAGAAAAATCTTTACCTGTGTTCTGTTGACAGTAAATCGAAAGAATGCGGTGGTTGTCAATGGTGGTAAACCTCGTTTTACAAGGAATAATGCTATTTTCGACAGAGATCTGTCGAAAAAAGGTATGTGTGGACTCGGGGAAGGTTTTTTTTTTCCTGAAAATAAAGGCCCCCAGGAAGAAGTCCTGGTGGACACTCCTGCCAGACCTTTCACCTCTGTTGTTTCTGCCTGCAGCCATCTTTTAAAGGCACGGGTACCCAGGAGTAGCATTGTGGCAACAAGCCAGCTCCAACCAGGACCCTGACTACTTGGCTATTGCTGGAAGGCCCATTCAGAGCCATGTCCCAGGGACAAGCCCCCCAAGAGCTCCCTGGCCCTTCCAGGGACACATCCCCGCACCAACCCAGGGGCACCAAACACCAGGCATCCTCCTGATCTGCACCTGAGATCAAAGCTCTCTTGGAGCTCTGGTCTGAGGAGGAGTCTCTTCAGGCCTCGCAGTCCAGGAGGAGGAATGAAGACATTTATGGCAGAATGGCTGATGGCCTTGCCAAAAAAGGCCACCACCCCCGCACACTAGACCAGGTGTGAAGACCAGAGCCAAGGTGAAGGAGCTAAGGCAGGGGTATGTTACAGCCCATGAGTGCAGCTCCCTCTCTGGGGAAACAGCACACTATTGTGCATAATATGAGAACCTGGACCAGATCCTGGGGGCAGGGGAACCCCTCTCTCCAGAGAAGGTAGTGGAGTCTGGGATAGAGACCCTTGTGCAGCAGCAGCCACAGCTCCAGGATGACACCCCAGAGGACCAGCAGCTCCAAGACGAGGAGGAGGAGGACAGTAGGAGCACAGTGACCCTCACCCTGGAGCCAGACACCCAGATGCAGGAGGCCTCTCAGACAACTTCAGACACCAGAGAGGGAACATCAGGTGAGTGCTGTGAGGGTCCAACACGCACAGGGCAGGGGAGGCGGCAGCAAAGTGGATGGTGCAGTACCGTGATATGTCATGCTGATCACAGCCTGGGGGTCCCCACACATGGCTGACTGCAGGGAGAGTCGTCCTACCCCTGCACCTGCATGGGTGTGAGACACCACCTGCTTTTCCAGACAGTGATGCCAGGTGCAGGCATTGGTTGGGGACCCTGGGATGGCCATGCAGCTTCAGGCCTCTCAGCAACCTGTGGGAACCCTAACTGTGGCCTGACACTTGTCTGTGCTATTGGCAATGGTGGGTGTATGTGGTGGGGGCGGAGGGACAGGATGATGGCCTGCACACCTTTTGGGCTCCAGGGAGACTGTGGCTACTGGCCAGGCCTCACCACGACTTGCTGAGACCACATGAGCATCCCCTGACCCAAGGCCAGGCACGGACTGCTGAGAAGGAGGGCATGCCCTCTTAGGGAAAGTGTGAATATGCATGACTGACGACTTTTCTTTCTTGTCTTCCACAGCCGGACCAGCTGTCCAGGAGGGGAGCGCCACAACTGTCCTGCCACCCAGACGGCTGCAAGGAACCCGTTGGCACTGGCGCACATATTTGGACCTGACGCGCCAGCATATCTTGATCCTGCAAGGGATGCAGTAGAGAATCACACAGAGGATGCAGGCAGAGGCAGAGTGGTTCATTCACTTCAGCACACTGCAATTTGCGTTACTATCCAGGAGGCAATGGCCTTCCCCGGGCCTGGGCCTGTTCCTGCCTCTCCTGCTCAGCCTTCCCCCCTCCCCCCCACTCCCTGCCATCCCAGACCCAGGTGCAGCCCCACCTCCTGCCCAGCACCCTACTGTCCCAGTCTGCATGCATGGCTGGCTCTGAGCAGGCTCCCACACCCGAGGTGGCAGGAGCTCTTCATCCAGGCAGCACCCTCAGCCCTGAGCCTCTCTTCCCCCTTCCAGGTTTACATCCCCCTTCCCACCTGTGAGAGTCAGTAAGGGAAGCACTTCACTTTGTTAACAAAATGTTTATTTTTCTTTACAAAACAGTTATATAGGTTTTGTAACATACAACAATGCAATAAACGCTAAGCATTTTGTCAAGCACACCTGTCTGTTCTCTGTGTAAATGTGTACAACATGGGGCAAGGATGTGCTTTGGGGAGGAAGGCAATGGGGGCATGGGGCACACCCACATTTGGAAGGCCCTGGGAAAACTCATCGGGCTCCTTGGGAGAATCTTTCCCTCAGGGTATGTCTACACTACCCCGCTAGTTCGAACTAGCGGGGTAATGTAGGCATACCGCACTTGCAAATGAAGCCCGGGATTTGAATTTCCCGGGCTTCATTTGCATAAGCTGGCCGGCGCCATTTTTAAATGCCGGCTTGTTCGAACCCCGTGCCGCGCGGATACACACGGCACGGGCTAGATAGTTCGAACTAGCAAGCCATTCCGAACTATCTGTACACCTCGTTCCACGAGGCGTTCCACGAGGCGTTCCACAAGGCGTACAGATAGTTCGGAATGGCTTGCTAGTTCGAACTATCTAGCCCGTGCCGCGTGTAGCCGCGCGGCACGGGGTTCGAACAAGCCGGCATTTAAAAATGGCGCCAGCCAGCTTATGCAAATGAAGCCCGGGAAATTCAAATCCTGGGCTTCATTTGCAAGTGCGGTATGCCTACATTACCACCCTAGTTCGAACTAGGGTGGTAGTGTAGACATACCCTCAGGGCTTCCTGAATGCACAATCCCAACTGGTTGGCTTGGTGGATGGCAGTTGTCCGGGGCTGTTCAAACTGCCTCCCCTCCACATCAGCCCATGTCTCCCACCCTGGGAGGAAGGCCTCCCCTTTCCTCTCCACCAGGTTGCGCAGCACACAACAGACAGCAACCACTTCGGGGATGTTGCATTCCCCCATGTCCAGCCGAGTGAGCAGGCATCTACACCTGCCCTTCAGATGGCCAAAGGTGCCCTCTACCTGGAAGCAAGCCTGATTCAGATGGGAGTTAAACAGTTCCCTGCTCGCATCCAGGTGTCCAGTGAATGGCTTCATGAGCTAGGGCATAAGAGGGTATGCGGCATTGGCCATGATGCACATAGGCATCTGCAGAACCCCAACTGCAAAGTTTCGCTCCGGAAAGAATGTCCCAGCCTGCAGCCTGTGGTACAGGTATGAGTTCTGGAAGATGCGGGCATCGTGTGCCGTATCCTCACCGAACCCTTACTTTTGCTTCACGGAACCCCGGGGTTCCACAGAGCACCAATTGGGAAACACTGCTCTAGGAGGTAGGCAAGCCAACTGCAGGAGCAGAGCAACAGCACGCGTCTCTGCAAAGAGCATGTTGCAGGACCCGGAAGTAAAGGCTGCCCCCATGCGCTGGCAGAAGTGCTTCCAGGTGCCCTTTTTTCGACAGAGCGTCCAGGCAGTCTGGACGCTCTTTTTCTAAAAAGCGGATCACTTTTTCGATCCGCTTAATGCAATCTAGATGCTCTTTTTTGAAAGATACTTTCGAAAAAGCCTCTGTCGAAAAAGGCGTGTAGTCTAGACGTACCCTATATGTCTGACACCGTGACAGGGTCACTTTACCTGCACTGGAGAAGTAGAGGTTAACCACACACTCTGGGCAGAAGAAGCCATGCCACATTGTGCCTACTAAGCATGCCCCAAGTGCTGTCTTGGTATGAAATGAAGCAGCCCAGCTCATGAATGCTGGAGGGGATGCATGCATGCCAATGGCTCCAGCCTGAGAGCAATCAAAGTCTCTCACACTGTGGGAGACAGAAACACTGAGACCCAGGCAGATACCTGGATACCTGCAGATGCCTTGTGGAAACGAGTCATTGTGGGAGAGAAGATAGCACACTCTGGAGAACCCAGAGCTCCATTTAATATATATTATGTTAATTTTTAGAATCTGGCCATAGAACAACAAGTTGTTCAGAAAAGTAAAACCCACACTTAGAATAGCCTGGTGTAGAATAGCATGGTGGTTTAGATTTTCAAAAAGCTTTTGACAAGGTACCTTACCAAAGATTCTAAAGTTAAGTAAGCTGTCAAAGTTAAGTAAGGCTATGTCTACACTACAAAGTTTTTTTTAAAGAAAAATGGCTGTTTTTCTGAAAACACTTCACGTAGGTCCACACTGCAATAGCATTCTTTCAAAAAAAATTAAAAACAACAAAGGGTTTTTTTGACATCGGTAAACCTCTTTCTACGAGGAAGAAGCCTTTTTGTGAAAGAGCTCTTTTGGAAAATGGCGTGTGTGGACAGGGAAGAGGGAGTTCTTTCTAAAGAAGAGGAAAGAGGAAAAAGCACAGGTGCCCTGGTGGCCACTCCATCCATAGCAATTACAGCTTAAATATGAGATAGCGTCCCTTCAGTGTAGATGCTATCTTTCAAAAAAGCAGATTGCTTTTTCGATGCGCTTTGGCAGTGTGGATGCTCTCTTTCAGAAGTATTTTCGGAAGATCTCATCCAGAAAAGCTTCTTCCAAATGAAGCCTGCAGTCTAGACGTAGCTTAAGAGACATAAATAGTGTTACCAGATTTGCCCAATACTCTGGGGGTTACTCATTTATTAGGGTTACTCTTATGGGACTGGGAGGAGGTTAAGAATTTTATCAGTGTGCTGCTTGTGCTTACTTGTGCTCTCATATGGAGCTGAATTCTCCCTGCTGCCAATTCCCCCTCCCACTGGAGCTCTCCTGCAAGAACTAGGATCCTCAGGATGGGGTTCTTTCCACCTTAGCAACACACACAGACCACTAACAGCCACTAACAGAGACGGTGTGATGTCAAACCAGCGCTGGGAGATGAGCAAGGGGGGGAAGGAAGGAGAGCGGGGAGAGAGGAGGTGTGATGTCACCCACCGGGTGTCAGGGCACCGGTAAAAGGGCGGACACTGGAGACAAGGAGGGAAGCAGGAAATGGGAGGAGGAAACAACCAGGATGGTAAGAGGGCATCCCGCCTCACAAGGTAAAGGGTGGTAGAACCTAAGATGGTGGGGTAGGAAGCGGCCCAGGGCGGGGTCACGAAGCCCGAGTACAAACAAGTTTAGGAACACATCCCCCATTTGCTAGGTGAGGGAGCCAGTCTCCCTACCTTAGGGCCCTGGGCCAGGACTCAGAAGAGTGGGTGGGCCCGAATCCCCCTACTCTGCCGTCGGCGAGCGGATAGTAGTGTCCCGGTCAGTGTGATTGACCACCAAGAGTGTCTGTCCAGTGAGATTGGACCTGAGTATATACTGTTATGGGATATATGTGGGTGATGGATAACTGAATAAAGTAGATAGTTGACTGAGACCCGAGCTCTCCATTCTGTATGCTAATAGAGATGTCTCTCTGTGCTATCTTCCATGCAGATGAGGCTGGGGTGTTTCCTTAATTCTATCACCCTTGTCAGAAGCAGCTTAGATGTGTCTTCCCTGGCCTTTTCATTGTTTTGTCTTTGATTCTAGCAGAGGCCTGGGGGAGGGGGTTGGTTTTCCATGAGTGTCACTCCTTGGCTCCCCAAGAGCACAGGGCTGGTAGGTAACAATAGTGGGGTCCTCCAGGGATCTTTATTGGGGCCAATATATTCATAAAAAGATGAAAAAATGAGTGAATAGTGTGGCAGTAAGGTTGGCAAATGATAAAAAATATTACACAAGATAGTTAAAGTCCAAAGCAGTATGTAAAGAGTTACAATGGGATCTCACAAAACTAGGTGTCTGGGAAACAAAATGACAGATGCAATCCAAGGCTGATAAATGCAAAGTAATACACAATGGAAAATTGTACATATACAATGAGGGTGTCTAAAGGATCTGTTATCCCGCAAGAAATAAGTATTTGGGTAATTGAGGTTAGTTCTCTGAAATCCTTCGTTCAATATGCAGCAGCCAGGTCTGCCAACCAACAAAATGGGGGGCAGGACTTGGATGGAAGGGGCAGGACTGGGGGCTGGTCTTCAGCAATGTCTGCCTTGTGCCATACTGGGCTCCAGCAGTGATTTAAAGGGCCCATGATTTTGACCACTGCCATGGTGGCTGCAGTTGGGGCCCCAAGCCCTTTTAAATCGCTGAGCCCTGGGGCAGCTGCTCCCTCTCCTGCTTCCCGCCCCCACCGTCAACTACCCTGGCAGCAGCAGTCAAAGATAACAAAACGTTAGAAACCATTAGGACAGGGATAGATAAAAGGGCATGTCTACACTGCCACCCTAGTTCAAACTAGGGTGGCTAATGTAGTCATTGCAGGAGGAGTAACAGTAGTTTGAATTAGGAGCATTAATTCGAACTACCTAGCCTGTGCCGGGTGTAGCCGCGGGCAGGTAGTTCGAATTACGGGGCATTTAAAAATGGCGGCACCTGGGAACATGCAAATAAAGCCAGAGATATTTAAATCCCGGGCTTCATTTGTAAGTTCGAATGACTACATTAGCCACCCTAGTTCGAACTAGGGTGGCAGTGTAGACATACCCAAAGAGAAAATATCATGCCACTATATAAAGTCATTGCAAGTCCACCTGTTGAATACTATCAACATTGCAGTTTTGGCAGCTCCATCTCAAAAAAGATACATTACAAAGGATAGATTAAAAAGTTTAGGACTGTTCAGCTTTAAAAAGAGACAGCTAAGGGGGAATATGAATGGTGTGAAGAGAACGAATAAGGAAAGGTTATTTACCCTTTCACATGGCATAAGAACCCAGGGTTACCCGATGAAATTGTTAGGCAACAGGTTTAGAACAAAAGGAAATACTTCCTAATATAACACCCAGGTTACCTATTGAACTCATTGTAAGTGGATGTTGTGAAGGCCAAAAGTATAACTGGGTTCAAGAAAGACCTTAATAATTTAATGGAGGTTAGTTCCATCAGTGGCTATCGGCCAGCATGATCAGAGACACAACTCTTCTGCATGTCTCTAAGTTTCTGTCAGATGCTGGGACTAGATAACAGGGGATGGATCACTTGATTATTGTCCTGTTCTGCTAATTCCCTCCTAAGCATCCAGCACTGGCCATTATCTGAAGACAGCATACTGGACAAGATGGACCATTGGTCTGACCCATTATGGTAATTATTATGTTCTAGCAGCCCAGTAATACTAAGGGATATTGACAAAACAATACTGTAAAATTAAGATCTCTGCGCTGAACAAATAATACGTATGTATTTACATGGGCGCCAGATAACAGTATTTAGTCCCCTAATGAATGTCTTGTACTTCAATAAGATTTGTAGTATTTCATCTCTGCATACTTGTTTCACTGATATGTCTGAGAACCCTTGCATTTTTAAATAAGTGTTTAAAAATTACCCAGATCTCTAACAGTATTCCTTTATTTTACTTCCACTGCCGAAGTAGAACATACTGCTGAATATATGTTACAGGTCTCCTTGTGTGCTTGATTTGAAGAGTATATGCATGTGTTACAGCCTCACTTAAAGAGCTTTAGCACAAGCTGTAACAGTCCATGCTTTCAGTTTTGAAGGTTTCTGATTTAATCCCTCACTGATGGCCAAGATGCTCAGAACTACATTAAAGTCACTAGGTCTCCAATGGTCTATGCTGACAGAGTAGGTTGCAGAATGGGACTTTATAAAGTAGATAATTTAATTAACTTGGATCTATAAGGGTTAACAGACAGAGAAATGTATTCAGGTCATCTAGGCCACATAAGTGCCAGGTGGTTGCTAGGCAACAGATATTAGGTCTGTTTGCTTTTTTGTTGCTAGGCAAAAGCATAAACTGTGAGGGCAGAAGCAAATTGTACAGCACCTGGATATTTATCTTTTTTACCTTAAAGTTGCAGCCAGAAAAGAAGCTTTACATTTAGTATGAAGCTTTGGCCACTGAGGTTATATCCTCATGTGGGTGCAATGACTGAGTAGTAAAAAACAAATGATTTGGCATCTGCCATTATACTGTGGGTGAACTGACAGTTACAGGCTCTGACCAAAATTAACCTTTCCCCCTAATTTATACAGCTCAGGGAACTCCTCTTCCATACAGTGAGCACCCCAGGATTGTCTTCTGTTCTAGCTTCTTCATTTTATGCAGGATGGGAAGGGCAAGGTGGGCACAACCCACAGTCATGTCTGTGTTCCCCGGGAGAACCCATGACTTCGAATTTTCTTAAAAGCTACTAAGTATGTTTTCTATCTCCACTATTTCAACCCAAGAGAGAAAGAAGGAGCTATTCTTGGTTTTCTGTTTCATCTGATAGCCTAATCTTCTTGATGACATGTGAGGGAATTTGTTATCGAGGTGAGGGGGCATTTCTCCTCTCTCACCTAGTCATTCTCAAATCAAACACATAGTACAGGGAAACAGCTGGCATCTAACCCCCAGAAACCAGCTCTGCTTGGATGTCTTCCTGCGCTACAGATTGTATACTGAGGGCAGAGGTATGCCTCTTGCCCAGGAGCTGCTGTGAGAATGGAGCAAGGGCTGCCCTGTTAGCTGCAAACTTTCTGCTTTCACAATACTTGCAAAGGCTCTGCTGATATAAAGGGGCCATAAAGCAAATATAATCATGACACCTGTGTGGAAAGTATGGCAGGGTAAACTTGCTGTTCGTATGCCCTGGCTATATTGAGTTACCTACTGTCATGATTTTTTAGCATCTCTCAATATTTGTTTAAAAGCTCGATCTCCTGGAATCCTGTTATTATGGCTATGTCTGCACTGCAGAGCTTTTCCAGGATATCCTAGAAAAGCTCTGCCACATCCAAGGAATACATTTGCTTTTCCGAAATTTTTTTTGGAAAAGCAGATGCTTTTTTTGGCATCTCTGTACACCTCGTTCTACAGGGAAGAAGGGATGTTCTGAAAGAGGGGTTTTTTCTGACATTTGGTTCCATGTAGATGGGCCAAATGTTGGAAAAGCCTTTTTTGGAAAAAAAGCAGAAAAAGATCCGCAAATTGCGGTTTGCAATTTGCATATCTTTTTCCAACTTTTCCCTGCAATGTAGACATAGCCTATGAAAGTATCTCAGCTTCGTTTCTTTCTTTCTTTCTTTCTTTCTTTCTTTCTTTCTTTCTTTCTTTCTTTCTTTCTTTCTTTCTTTCTTTCTTTCTTTCTTTCTTTCTTTCTTTCTTTCTTTCTTTCTTTCTTTCTTTCTTTCTTTCTTTTTAGCTCTCATAGTTTTGGAGAAACATCTGAAAATACAATTCACGAAGGCTCAAAAACCAGAAGGCAAATAAAAAGAACCTTAAATGTATTACTTATAGAACATGATTTAAGTCAGTGTCATGATTTTTTTCAGTCCAAACTCAATTTTTGAAAGCTTAGGTTTGGCAATAATCATTTGTGGTGTAATGGTGATTGGAATTGTTGAGGTTGTGCACAAATTAAACTAGTCCTATGATCTATTCCAATGCACTTCAGGGCTTGATTTATCCCCTGGCAGCAAGAGGTTAGGAAAGGTACATTACCTACATCTCAGTCTCTGTACTGGTGTACAAGCTCAATATTGGCATAGGAATGACTTGGGAGTTAAAAAAAAAATCAGTACAGATCCTGGTGTCTAAAGGTGTAAAACTCCCATAATAAAATGGTAAATCAGGGCCATATTTTTTAATTTTTAAGAGAATTCACTATGCTCCAGACAATCTGTGTATGGTGAATTACATTAGAAAATCTGGAAATGTGTGGCTTTGAGCTAATAGTGAACTGTCTGCCCACCACATCCAAAATGAAAAAGATGCTAACCTTTCAACAGGATATATGCCTGTTGCCAATACATGAGATATTTTATAGCTAGTGAGGGACTCAGTTGATGAAGAAAAGGTTGCCTATTTCCAAATATGAGGTTACTGGTCTACCCACAATATGTGCTAATTTCACGGTATGTAGGTATCAGGTAAGGTAGTAAAATTATTTCAAGATCTCTGCCCCATAAATACTGCTTTTTCACATGTACATAAATCCTATGTGGTTTTGTTGCCAAGTCAGGACAAAGACACATTCCAAAATCAATACAGTGCCCTGCACAAAGGGGTCCTGATTCTGTCTGGGTACTTTTATAATATAGATAACAATAAGACATTCTGATAGTAGTACACAAAGATATCATTATTTCCTAAGCACTAAACAATATGGCTGTGTCTACATTGGCACCCCTTTCCGGAAAAGGGATGCTAATGAGACCAGTCGGAATTGCAAATGCCGTGGGGGATTTAAATATCTCCCGCGGCATTTGCATGAACATGGCTGCCGCTTTTTTCCGGCTTGGGGTTTTTCCGGAGAAAAGCGCCAGTCTAGACGGGATCTTCGGAAAATAAGCCCTTTTCCGGAAGATCCCTTATTCCTACTTTCAAGGGATCTTGAAATAAGGGGTCTTCTGGAAAAGGGCTTATTTTCTCCAGCAAACCCCCGAGCCGGAAAAAAGTGGCAGCCATGTTCATGCAAATGCCGCGGGGGATATTTAAATCCCCCGCGGAATTTGTAATTCCGAAGTGTCTCATTAGCATCCCTTTTCCGGAAAGGGGTGCCAATGTAGACACAGCCCTATTGTTCTCAGTTTCTTATATCCAAGTATGCAATGGTAAAGTTTGACCAGAAGTTCCCAATCCTACAAATGTTTAACTATATGCTTACATTTACGTACACAAGTAATTCCAGTGATCACAGTGGGACTAATTGCATAAGTAAAGATAAGTACCTATGTTTGTAGGGTCAAGGACTAGATTGCCATGTAGGATAGCTGTTTGAAATCTACAAGCAAGAAAGGTATGAATAGCTTCTTTATAGAGAACAAAAGCCTTTTTTATTTTGGTACAAAAATACTGCTTACTTTAATTTCAATAATGCAAATCAGTAATGAAAGAAGAAAATCTTATCTAGTGTTTCCTTTTCTTTTTCCTCTCTATGTGGTAATCACCTCTTTTGAATCAGAGACCTGTCAGTATGTCCATTTCACCCACTGTACAATTACTTTATATTTAGAATCAATGCCTGAAAATATCTTTTTCAGAGTAGATTCAGAATCTAATTAAAATGAGCTTACACATTATACATAGAACGTATGAAGAGAATTGCTATGTTTTCCCAAAAAATTTACCACATGATCACTTTATTTACAATCCTTAGAATTTACCATGTTTTCTAAAATTATATTCCATTACATGGTATATTTTTTCTCTAATGTTAAAGGTGGTACCTAATTACACTATAATTATATGTGATTCATCAGATAGAACTAAAGACAAAACCAGTAATCAGTGATTCTTTCTCCATTCATAGAACTGTAGTGAAGGTGTATCTTGTAATTAGTTTATTGATGTTTACTCTAGAACAAGTAAAACAAAATTGTAATCATATTTCTTCTCATCAGCTGACAGCATATTTTGGAATTAATTTGCATAGTATTACAATGACACTTATTTCCCTGATCACAGGGCCACTATTAAAAAAACCTACCAACATAGCAATAGGGTTTAAAGAGGAAATAAAATAATTGAAATTAAATTTTAAATGTTAAGACTATAAATGAGGTTAAGCAGAGAACCATTATATTTTGGTTGCTTGTTTACAGTGGACATAAATGAAACACCTCTGTTTATTGCTTGGGCTGGTTTAGTGTACTGGTGTATTTCCCATTTGAAGAGCAAGAAATGACATGGAAAGTCAAACACTCTGATGCAATCCATGCTGAATTTTTAAAAATGTCACCCTGCACAGTATATTTACCAGGCTGTTTTTCCCCTACATGTACACTGATCTAATATTAGGTTAACTCCACTGATTTCAATGGATTTACTCTGGCATAACTGAGAGAAATGGGTAGTAGATTCTTCTCATGCAAAACCCCAGAAGCTAAGCAGGCATTCCAAGTACAAGAGGAACGACGGGACTTGGAGGTTTGGGAAAGGACTACAGAGCAATCTGGCAGTCCCCAGCTGGTATATAGCCCCTTGGGATCATAGATGATTTGTGAAGATTAGATCTGCTCTGACCTGAGCCAAGGACAGGCAAAGAATCAGGGATCCATAACCAGCTCCCTGACAGCAAACTCCCATCTTCAGTGCCCAGGGTAAGCTGCAAGCAGATAATCTGTCCCAATACACAAACTGTGGCTTCCCAGCTGATAGCAAGGAAAAATATATAGATAATTCTTTGTTTCATCGTGGCTGTTTGAAATGTGCTCAGCCTAATCACATGCCAAATAAATAACTATGGTTTTCTGAGCCATTCTGTTTATTCATGCAAACTGTCTTCGGATAGAAAAATCCTGGTTTTCCTCTGAATATGGGCCCTATCCTATTCTACCTCTGCCATTCAAGAAGCTGCTCACCAAACATTTATCTACCCACACAATCTAGCTGAGACTGCAGTCATTTTTAGCAGAGTTGATAACTCAAGGACTTTACAAAGCTGACAATCTGAAAACAATATGCTTTGTCATTGTATGTTCTCAGTCTTTGTTCTTTGTTTAAAGGATATTTGGCTGAAAAGTACGTTTTGCTCTTTTATGGATGTTTCTGCCTCTTATCCCTCAACAGAAATTATACCCTTCACGTTTTGTGACAAATTGCTTCCTCAAGAGCCAGTTGTCATGCTATAGAGAATTATGGCTTCAGGTGAGGGAAAGACAGCAGAAGCAGATGATGTTTTAAGAAAAAACAAGTCTTTTTTTTTGGTACCAAACCATATTACTAAGCAATGAGGGAGGAGAAAAAATAAATACTGTGTATAGTGTGAGCAGAATTATTGCTAAGTGAAATGTATTTTAAAGATGTGAAGCTCGTTTCTTAAGTGAACAGCTCTAGTAGTTCTTCAAGATACCAGACTAGGGCTGGGCAAGAGCTTGTCAGCGGGCTGGACAAGCGGGCTGCCTAGCTGTTTTCTCTGGCCTGCGTGGCATTTCCCAGCCCTGCTCCCTAACGTGTTGACTGGGAGCCAGGGACCTGCGAGCCCTTTCAACTTCTATCTAAAGGGCTTATGGGGAAGGCATGAGCCCTTTTAATAGAAGCAGTTGAAATGGCTCGCAGCTCCCAGCCCTGCTGCTAGCACATTGCCTGGGAGCCATGGGGGAGGCGTGAGCCCTTTCACTTGCTCCTATTTAAAGGGCTTGCACCTGCCAGTGGGCTACCATGCAATGCATTAGCAGTTGCCAGCAGGCACAAGCCCTTTAAATAGAAGCAGTTGAAATGGCTTGCGCCTCCCTGGTGAGTCCCGGGCAACATGTTAGGGGGGCCAGGAGCTGCGAGCCATTTCAACTGCTTCTATTAAAAGGGATTGTACCTCCCCAGCAGCTCCCAGGCAATGTGTTAGGGGAGCTGGGAGCTGAGAGACCTTTCAACTGCTTGTATTAAAAGGGCTCAGGACTTGACAGTGGCTGCTAAGGCATGATCAGTATAAATAGAAGCAATTGAAAGGGCCCTGCCGTGTTGCCTGGGTGCTGTGATTCCCTTTCACTTGTTTCTATTTAAAGGCCCTTCCTTTTCACTCAAGGCTCAGCCCCTTCTGGGGTAGCCTATCACCATTTTGAAAATTTTTGAAATCTTCAAAAATTATTGCCCACCTGTCAGCCGACGGTCAGGGCAGTGAGTCCCTTATGAACGGCTGAAGTTCTTTTAAATTGTGCTTGGTTCTGTTACAGCAACTGAAGGAGTCAGGTTAAAGCTTAAACAGTTACTATTTTATTGTTACAGGGTAAACTTAGTTGTTAAATGCTACTGCTGTGTTACAGATAACACAGCCACTACAAAGGACAGGACAGAAATTACACTAATAAGTCACTTACAGGTACCATGAAACCCTTTTGGTTCTCTGAGCTCTTATTAAATGCATGCAAAATAGACACATAGCAGGTATATATTCTCACCCCTGCGTTCCAGACTTGGCGTGGCCAGCGTCTTTCTCTCAATCCCTCGGGAAGAAGTAGGGCGAGGTTGGGCGTCCCACAGACCTCGGGAGACAATCAATACCTGCCAGCAGGTATAGATGATTGGAGCTCCAATTGGGCGGGCTGCTGAACCTCTTTTTATACCCCTTGGGTCATGTAGGCTTCTTCCTGGTTTCAAGTGGCCAATTAGGAAAAATGGCTTTGAATGCCAAGTTTCCCACGAAGGGTGCAAAGCATAATTTACACCTGGGAAAATGCAGACAATGGGCACCTCTGGTATGTGATGGGCGAAGATTCCTCTCCTGGGACAGTGCAGGCGTGTCAATTACTGGTACTAGCCATCAGGGCGACGGGAGGCCCCGGGTCGTCAGCTAGCCCATTTACTGTCTGGTTTCTGTTTATGGTAGAGTCAGGGACAGGCAGCAAACCTGTGTTCCCAGGGCATCAAAGGCTGACTGCCTTTCTCTTGCTCTCGGGGGGGGGGGGGGGGGGAAACAAGATGGGGCTCGTGGAAAAACAAGATGGGGTTTTGTGTCTGGCTACACCACCCCTGTACCAGACTGACAGTGCCAGGAACTGAAGGAACAGTTACAGCACAAGCAAAGGGAATGCACAATCTCTGGTGGGGCCTGAACAAACTGAAATCAATGGAAAAGCTCCCATTGACTTCAGTGAGTAGACACCATGGTGAGGATGATGGTATGAAATCTTGAATATACCACTCTGTTCCTCTAATCGACTCATTCTACAAGGACGACCTCTCTGACTGGAAAGATATTTTAGTATTTAAGATCATTTAGCCTTTATCCTCTCTGCTCACACTACAAACAAGTGTACTAGTTGTGATGACACTTTGTTAAGTACCAATATCTGCCCAAAACAAATAGAGAACCACAAATGTATTTCATATAGGTCATTGAAAAGTTACCACTCACTGCTAAAGCTACTTCCTTGCCCTCATACATATGCCAACTGAAAAAATAAATCTGCTTAAATTAACTCATTTTCTGTCACCAAGGTAGTATATTTAATATTTATTTCCAAACACTGTATATGCAGGTGGCGTGACAACAGATTTCTATATTACGCAAATGGTTTTCTCTGGAAACCAAGTAATGAGTTCTATAAAAAAATTGACTGAGTCTTAGTGCAAATAATAGGCAAAGTAACCTGGTTACATTATATGGGCAATTTTATTACCTTTTTCTGATTAATATGTTTTGAATTAAAAGTATAGGCTGCACCTAAACATAACACAAGGAGACACCACAAAGCCTGGTTATTCTGCTCTGTTATTCCTGGTCTACACTAGGGATCCCTTAGGTGTCCCCTTAGGTCGAATTTATAAGCAGAATGTTCACACTATCAAGCCTGTTATTTCAAAATAAGGGGCTGATTATTTTGAAATATGTACTCCTGCTTCCTCAGGGAATAACGCTTATTTCAAAAGTGTTATTTTGAAATAGTATTAGTGTGGATGGTCTGTTGCTGCTAATTCAAAATAATTGACCTCTGGAGGCCTCTCAGAGCTGCAGCTCTGATTGCTCTGGTCACACTTGCCATCTTCACTGTTCCCCTTCTCTTGTGGAGCTTAAAAATCTAGGCAGCAGGAGATTGGATTCTTACATGTGGCCAGCTTTAAAGCTCCATGTGAGACAGCAGTCAGTGAGGGATCCATAACAGAACCAGCCGTTCAGCTTCTGTCCTCCACCCTTGCAGAAGAGTTTCCTCATATAGATTGTGGAGCACACGGCAGACCATCACCACAAAGAGGATGCTGTGCTTGTTGAAGTCTAGCCAGGTGAGGAGACTCCTGAACCTCTCTTCAAATTGTCGTATGCATATTCAATGACCATGCGGCACCTGCTCAGTCTGGCATTGAAGTGGTCTTTGATGGGGTCCAGGCTGCCTGTGTAGGGCTTCGTGAGCAGGGGAAGCAAGAGAGAGTCTGTGTCATCCAGGATCACTATAGGTATGTTCACATCCTTGACTCTGATGGTGTGATCAGGGAAAAAAGTGCTGGCGTGCATCTTTCAGAAGAGGCAGGAGTTCTCGAAGATGCGGGCATTGTGTACCTTTCCTGACCAGCTGAAATTGATGGTGGTGAAGCATGTGATCCATGATGGCTTGCAGCACTATGGAGAAGTACCCCTTCCTGTTGATGTAGTCTGAGGCACATTGGTCAGGGCCCAGGAAGGGGATGTGCATGCCATCTATAGGCCCCCTGCAGTTGGGGAATCCCATTGTGGCAAAGCTGTCCACGATGCTGTCCACGTTCCTCAGAGTGATGACCCTCCATAGCAACACCTGGTTGATGGCCTTGGATACCTGCCAGAGCATGGTCCTGGCTGGATTTTCCCATGTTGAACTGATTCCTGATTGAGTGGTAGCTGTCTGGCATGGTGAGCTTCCACAGGGCGATGGCAATGCACTGCTGCATGGGGATGGCGGCTTGCATGTGGGTCTCTAGTCACCTGAGGGCAGGGACGAGCTACTCACTGAGTTTGAGAAAGGTGTTCTTCTGCATGCAGAAGTTCTGTAACCACTGCTGTTCGTCCCAGTCCTCCAAGATGATGCGGTCCAAGCAGTTCAAACTCATGTCCCGTCACCAGAAGTGGCATTACACTGTGTCAGGGGATTGAGGTGCATAAACAGCAGCTGGAGTGCCAGGACCGGAGTGATCAGAGCCTGCGGTCGACAATGGGGGTTCTCCTGCAGGTCCTGGTCCTCATCCTGCTGCAGCAGTATGTGGGCAGTCTGGATGAACTGCACCATGAGGCTCAGCATGAGGCCCATGAGTCTGGCACTGCTTTACAGCAGCTCTGGATCCATGCTGTAAGTACTATGGCATTTGCAAGGGCAACTAGAGCGCAAGAAGGCACATACCCACTGTGTCCCTTCTGTGTCCTGCAAGGGGGGAGGAAGTGGAAGAGTGGCATGTGAGATGCAGACGTAAAGAGGAGCCCCTGAAAGCACCCATAGCAGCTTGCTTGACCAAGCAGCCACAGGAAGTATTCACCTTCCTGGTATGACTCCAGAGTGGTTCAAGGGGCTCTGCATCTGAAGTAAGCTCCAATCAATGTGGACCCACTATTTCAAAATAATTCTGACCAATTTCGATGCTTCCCTGTACTGGGGACATGCTATTTCAATTTTTGTTAAATTGGGAGTTATGTTGAATTTAGTTATGTTGAAATAGTTTCCTAGTGTAGACATGCGCTTAGTGAATCTCAGCCCCAAAACATTCCTAATTAAACCCTTGTATATTATTCTTAACAGTGCAAATTAAGGTAATGGCCAAGAGTATCTCTTACATTGTCCCATATTGACTGGGAACATTTGAAATAATGACAGCTGTGTGACCTTGTGCTGGACCACTTTACTTAAATTTGTTTTGGGGGAACTCAACACAGTATTTCCATTATCTTATTTTATAGCATCTTCCTGCTTTTTTACTGTCTGTAGGAAGAAAGGTGGGGTATGTATACACTACCCCGCTAGTTCGAACTAGCGGAGTAATGTAGGCATACCGCACTTGCAAATGAAGCCCGGGATTTGAATTTCCTGGGCTTCATTTGCATAAGAGGGGAGCCGCCATTTTTAAAACCCCGCTGGTTCGAACCCCTTGCAGCGCGGCTACACGGGGCACGAACTAGGTAGTTCGAACTAGGCTTCCTAGTTCGAACTACCTAGTTCATGCCCTGTGTAGCCGTGCTGCACGGGGTTCGAACCAGCGGGGTTTTAAAAATGGCGGCTCCCCGCTTATGCAAATGAAGCCCGGGAAATTCAAATCCTGGGCTTCATTTGCAAGTGCGGTATGCCTACATTACCCTCCTAGTTCGAACTAGGAGGGTAGTGTAGACACACCCGTGGAGACCTGGTGTCAAAAGGTAAAGAAGTCATTTACTCTCTTTTATAGTTCTGAATCTGGACCACATGCCACTGACTTACTATTGAGCCTACCAGGAAGGCTGCAATGATGGCACACATTAATTTCATAGTTATCCAGTGAAAGTATCCTGAAACATCTGATTTGTAAGTGTTTCCAGTGGTTAGAGCACAGTGCTCCACAGATCTATGCTCTGTTGTACTATTGATGCATATGTTCACAGGTTATATAGCCAGAAAGCCTTATTATGGTCACTAATTTATTACATGGCTATGAACAAACTCTTTTAAGAGTTTTGAGTGCTCCTTTTTATCCACCTGTAAAATAATGGCAATCAAAGCTAGTTGAAAATGTTTGAATCCTGAAATTTCTGCAGGGGTTTGGGTCTTAGAACCCTGGCTTTGGCATGAACATCTAGGGAATGTCTACACAGCAGGGCTTAACTCGAAATAAGCTATGCAAATAGAGAAATGTCAATTGCATAGCTTATTTCAAAATAGATTATTTAGAGTTTACACAGCACTTATTTTGAAACACAGCACTTATTTTGAAACAGAGCAACAGAGCAATCTTCCTCTGACTTCCCTTACTCCTCATAAAATGAGGGTTACATGAGTTGGACTAAGAAGTCCTCCAGCTTGACAGTATTTCAACATTATGTTGAAATAACTGCCAGCTGTGTAGACGCAGACTATGTTATTTCAAAATAACACTAGTTATTTTGAAATAATGTGGCTGTGTAGACATAGCCCTAGTGGCCCCATCCTAGCCTTGTGAATCCAAGTCCATTCATTCTGTAAAGCTTGATGTTATGTGCATGTTTTTATTGTAGTGTCAATGTAAACTCTGTGTTTCAGCTTCCCCATTTGTAAAATGAATGTAAATATTATTTTTCTCTCTCCTACGGAAGCTGAGACTTAGATAAATCATGTTTGCAAAGTATTTCACTATATCAGCGAGATCCTCAGCTGGTATGAATCTGTGAAGTTCCACTGACTGCTGTTCACTGCTGATTTACTGCTGCTGAGCATCTGGTTCTAGGAACTGAAAATATCAATAATGTCAGTTATTGGCAATATTGGGAAACTGAGTTCTGGATTTCCTCTCTCTCAGTCCAATGATCATTATGTTAGACCATGTTCTGATACACACGGAAACATTTTGTGTTCAATTATGTTAATTAATTTAGATTTGCTTAAAAATGTAATAGTCAGCAGGTTTAAGACAAACAAAAGGAAATATTTTTTTCCACCGTGCATAGTCAACCTATAAAAGGATTCAAAAAAGAAATCGATAAATCCATGGATGACAGGTTCATCACTGGCTATTAGCTAGAATGGGTAGGAATGGTGTCCTACCCTCTATTTGCCAGAAGTTGGGAATGGGGGATGGTTCACTTGATGATAACCTGTTTTATTCATTCCCTCTGTGGCACCTGGCATTGGCCACTGTCAGAAGACAGGATACTAGGTTAGTTGGACATTTGGTTTGACTCAGTATGGCCATTCTTATGTTCTTATATTCTATAAATATGGAAATCACAGATTTAAATCCAGACACAATGTCACAAATAAACAAGTGTTACCAATTACCAAAAAGACTACATTGTAAGTACATCATGAATACAAAGGGTAAAAAATACAAAAGTGAAAATAGTAAATGATCCTTTAGATTTTGCAAAGTGGAATTTTAGAAAGCAATCAGTTTACACCATAATGCTTAATCATGACCTATGGACCAGATTCTCATTAATACTTTATTCATTTTACACAGATCTGGCAGTCTAAAAGAGCCTTAAAATGACACTTTTAACATGTCTAAAGAGGTCTTATTCTAAGTGAGAATTGGGTGTTGTATGTACTAGAGACAACTCTGAGATGTGTAATAAGAACATTTATTTATAAATTTGATTAGTTTCTTAAAGACTCCTATGCAAAAACTAGTGAAAAGGAGATTCAGCATTTTATTTTATAAGTAAAACTAATAAACTGCAAACCTCAGGGACCTGTCAATTGAATGTAGAATGCAACATTCATTTTAAAACAATTCATCAACATGTTGATGTAGTTAGTCTGATGTGGAAAGAAATGAAAAGTACTTTTTGTAAGAAAATCTATTCCCTTCAATGAAATTATTGGTTAAATATTGCACAAGAGCTGAATAAATGGAAAAAGAAGTTTATCCCCCCAAAATGACTATTCATTAACATTATTTATAGCAATGATGTATTATAGGAAATATTTTATTGAAACCTAAAATGGTATAGGATAAATATTTCCTTCAGAAAATAACAGGACATCTAACTGGTTTATTTAAAATAGTCTAATTTTGCCAAAGAAATGAATGTGTAGACCTTAATATACAGTACTTGCATTATTCTCAAGTTCTATAGAGAGAAATGGCAATATGAAGAAAATTGCATGTGTCTACCAACACAGATTCAATTGTATGTGGTGACCAAATGAAATAGTTGAAAAACATTACACGACCTATGTGTTCTCTAGGAAATGACAGCTCAGGCATCAGATTGGATCAGCAGCTGATTCAAATTTGGCATTCCTCTGACATGAATGGACCTATGATCATTCACACTAGCTGAGGAACTGGCCCGTCAATGGGCTGCTTTCACACTTGAGTTTTATTAAGATGCAGGCAATGTTTTTTAAATGTTTCACATACTCTAGCTCTTGTTCAAGCCTTATCTTCGTTTCTTTCTATACATCACCTAAAATATTGTTGGCAATATAAAAATAACAAATGTTTTGAATTTGTCTTTATAATTTGTAATCTATAGGGATATCATCCAGTCCTTACTTAGGCAAAATATGTTTTGACTTCACTAGGCATTTAGATTCATTGGCATTTCAGGATTTGCATGAAAATAAATTAGTAGTTGAGGATATAAACAAATGTAAGTCTAGGTTAATATTTTGTGTATAACAGTATGGGCCAGATTCTGAGTTGGTGCAAACTGACTTAGCATCATTGACTTAAGTGGGGTTTGGATGATTTAAAGCAGCTGGCAATCTGGTGATCTGGCTGTAAAGTCAAAAAATTAAAGAGAAAAATATCTGAGGTCAAATCTTGAAATACTTTTATACCGGGCCTGATCTAAAAGCCAACTGACATCACTAGATTGTCTCTCCATGAAATTCTATAGGTTATGTACCAGATTTTTAGATCTTGTGCCAGGGGAATATACATAAACAGGAGTTCAACTCTAGCTACTTTATGCCAAATAAAGAAGAGGGATGCAGCTGAAATGGGTAACTCCAAGAAACAGAATAAAACTAGTAACTGGACATTTCAACATTGACAAAAATGGCCTTTTATTTCAATAACTGTGTTAATTTTCCTACTCCCATAAACAAAACAGTTTGGCCCATTCAATTTATTTTAATTTTCATTTGAAATTTTGAAAAATTGTTCTTTCATCCTGATTTGAGCAGGGAGAAAAGTTTGAAATCTCATATACTCTCAAGACAGTAAAACCATTTCCCATCCCATTTTGAAAAACTGTTGATAAGCCCAGTGATTTAAAGGTCAACAATCGGGCCTCTGCACCCAGGAATTTGTGTTTAAATTTCAGTATGATCTCAACATGACTTTTTACGTAGCCTAATGTTTTAACAGGGAGGGTAATTAACCATTGGAACAATTCACCAAGGGTCATGGTGGATTCTCTATTATTGGCATTTTAAAAATCAAAAGTGGATGTTTTTCTGAGAGATCTGCGGAAGAATTAGTTTGTCGAAGTTCTCTGCTCTGTGTTATGTAGGAGGTCAAATGATATGATCACACAATCAATGGTCTCTTTCTGGTCTTGAAATTTATTAATCTTGTCTGCCCAGATGATTTGGCAGCTTTCCAGTACAAGCATTTTCATGCCTTGCTCTCTACACCTTTGGAACTGTGCAGTTCTGATAATTAAGCTAATGGAAACATCAGAACATATATATTCAGTTACTGTGATGATACATTATATCTGATTTAATACAGTGCAAGGGGAGGCATTAATAGACCTTAGAACTGAAAGCAGTGGGAAAGAGAGACCTGATTTTTCCATCTCATTGCGTTAGCTACATGCAATATGTCTTCTGATGATCTACATGCTACTCAACAGCTTCTAAGTTGCCATAAACCCTTGTTATTAATGTGTACCACTATACAATAAGCTGTACATGGATTGACAAAGGAAGAATTATATTGCATAACCCCATTTTTATTCTCATATTATAGTTTTCCAAAAGATAGAAGATTGTAAGAGTGTCCAAGCTGTTGATCAGTATAACTAATGGGAGAAGAATAAATCGATGAAGAATAAAGGTGTGGTGGACTTGGTAGATGGCTGATATCCCAGGCAAGTCAGACTTAGGAGATATATTTACCAATAGTGAATACCCACTTCTGATTAGGCAGTCATGCCTCTGGATGTCACTGTTGCTTTGCAATAATATAAACAATAACTCATGACAGATATATAAATTAAAATGATACAATTGTCAACACCTCAGGTTGATTATGAGGTGCAAGGCAAAAGGCTGAATGTTTTGAGCACACAGGATGTACCGTTATTCCATTACAAAGAATGTGTTATTGATTTTATAAAATAGTTATGTAACTTTAGTACAAGAAATATTGAAAAAAATCACTTTTTCAAAACCCAGTTAATGTGGATTGATGGCTCAGAGGCTGCGTCTAGACTGGCATGATTTTGCGCAAATACTTTTAACGGAAAAGTTTTTCCATTAAAAGTATTTGCATAAGAGAGTGTCTATACTAGCATATGCCTTTGTGCAAAAGATTTGCTTTTGCGCAAAAGCATCCGTTCCAGTGTAGATGCTCTCTTGAACAAGAAAGCGCCAATGGCCATTTTAGCCATCGGGCTTTCTTGCGCAAGAAATTAACTTGCTGTCTACACTGGCCCTCGTGCACAAGAATACTTGGGCAAGAGGGCTTATCCCTGAACAGGAGCATCGGAGTGTTTGTGAAAGAACCACGGATTTTGTACAGTACAAAGTCAGTGTTCTTGCGCAAATACTCATGGCCAATGTAGACAGGCGGCAAGATTTTGCGCAAAAGCAAAAGCTTTTGCGCAAGATGTTGCCAGTCTAGATGCAGCCAGATTGTGTTCCTATGCAAAAGCAGAAAAACACCCAGCACTGGCATATGATCTTCATACACTTTGAGGGTCAACATCGGTTTCAGTGAGGAATGGTGTCCTATGCAATACAATTACTCTTTCTTTGTGCTGCCACTTACAAAGAGCAAAGTGCAAATGTAATGGGTTTGAGGAAGGTAGTATGCTAATATCAGGAATTTCTTTTTCTAAGTCCAAAACTATCTTTCCACTATGCTGCACACCAAGGCTTAGTCTTTTCAGGACATAGAAATAGAGATAGATATTACAGAGTTAAACCTGTGAGAGAAGGAGAGTGACAAAATTTGCTAAAGGAAAACATTTATTACATCTAGCTGTGTGTAATAAATGTCATAAATAATAGTTTACTTATAACCCTTGAAACAATTGTGAACAGGTTTTTTGAGAAAAGAAAACCTTTTCAATATTCTGCCACTCTCACTTTTGAACTTATTATCACAACTCTAATGCAAAATATATTTATGCAAACATACACACACTCTTCTCTGGGAGGATATAATCTACTTACTCTCTATGGAATGGTGTTCCCCTCTCCAGAGCTGGAGAGCACACCAGCCCCTGAAAGTGTTGGGAACAAATGATAGTCTCACAGATTCCTTCAAACTCCCACTGAATTCCTGCAAGGACAGTCTGCAATTGCACAGCTTGCCGCAAGTCTAGTCGTCTTCTTCTCCTGCAGGATACAGAGGGAGCCTGCAGTGTACATCCAACAAAACTTGCAATATCACTGGAACTTAATCCTTACATGAGGCTCCTTTGATCCTTGCTCTGTTCCACTACTGATATACTCAGTATGGTTCCCGCTCCTTCTATTTATAACCCTCTGGCCCATTATGTTAATTTTGACCATTATTTGCCACAAAGGGTCAAAACTGTTTATATGACACTGACACTGTCCAACATTAAATAATTTTAAAGTTTAGAGTATGGTTTAGAGAGACTTCTGACTGCTTAGTACCACAGAAAATATGCGATTAAAATCCTTGTATTAAAGATACAGAAGAGAAAGACAAATTATTAAAAATGTTGAAATGCCAAGTATTAAGTAAAGTTTTCACTTTAATAACTTCTCTTGTTCTCTTTCCCCTTAACTATACTCTACAGAAGAAAAAGGACACTTCTCTGGTGCTTTGTAGATAGTACCAGAGATAATAATACTTTGTACGTTGGGAGCGGGGGAAAGAGCAGGTAGTTGAGATGCACTGGAGCTTTTTCTGTTATTGAAGTCCAATCCCATTTCCTAAATACAAAATAAGAGAAACACAAAAGAGGGAAAAGAAAATAACGGCAAAGATAAAAAATGCAGCTTCTGTTCCTGGTGTTTGTTTGATTGCAATCGCATTGCTGAATAAAACACAGGCATGGTGTACAGTCTTACCAGCCACTCTGAGATATGGTCTACTTTTACCAGCTTTGTTCAGAGCTTTTAATTGCCTTTCTAGTCACAAGCTTACATCAGTACTGGAAAATATGCTCTTTTGCCCAACTAAGCTAGACTCTTATTAGATAGCAGGAAGGAGGAGTTTAGGAAAGAAGAGAAAGAAGATGGTGAAGGAGAAAGTTCACAAAGGGGTTGTGGGGAATGAAGTCTCATATCTCAGGTAGCATTTGATATTCAGCCTGAATGGGTGCAGGTGACAATGTCATCTGTGTTCTTCTCTTTGGCTGATTTAGGCAGAACATCTCTCAGGATTAGAACAATGAGGACCCGATGGAGTAGATTCTGGGATCTCAAGAGACAGTGTGGGTGCTTGGTGAAGTTCTCCTTCCCACTCTTTTAGTCAGCAATTGTACTTGCATTCTCCTTCATCTCCGTCACCAGCTTTCCTCTCAGAGTGGCTTTCTTTAAAGACCCTGAAAGGGAGTTACAGGTGGAATAGCCCCTCCACTAATTAGTTTGTTCACCACAAGCCTAATTTCCAAAACACGTATTTTGTTCAATGATTTCTGATCTCACCCTTCTTAGCAGATTCCTTGAGTTATGTCAGCAGACCTTTTTGTCTACTACGTCACCCTTTCTGCCTACCTTTTTCCATCAACATTTGTTATAAGTTATTGTAACATTTATTGAACTTTCACTCACTTTTCACTGTTGAGCTCACAGTTAGGGTGACTTTATACGCCTAGTTATCATGTCCCTCTGCTTGAGTTCCCAATGATTCCCCTCAGAGAGTGATTCTAAATGTGTCTCGCCAGCCTGCTTTTCCCAAATGGAAATAATCCAAATAACTTCATATAATGAGCGTGCCAAGATCCCACCACACCCAATTTTTGGATGATTCTCCCCCAATGCCCAGCTCCAGCAAGTCTGCAGGAATTGAGAGTCCCCAAGGACACGGACTCTGTAACCTCACACTGTTTCTTCTTTTATTTATACCACTCAGTGTTGCAGTGTAAGCATCTGAGTTACACAGATACGTGATCTAGACCTGAGGCAATATTGCTGTATGTAAAGAAACAAAATTGTATTTAAGAACTTTGAAAATAAGTTTTAATGATTTAGGATTTGATTTTCAAAAGAAGAAATTGCAGTTACGCTACTCAACCCCCAAGGAATTTCAGTAGGAATTGAGTGCATCATAATGACTCGTACCCTTGAAAATTCCCACATTAGACAGCTTTCTTTTTGTTATAGAACTGTAGGGAAAGCCGGGAAAACACAGGAGAAATAAACATTTGGTATTTTCTCTATTGCTTTGACCTGGAGAATTTTATTAACATTTTAATCAGTCAGAAGCAGGAACCCTTGTCTGCGAGATGTTTGTGGGTAAGGGAAGGACCAATCGTGAAGAAGGATTAAAATGGAAATCAAATTGTTGTGCCTCATTTTGCCTCTACTTTTATAGGAGTTTTGCCTATTTTGGGTCTACATGTTAAAACATGAATTGAGTGCCACATGACTAGGAAATGCTGAGGGTGAAAACCTGGAACTGTTTAAGTTAGTGGGAGTTTTGCCTTTGACAATAGTTGGACCATGATTCCACAAGTAGAAATAGCTCTCCTAGGCTGTGTCCAGACTCAAGGGTTTTTTCGAAAAAAGTAGCCTTTTTTCGAAAAAACGTCACCTGAGTCTAGACTACAGCCGCGTTCTTTCAAAATTAAATCGAAAGAACGTGGCTTTTCTTTCAACGGCAGAAAACCTCATTTCACGAGGAAGAACGCCTTTTTCGACTGAGATCCGTCGAAAGTAAGTGAGTGTGGACGCGGGGAGGCCTTTTTTTCGAAAGTAATGGCCTCCAGGAAGAAGCCCTAGTGGACAATCTGGGGCATGCCTTGCATGTCTCTAGTTCCTGTCTTCAGCCATTTTTTAAAGGGACAGGCACCCTCACAGCCACTTGTGGCAGCAAAGCAGCCAGAGCACACGGCTACTTAGGTGCAGCATGTCCCAGCCCCAAAACCCTCCTGGCCCTTCTAGAGAGCCTTCTGGGGACCCAACCAGGGGCTCCAAACGCAGGGCACCGGTATGGTCTGGGCCAGAGCTCAAGACCGTTCTCGAGCTCTGGGCAGAGGAGGAGGCCTTACAAGCCCTACAAACCAAGCGGTGAAATGCGGACATTTTTGCCTGCATCGCAGAGGCTCTGGCCAAGAGAGGACACTACCCCCGCACCCAGGACCAGGTGTGCTCCAAAGTTAAGGAGCTGCGCCAAGGTTATGTGAAGGCCAGGGAGGAGAGCTCCCATTCTGGGGCAGCCCCCCACTCCTGCCCCTATTATTCTGAGCTGGACCACATCCTGGGTGGTGGTGAAGCACGCACACCACTGCTTCTCGTCCAGTCAGTCTTGGGGGACCCTGTGGTGGACGCGCCAGAGCAGGAGCCAGAGCAGTCTGGAGACGGGGACATGGTGCCGGAGGAGGAGGACAGTGAGGAGACGGGGACCCTCACTCTGGAGCCAGTCACCCAGACCCCAGAGGCCTCCTAGGTGTCATCTGATGCCGGAGATGAAGCAGCAGGTGAGTGCAGAGAGGTTGTGTAACACACGGGGGGGACGGAGGGAGGTGGGTGCACAGTGAGTGATGCACAAGGGAAACCTGTTATACTCAGGCTGATGCCCAGGTCACACATGGTGTTACCTTCAGAATGTCTGATTCTCCCGTCTGAAGGAGAGGGCATGCCCTTTTGGACAGCTGTTGCACACATGACTGATTGTGATAGAAATGTAGCCGTGTTAGTCTGATCTGAGGAAGTGGGTCTGGCCCACGAAAGCTCATCCCCTAATAAAATACTAACAAGATGGTTTAAGTGCTACATAGTCCAGTTTTTTATGACTGATTGTGTCTTCCTCTTTTCCTCCACAGCCGGAGCAGCCGTGCAAGAGGGCCGCAGCACCCCAGCCCCACCTCCATCTCGGGGACATGGGAGCCGCAGACACAGGCGTGTGTATGCGGACATCCTGAGGCAGCATGTGGCGGCCGTGCAGGACCTCAACACTATCCTGCGAGAGAGGGCGGAGGCAGAGGCTCGGTGGTATGATCGGCTGATGGAGGAGCTTGTCCAGCAGCGCACGTCCCTGTGTGCCACTCTCAGGGAGGTCTCCTACAGCACCCCATGACCCCACCCCACCAAACCCCCCTTCCACAGCACCATCCCTTTCCCCCCTTGTACCTCCCTCTCCCCCAGCCCCGCCAGTCCCTGATCCCCTCTCTCCCCCTGGCCCTCCCTTCCCCCAGGCCTCCCAGTCCCAAGAGCACCTACCCTCTGTTGTCCAGCCAACGGACAGTCGCCCCACCCGATCCCGTGGCCATGGTGGACCCCGAACACGAGGCCCAAGCAGGAGACTGCAAGCAGGCAAGCACCGTGCAACCTGATCCCCTTCCCCCCTCCAGGTTTCAAGTCCCCTTCCCGCCTCCAGGTTTTAAGTCCCCTTCCCCCATCCAGGTTTCAAGCACCCCCATCACCCCAGTTAAATAACAAGGATTGTGTTAAAGAAAATGTTTATTGTACATAGTTTGTCATGAAAGTATATTTTATACATCAAAAATCAACAAAAGCTTTTTTATGTTTGCAATGTTATACAATTTTTCAGTGACTGATATTTATAACAATAAAACAGAACTTATTCTTTTGACACAAACCCTGGTGTTTATTATTTCTACCAGCAGGGTCAGGAGATGGGTTGAGGAGGGAAGCTTTTATTGGGCCAGGGCCCAGTCCCCAGGCAGAAGCCCCTCAGTGGAGTCAGTGGCCTCCAATTGAGAATCGCTCCCGTAGGGCCTCCCGTATGCAAACAGCAGACCGGTGAGCCTGGCAGATGGCAGCTGTCCGGGGCTGGGCAAAGTGCCTCTCCTGACCATCAGCACCTGTACCCCACCCTGGTAGGAAGGCCTCCCCTTTCCTCTCCACCAGGTAATGGAGAACGCAACACGCGGCCACTACCTCAGGGATGTTGCGCTCCCCCATGTCTAGCTGTTTGAGCAAGCACCGGAATCTCCCTTTTAAATGTTTGAACGCACATTCCACCTGGGTGCGAGCCCAGTTAAGGTGAGCATTAAACTGCTCCTTGCTTGCATCCAGGTGGCCGGTGTAGGGATTTATCAGCCACGGCATCAGGGGGTAGGCGGCATCAGCCACTATGAACACCGGCATGTGCACATCCCCAACCGCAAAGTCGTGATGCGGGAAAAATGTTCCTGCCTGAAGCCTCCGGTAGAGGTACGAGTTCCTGAAGATGCGGGCATCATGTGCCCGCCCTGACCACCCAACACAAATGTCAGAAAACTGGCCACGATGGTCAACCAGGGCCTGGAGGACCATAGAAAAGTAGCCCTTTCTGTTAATGAATTGGGCTGCTCGATGGGGCGGTGCACGGATTGGAATGTGTGTCCCATCGAGTGCCCCTCCATAATTCGGGAAGCCAAGGGCAGCAAAGCCGGCCATGACGCTGTCCAGATCTGCTAGACAGACGAGCCTGTTGAGCAGCTCCGAATTGATGGTCCTCACAACCTGCAGAAAGAGACAGACAACAAAATTTTAGAAGGGGTGCCTTATCTCCTAGGAGGAGAACCCACCACCCACCTTCCCTCTCAAACACCCCGAGAATACCCTCCTCAGAACTCCCCCCCCCCAGCAATTCAGGGTGAGTGGAGGAGCTCCCTCCCACTCCCACTCCACTTTGCCCTTCCTGACAGTCTCCCTTCCCCCAACCCCAAACTGTGACTGTCCCCAGACATTGACTTACCTCCATCAGGATGTATCCAACAGTAGACCTGCCCACTCCAAATTGGTGTCCCATGGAGCGGTAGCTGTCGGGGGTGGCCAGCTTCCAGAGGGCAATAGCGACCCTCTTTTCCAGGGGGATAGCGGGCCGCAGGTGGGTGTCTTGCCGTTGCAGAGCCGGGGCGAGTCAGGGACACAGCTCCTGGAAAGTGGTCTTTTGCATCCGGAAGTTGCGTAGCCAGTCTTGGTCATCCCAGAGCTCCATAATGAGCCAGTCCCACCAGTCAGAGCTGGTGTCAAGCCTCCAAACACACCTGTCCACAAAGAAGTTTGGAGGCAAGGGCAGTGGGGCTTCATGATGGACGATCCCTTCGTACCTCTGGTCTGGGTCCAGATGGGGAAGTAGCCTCATGACTGTGTCATGCAGATGCAGCAACACTTGCAGTATGATGGCGTGGGGCCATCGCCTGCCCAGGGGCAGCTCTGGCTCCATGCCAAAAAAACGGGTCTAAAACAGAAAAACCTCCAAAAAAAAAAAACCTGCTGGGGTGTCCCAGGAAGCTGAACACTCCAAACAAGCACTGCAATACCTTGCTTACCTCCTAGAGGGACAGCAAAGGCAGCTGCAGGAGCAGAGCAACGGGTGTTCAGGGGCGTCCCTTTAACCACGCCGCGTCTGTGCAAAGGGCAGGCAGCAGCACCCGGAAGGAAATGCTGCCCCCATACCCTGGCAGAAGCAGTTCCGGGTGGCTTTTCTTTTTGAAAGAGCGTCCAGCAGTCAGGACGCTCTTTTTCGAAAGCGGATCGATTTTCCGATCCGCGTATTGTAGTCTAGACGCTCTTTTTCGAAAGAGGCTTTTTTGAAAGTATCTTTCAAAAAAGCCTCTTTCGAAAGAGGCTTGCAGTCTAGACATAGCCCTAGGGTCCAATCTGATGCTCACAGAAATGAACAGGCTCCCACTGACCTCGCTGAACAATGGATCAAGATAATAAGAAAGCTGTATCTTTAGAAGTAAATTAATGTCTCTGTCTCCCTGGTTATTTCTAATGCACCATTTGCCACAATGTCTTAGACCCGTGGCAAATATATTAAATCTTTAATGTTCTGTAAGGAAGATGATGTTCTCATTCTGTTTCTTCCTCCTCCCAATACCAGGTGTTAATATAACTTAAAATATTCCTAATCTTATTCTATATGGGTGGGTTTCATTCTTTTATCTATTTTAAGTCTGAAGACAAACATCTTACACGCTTTTCTCATGGTTTCAAATTGCTCATGGTAGAAGCCTGATTAATAACACTTTATGAGACTAATTAATATGCCTTTATCTACAGGAGCTTTTATTTTTATGAGCCTAATAATAACAATAACTCTTTAGAATTACAGACAGCTATTTATTTTTAAAATACTGATATATGTCATCCTGATCTTTTGCCATATGGACAAGTCAAGGATTTGGCCTGTCTGGTATATGTGGTAAAATAGGGTTGATCAGGGTCACAGTGGAGGCTAAAATTGGTAACTGCTAATAGGGTATGAACTCTCTATCCCCTGATATGCAATATAACTCTCAGTAATATAAATGATGGCAGACTCCAGTCCTCATATAAGAAAAGGAGGGAAGAAAATGCTTTTCCAGAGAATAGTTCCTATTTTCACATGCTCTCTCTCTCTCTCTCTTTTACAGCTAAAGTCTACTCTGCATACTATTTAAAAGAAATGACAGACGCTAATTGCTGTAGGTTTCTAATATGGAAGGCCCCAACAGAGATTAGTGTTCCGCTGCAGTGGACGCTGTGCCATCACACAGAAAAAAAAGGCCCTTGCCCCTAAAGCTTATGGTCTAAATAGACAAGATAGATCAAGGGGGAGAGTAAAGCTGGCTGAAAGATAATGGCATTTAGTAGTAACGTGTGAGGTTCTGAAGCTTTTATTTTTGTTCTGCATTGGAACAAAACCAAAACCTTTAGAATGTTTTCACAAAATGGAATTCTGTCAACACATCCATTTTTGGATCAAAAAGGTCTGGGTTTTGATTCGAGTGTCTCTCTCTCTTTTTCTGTGCAAGTAACTGGAGAGATGACCTTGGACCTCAGACACCTTCCTGTCAAAAATTCTGTTGAAACCGATACATCTCTGTAAACTGTTTCAGCTTTCACAAAACACATAATTTGATGAAAAAAATGGAAAAAGTGTGCTGACTAGCTCTAGTAAGGAGGCCATAGGGACTTGCTTAGGGTTTCAGAGCAGGCCTTTGACAGAACCAGGACAACAGAATCATAGACTCTTTTGTTTCAAGCCAGTGTCTTATCTACTGGACCAAGTTACTTCCTTCACTCCTGGTCTACGCTAGGGGATAAGTTTGAATTAAGATGTACAACTTCAGCTACATTAATTTAACATTTGAGAACCAGATTTCTTTGGTGGCCAGGAGTGCTTTTGGGTAGTTTTGTCTGATCTGCCAGCTACGACCCTTCCTGAATACGCATGACTTGGCTACAGTGATCCATGCTCTTGTTACATCCTGACTGGATTACTGTAGTGCGTTTTACATGGGGCTGCCTCTAAAGAGTCTTCGGAAACTTCAGCTGGTCCAGAATGCAGCTGCTCAAGTTTTAACTAATACTCATTATATGGAGCACATTATGCCAGTGCTCGAGCAGCTACACTGGCTTCTGGTATGTTTCTGGGCACAATTTAAGGTCTTGGTTATGACCAATAAAGCCCTAAATGGGTTGGGTCCGGGGTATCTGAAGGACCATCTTCTCCCATATGAACCTGCCCAGGGACTGAGGTCAGCGAGGGAGGCTCTGCTCAGTGTTCCTCCACTTATAGAGATAAGATTAACATCTACGCAGAACAGGGCCTTCTCAACCTTTGCTCCCAGGCTGTGGAATTCTCTTCCTTGGGCTATTCACATGACGTCAACGTTAGCATTGTTTCGGTGTCAGGCTAACGCCACCCTTTTTTACTCATGCTTTTATTGGTGTTTGACTCTGTGTGTGTTCTTTCTCTCAAGATGTTTTTAGCAGGTTTTATGTCCCTCTGGGGCCTCATATTTTAATTTTATATATATATTTGTATTATGTTTTAAAAACTTTTAAGTTGCCTCAAATACTTTAATTAGAAAGGCGGGGTAAAATATTTTAAATAAATAAATAAATATAATAACTCGCATTTTGGTGCCATTCACACTGTGGGAACTCTCTCTTCGACTTCCCTTACTCTTCATATAAGCAGGACTATCGACATTGACAGGAGCATCTGTCTTCTCTAGACACAATAATTCAAACCCCGGAAGACCCACTGCAGCTGCTTTGATCTTATTTGTAGTGTAAACATGGCCAAAGAGACATGCTTTTATTTCACTGTACAAAAGTTCAACTTCTAGCTGGTTCATGACTGATCTTGCTTCATGATTTTTTTTTGTTTCACTCCCATGAATTTTGGAGATTCTGTTAGCTGATTACAACAGGAACAGTCATTCACTATAGGGAGACCTATGCCTATCCTTGCACCCATAAAGTAGTGCTATTATCAATATCATTCAAATTATTGTAGTTCCTAGGAACCATAGTGGTGGGTCAGGTTCCCATTACAATAGGTGCTGTACAAAGAAATGTGTATCCTTAAAATATTCATAGCCCTTACTGCAGATAATGTACAGTTAATATAGGTGAGCCTTAAATTACAATAATACTATATCAACAAAAGAGTGTTTTTTAAAACAGATTTGAATTTGGCAAATGCTATTTTAATTGAAGCTTGTACTCAAAACCAGCTATCATTTAGAACCAGCACTAGAATCAAATTTCCTTCCACTAATGTTACAATATCAAGTTTTGAACCATTACACGAAAGGATTAAGAACTGTAGTGTATCTAGGGGAAAACATTTACAATAGAATGGAAATGAATTTACGTGGTATTTTTGTGACTATTATATGTGCTTTCAAAGGATTTTTATTGTAATTCAAGATTAGTTGAGCATAAATTAATGGACTCTTAAAGTATTACCCAAAGCTTATTATGCAAGACTATAGGAGACTACTTTAGAATGTTTTTAATAACATCCACTACAAGGTCCCCGAAGACATGATATTTCCAGGCTTAGTATTTCTTCATCAAATATTAAAATAGGTCAAGCAATTTTGCTTCAGTTCCTTTTCTGCTCCCTTTAGTACTGTAGTGTTTATTCCAAATAAAAGGAGCATAACATGGATTTACTCACTGTTGATTTTCCTTATTTGTTCCATTATTTATTTATTTTTGTAATCTCTGCTGGGAATGGAAGGATTTCAGTTACATATTGGGGAAATCTGATATTGGCTAATTTAGAAAAGTTACTCACTTTTTACATCAGTAGAGAAATAAATTAGTTGTTTCAGAATCCAGTCTTGCAAACAAAGCTGAGCAGTAGTGACATTACTCACACGAGAACACATTACAGTGTAAGTGCTTGCATGACTCAGTTCATAATAATGTATGGTGTGAATAACAGATATTCTGGGTTGATGGTGATTCTGAAAAACTGAAAACAATTTTTTTGATTGAATCAAAACCAATTTTTAATTATTTTTTCCAGTACAAAAAGGGGGGAAAAGCTGACGAAATTGAAGTGTTTCATTTTGATTTCAGTCATCTTTTTGACTGAACTATTTTTTATACCTCACATTTTGTTTGAGCCATAATATGGACACATCATTTTGTGGGTTCATTGCTATGGCCTGCTCCAATCAGATTTCTTAATATGATGTATATATTTTTAGAACAGTGCAACATTTTATTAGAATTAGTCATTGGCCTAAACAAAACCCAGTAATATAAACCCAACATATTACCACAAAAGGCATGAAAATATATTTTTATAAGATTATAAGGGAATGTGATGAATCAGATTTTTTTTTATGATTAGAGGGATCAAGTTATTATGATCTATTTAGTGTATATGTACAGAAGGATGGGAACGGATCTCTATGGGTTTCAGAAAAGATAAAATATTCCAAGGAATTAAAGATATAATCATTGACATGAATAGCTTGTTCTTATCATGTTAACTACAGGGATGACGTGAGAGTGTTTGACTACTCTGAAGCTTATGGTTAATGGATTTATTTGATCTGATAGCAATTTAGAAAAATAGAAAAACTATTGATTTGGTACAAACCAAAACCAAAATATTTTTGAAAATTTTGGCAAGAAGTGGGAAAAAAATTGGCATCAACCAAAATGTTTTGTTTTGATTTGAAGCATGTTTAAATTAAATATTCTAAACAAAAATAATTTCAAATTAAAATAAAAAAGTTTTTTATTTAGAAAAAATGTCAACAAAGTGTTTAGATTTTTCAGACTTTTTTTATTTCCCCCCCTTTTTTCATGACTGAAATAATTTGGAGAATTCTATATAAATTCACAACATGTATTGGTTGATCCAAATCCAGGGAGGCTGAGACCAAGCTATCTGGCCTCCTGGATCTTTGGGGTTTGGGTGAGACTGGGACCACACTTCCCTGCACTCCAGAATCAAGGGAGAAGGGGGGCGGGAATACTAGCCTGGGGCAGGGACCAGCAGCGACAGTGGGGGTTGGGCTCCAGTGGCCACAGAAAGGGTTGGGACCTCAGGCGGAAGAGGCAGGGTGAAGGGGGGCTAACTTACCCAAACCAGGGGCTCCCCCACCACCTATGCACAACACAGTCCACAACAGCACTTTTTGTCAGTGAAATTTATGTTGTTCTGGGGTATATTTCCCTATTCTGAAACTGAGACACCTGGTAAAATTAAATATAGAATCATAGAACAGAAAGGGACCTCAAGGGGTTATCAAGTCCAGTGTCCTGCCCTCATGGTAGGGCCAAGCACCACCTAGATCAGTGGTTCCCAACCTTTTTGAACATATGAACCCCTTTTCAATCTATGAAAATTTCACGGACTCCTTCCCTGGAGGAGAAAAAAAGAAAAGGAAAAGAAAATTAAGGAAAGAAAAAGAAAAGTAAGGATGAGACCCACCACGATGGGCCTGATTCTTACTTTTAAACTTTCCATGGACCCCCTGCATTACCATTGCAAACCACATGGGGTCCATGGACCAGAGGGTGGGAATCACTGATGTAGATCATCCCCGATAGATGTCTATCCAACTCGTTTTTAAATATAGAAGCATAGAAAATGGAACATACTCAGTCCAGGTGGGTCTTAAACCCACAGGCCCCAGCTTTAAAGCTTGAAGCCTTACCCATTAGGCCACTGGGTCTATATTGATGTATTGGGGTCAGTTCAAGGGCAATCAGTTGGAACTACACAGTACAAAAGTTCAAATTAACATCAAGTTGACTGAGCCCCTGTTAAAAAGAAATATAGCACAGTTAGATTATTTTTATTGTTCTTATTTTTAAGGCTTTCAGGTTCATATGGGGAGAGTTGCCTCCCTCCACACACGGGGAGAGATCTCTGTCTCACACACATACGCACGTACACTCTCTCTTTCTCCTGCACACCTATCTCCCTGCTTCCAGGCACAGAGAGGAGGCAGAGAAAAGGGGTGATGCAGCCTGTGTCTTTGCAGAGCTCATTTGTTCTTTATTCCCCCACCCCTCTCAGCGACTGGAAGCAGATTGTCCCTCCCCCCCTGCACAGTTTCAAAAGGCAGCTAATGTCTCCAGGATGCTACTGCTGGTCACGGACATGACCCAGGTGCCTCCTGTCCTCCTGAATACAGCACAGATAGGAAGGAGGTTAAGTCCTAAGTATGTATTGAGTTCCAGAGCCCAGGAAACTTGACTTCAGGGACTTCACTGAACCTGGCTAGAGAGGTGGCTCAGCAGGGGAGGGTGCCTAGGGGATGGAGTGGCCCCCTGCTCCTTGGTGGCTGGACTCCGGTCTGGGGGAGGGTGAGTGAAGAGGATGTTAAGCCCCTGTCAGGGGAACTGCAATAGAGTCTGGAGGTTTGGGATGCAAACAGGCTGGACATTGCTTCTCCCCCTGCCTTTCCAGAGCTTTGCTGAGGGGCAGAGAGGTTTCCACATGCCAACGCCCTGCGGGGTTTTGGCACATACAAGGCTCAGCTCTTCTTGGCCAGAGCCCGGAACTAGAGGCTTTTCTGGTGCACAGGCCCAGACAGAACAATGGTGGAAGGAAGGAGCCTTTTGACCATTCAGTGCTTGGACTAAGTCTGCTCAGAGGTGGGAGAGGGATGGGGGTGGGGAGGAGATATGCAGGAGCAGTAGGGTTGGAATGGGGGTGAAAGGGAAAAGAAGATAGAGGACAAGATGGAGAACTTAAAGGGCCTGTGGGTGGGCAGCAGAGCTGACCTGTTACCCAGCTGCTTCCTGGAGCCTGCTTATACTCACCAGTCATCACATCACAGAGTCAGCACCATCTGGAAATGGGACAAGGGAGGGGCCCTGGTGCTTGAAAGCCTGCTTGGAGGAGGGAGGAGACTGCACTAAGAGATCAGTAGTGGGAGTGGCTAGCCCCATATACTGTATTTTTGTCCTACCGTTACTTTGAATAGCCACCCCTTCTTTTAGCCCCCCCCATTGCTGGTGGGCGGGTGGCTGGTAAGCAGGGATCCAGCTAGCAGCAGGACCCACCAGTACTGATGGGGGGAAGAAAGAAACAATTGGACAATTTGTCTTTTTGTATGAAAAAGTGGGGACATTGACAGGAGGGCTTACATACAGGACTGTCCTTTTAAAAATGGGACATCTGGTCACCCTAGTCAGGAGTTGTGGTTTATTTTTCACCCTGACCCCCAACCAACAAAAGTTTTTTCGACTATTGCTAGCATAGACCAAGGCTAAGGTACTTACCACCATGATCTCTAAGAATGCATATCGGCAATGGTATCTTTCCTAATTAAATGTCTCATATTTTGATTTAAATTTCTAGGGTGCTGCTGTGAACAAGCTAAGGTATGTTGTTTAAAATGTCTTTGAGTGAAAACACCCAGTGATTGCCCTCTCTTCATTCTAATAATCCCTAAAATCCATTAACACACCACAGCCTACAAGAAATGGGTCAGCAAAGCTATTTATTTTAAAAGGTCTCGGCTCTATCATAAAGTACACTAGCATTTCTTGAGAAAAGGCCCACTTGAAAGCTTATGGTAGTTAATAAGATGACTGCACTGAGCTTGGATCAGATCGTAATAGTGTAACTTCACTGATATGACCCCTTGTCTATCATTCTCATCTCCTTACTTTTCGCTTTACTACCTCTTCGTTGCACCTTGACTGATTAAATTGCAAATTTTGGGGCATAGGGACTATATTTTTTGATATTTGATCTGAGAGCAACTAGCATAATCTTTGAATGCTATAAAACAATAATTTTGATAAGTGAACATTCAGAACATAAATGCTTGAGTGTGCATGTTTAAATCAGAATTTTAAGTCTAACCTGAACTTGACTCCTTATGAATGGCTTTACCAATTCTGGTAAAGTTCAGATGTGCACATTTGTTGAACAGAAAATAAATGTGCCTAACTCTTTAAAGGTTGTATGCAATTGCTTTTAAATTTGCCATCCTCTGTACTTGTCTTTGTGATTGTATCTCTGCTTGATACAATTTCATGTTGTAATTGTATGGTAATTGTGATTATATCTGTCAGTTGTGTTTTTTTTGTTGCAATTATATGGTAATTGTCTGACTGTTCTTTTATCTGAGATTTGAATGCTACTATGTCCCAGAACATACTTATAAACAAGCAAATTATTTCAAGAAGTTGATTTGGGTTTCTAAATTAAATAAATAAAAATAAGAGCATGTTCACTATGAATTATAAGAGAATTTATTTTAACTTCTGGTGAAGTGGTGAACAATCTACATATAAAATCTTCACTGTGGTTATAGCCAAAAAATGTATGCTATAGGTTCAGCCTGTCTAGTATGGCACTCTTTGTTTGACAACATCCATGATCTAGCATGATTTTAGTTAGCTGGTGTCCACTTATCATGGGTGTGGCTGAGCTTCCTGTGGCCCTGTAAAGTTTTACAGCCACGAGTTCCAGCTTCCAGTGTCCTGTGCTGTTATTTAGCTCTAATTTACCCCTAAATGTCTTCTAAGAGACAAGCAAACGGGGGAAGTGTTGGTAATGCTGCTAAAGTAAGCATGGTTTCTATGCTTTATCTACTTATTTCCTTCTGCCAATACAGTAAAATTGTGTAATAGCATGTACTCCTTGTTATGAAGAGCGCTGATAAGCTTTGGCTAGGCATAAGCTGATATAGGGTGTATCAGTACAGTCATACATTATTAAGCAGCATTGCAAGCATTGTTCCATTTATTTGCCTCACCAAAATAAAAATAGAAAGAGACCACTTTCCACAATATTGACCTCCCGTAGTGTGGAAAATTCCTCTACCTCTATCCCTTTACCTTGATAGGCTCACATATGGCCAAATTTTCATACAAATGCTGAACCTAAGTAACTAAACTAGGAGCTGGGCAGATGCCCAAAAGATATGGGAGGGCTGTATCCACCTTTTCTGATACAGGAGTGGCTACATAGGTCTTGGCTCAGAAATTTCAGAAGTAGCCTATATGTCTGTTACATGCTCTGCCTGTTAAGCAGAGGAATGGTCAGTGATGAATTCTTTGCTTTGCATTCATTCAAAAACTAAAATGATATAAATACAACATGGCACAAAAATGGATTAAAAGCTGGCTAATGGATAAGTCTCAAAATATTACTGTAAAAGGGAAATCATCATGCAGCAGGTGTGCGTCTAGTGGAGTCCTTCAAGGATTATATCTTAGCCCTATGCATTTAACATTTTTATTCAATGACCTAGAAATAAACATAAAATAATCACTGATGAATGTTGTGAGGGTCTCGGGGTGCGATCACCCCCTCCCAGTCCGAGAGGGGGGGCCTGCGGACCCCTTTTCGTCCTCCTTTTGTCCTGTGTCGTCCCTGGGCCGCCGGTGTGGAGTCCGGGCCCCTGGGGTGCGATCACCCCCTCCCAGCCAGGAGGGGGGGTCAGCGAACCCCAGGCCGTGAGTACCCGCCGAGCGGGATGGGGGGGCCGGAGCCCCTAGCCTTAGGTCCTCCTCCCCCAGTCCGGGGTTCTAGTTTGGTCCCAGTCGGTTAGTGTGGCTGTCGGGTGCTGGACGCTCCCCGTGTGGAGGGAGGGGGACCCGGTCCCGCCCTCTCTCCGGGTCCCAGCCCGGGGCCCTGAGCGCCGGGGCCGCTAGCGCCCCGGCACGGTGGACGAGGGGGGGTGAGGTTTCTCCCCCCTGTGGCCCGTCCACCCACGGCCGCCAGAAGCGCCCTGCCCCGGGCTCCTTCCTCCCTCCCGTTGGGTCTGCCGTCCGATCCCCGTCGCCCTGGCGCCTACCTTGACTCGGCGGTCTGTGGTGTCTCGCGTTCCGATGGCGTCCCGGGGGTGAGCTCTCCGGCCCTGGCACGCTCCTGGCCGTCCCGGTCTCTCCTGGCTCGGCGCGGTGGGGTCCTCCTGCCGTCTGGCGAGGGGCTGAGTGCTCGCCAGGGGCAGTGGCTGTCCCGGAGGCCCCGGGACCAGCGCCGGGCCGGCAGCCGGGCTGTGTGGCGCTCACGCTCCGTCCTGCGGTGGGGGCTGCTCCTCCGCCGCCGCGAGGAGCCTGCGCCCCGCTTCTCCGGCGGCGGGCACTTTTAAACTGGCCCGCCGTGCCGGCCGCCGCCCGGGGCCCCGCCCCTTCCGGGCATGCCCCCGCTGGCGGCCCTCGCCAGTTGCCGTGCGCCCCGGCCCCGCCTTCCCTGCGTGGGCCGGCGGGGGGGGGGGGGGGCCGCCCATCGGCTGCCGGCGCAAGCGCGGGGGAAGCGCCCCCGCCTGCCGCCCCCGGCGGCTGGAGTTGTGGGGTTGCTGGGGGGTCTGCGGCCGGCCGGCAGAGCCCCGCCGGTGAGGACTCCGCTCGCCCCGCCCCCGGGAGAGTGACGGCCGGCGGGGGCTCCGCTCCCCTCGCCCCTGGTCCGGGGCCGGCCCGTCACACACCCCCCCCCCCTTACCGAGGGGTCTCCCTCATCCCCCACGGGCTCGAACGCCCGCGAAAAGAAGTCAGCGTTTTGGTGTTTTTTTCCCGCTCGGTATTCTACGTCGAAGCGGTAGGGTTGTAATGCCATATACCAGCGCGTTAGGCGCGGGTTCGAGTTTTTCATGGAATTTAACCACACAAGCGGGGCATGATCCGTGATTAGTTTGAATTTATTGCCCCATAGATAATACCTTAGGGTCTCAATGGCCCATTTCACCGCCAACGCCTCTTTCTCGATTGTGGCGTAGTTCCTCTCCCGCGGTAGGAGTTTCCGGCTCAGGTAAAGGATCGGGTGTTCCTCCCCGTCATGGTCCTGGGCCAGTACTGCTCCTAAACCGCATTCGGATGCATCTGTGTATAAAGAGAATGGTCTTTCAAAGTCAGGCTGCCTCAACACTGGGGCTTGGACTAACCTGCGCTTTAGTTCGCGAAAGGCCTGGTCGGCTTGTGCCGTCCACTGGATCTTGTTGGGGTGCGCGTCCTTGGTTAGTTCAGTCAGAGGGGCTGCGATCGTGGCAAAGTCCGGCACAAATCGGCGATAATATCCCGCCAATCCCAGAAACCCTCGTACCTGCCTCTTCGTTGATGTTGGCGGGTAGTTCCGAAGGGCTTCCACCTTTCCCAACAGTGGTTTCAGTTGCCCTCCTCCCACGGTGTAACCGAGGTAGGACGCCTCCCGTTGGGCGAAGTGGCACTTTCGGGGATTCGCTGTGAGGCCTGCCTCCTGCAGCGCTTGCATCACGGCTTCCAGATGCTGGAGGTGCTCTGGCCACGTCACGCTGTATACGGCGATGTCATCGATGTAAGCTGCTGCGTACCCCTTCATGGGCTCCAGTACCTGGTCCATGACCCGCTGGAAGGTCGCTGCTGCTCCGTGGAGTCCGAACGGCATCCGGCGAAACTGAAACAACCCGAAGGGGGTGGCGAACGCGGTCTTCTTCCTATCCTGGGGTTCCAAGGGAATCTGCCAGTAGCCTTTCGATAGGTCTAGGGTGGTGATGTACTTAGCCCTCCCCAGGCCCTCCAGCAGCTCCTCCACCCGTGGCATGGGGTAAGCATCGAATTGCGAAATCCCATTAACCTTTCGAAAGTCAATGCAGAACCGCACGCTCCCGTCTCGCTTGGGGACCAAGACTATGGGGCTGCGCCACTCGCTCTGCGATTCTTCTACCACCCCCCATTGTTTCATGGTCTGCACCTCCTGCCGGACGGTGTCCCATACCTTTCGGGGGAGGGGTCTATGAGCCTCACGCACTACCTGTCCTGGTTCGGTATTGATACGGTGCACCCCTACCTTCGCTGTCCCCGGGGTCGCCGTCAGAACGTGGCGGAACCGGCGCAGGAGTTCTTCCATTTGCGTCCGTTGGTCCACCGTCAGCTCTGGCCCTACGGACAGGGTCTCTTCCTCCGCGTGGTCGGCTGGGGAGGGGCCGAGGTCTTCGTCGCGGTCCGCGGGCGCCACTAGGAGTCCTTCCCGGGCCACCCACTTTTTGAGCAGATTCACGTGGTAGATCTGCGTGGCCCTTCGTCTCCCGGTCAGCCGCACCTCATAATTCACGTCTCCTACCTTCCGGACGACCTCGTAGGGGCCCTGCCACGCCGCGAGGAGTTTGGACTCCTGGGTGGGCAGGAGCAACAACACTCGGTCGCCGGGCTCGAACTGGCGGTTCGCGGCCGTGCGGTTGTAGTAGTGGGCCTGTCGCGTCTGGGCCCTCAAGAGATTCCACTTTGCATAGGCGCCGAGACGCCGTAGCTTCTCTTGGAGCTGCAAAATATACTGTACCGTGCCCTGGCACCGGGCCGACTGCGCCTCCCAGTCCTCCCTTAGGATGTCCAGGATCCCCCGGGGCTGCCGCCCAGGGTATGTCTACACTAGAAAGTTAGTTCGAACTAACGGACGTTAGTTCGAACTAACTTTCCTATGCGCTACACTAGCGCTCCGCTAGTTCGAATTTGAATCGAACTAGCGGAGCGCTTAGTTCGAACTAGGAAAACCTCATTTTACGAGGACTAACGCCTAGTTCGAACTAGCTAGTTCGAACTAAGGGCTGTGTAGCCCTTTAGTTCGAACTAGTGGGAGGCTAGCCCTCCCCAGGTTTCCCTGGTGGCCACTCTGGCCAACACCAGGGAAACTCTATGCCCCCCTCCCGGCCCCGGACCCCTTAAAGGGGCACGGGCTGGCTACGGTGCCCGTGCCAGGTGCAAGCCTGCCAGCACCCAGCTAGCAGACCCTGCACCTGGCACGGCACAGAGCCACCCACCCGATGCCCCCCAGCCCACCCCCTCTTGCCGGGACCAGGCTGGCGGCTCCCGGGAGCTTGCCCTGGACCGCAAGAGGCGGGCACCTTCATGGGCTAGTGCGGACATCGTGGACCTCGTCCACGATCTCCGCACTAGGCACAGGAAAGTGGCCGTCTAGGGCAGGAGAGCTGCCAGCCTGGCCACCCAGGACCAGGTGTGCATGAAAATCAAGGGGGTCCACTGAGACCCCCGACACTGAGCCCTGAGCTTACAATGGCCGTACTGGGTCAGACCAAAGGTCCATCTAGCCCAGTAGCCTGTCTGCCGACAGAGGCAAACCCTAGGGACCCTGGAGGGGATGGACCGAAGACAATGACCAAGCCATTTGTCTCGTGCCATCCCTCTCCAGCCTTCCACAAACCTTGGGCAGGGACTCCACTCCTACCCTCTGGCTAATAGGACTCCATGGACCCAACCTCCATCACTTTATCTCACTTCCCTTTAAACTCTGTTCTAGTTGTAGCCTTCACAGCCTCCTGCAGCAAGGAGTTCCACAGGTTAACTATTTGCTTTGTCAACAACAACAACAACTTTCTCTTACTAGTTTCAAGCCTGATACCCATTCCTTTCCTTTGGTGTCCTCTAGTCCTTCTTTATGGGAACTCAGGAAGAACTTTTCTGAATGCACCCTCTCCACCCAACCCCTGCTTTTAGAGACCTCTATCCTGTCCCCCCTCCGTCTCCTCTTTTCTAAGCTGAACAGTCCCAGTCTCTGTAGCCTCTCTTCATCTGGGACCTGTTCCCAACCCCTGATCATGTTAGTTGCCCTCCCCTCTCCCAGCCTTTCTCTTCCCCTCTCCCACCTCCTTTTCCCAGTCTCCCCCAGTTTTGTTCAATAAAGACAGAGTCAATGTTGGAAGAAACGTTATCTTTATTTTGTACATCAATAAGAAGGGGGGCTAAGGAAGGGTAAGTGGAAGGAGGTGAGGGAGGAATGGGGTACGAGCCCCCGATGGGGAGGACTGGGCTGGCTCTGCGGGCTTCTGGGGGTGGAAGCTCTCCTGCAGCCCCCCAATTACTCCCTCTCCCCAGATGGCAGCCTGCGGCAAGTGCAGCCGGGCTGATGGCCGAGTGGTGTGATGTGCCCAGTGTGAGCACTCAGGGCACTCCAAGCCAGAACTTCTTTGCAAGCGGGGCACCCCTTAGAACTGTGTGTCCGGGGTGGGGGTCGGGACCCTTTAAGCGCAGCCCTCGGCTAGCCTGAGACAGCATCTCCATGCTCTAAGTCCTCCTTTTATGCCCTGCCGGCACTGCTTCCGGCCATCCTTAAGCCCTGTTCAGAGTCCACTCAATGTGGACTTGCTAGTTCGAACTAGCAAAACGCTAGTTCGAACTAATTTTTAGTTCTAGACGCGTTAGTTCGAACTAGCTTAGTTCGAATTAACTAATTCGAACTAAGTTAGTTCGAACTAACTTTGTAGTGTAGACATACCCCCATATAGTAGCTTGAATGGGGAAAATTCCGTGGAGGCTTGGGGTACCTCGCGGATGGCGAACATGAGGGCGGGCAACATCTGGTCCCAGTCCCTCGGGCTGTCCTGCACCACCCGCCGGAGCATGTCCTTTAAGGTGTGGTTGAATCGCTCTACTAGTCCGTCAGTCTGGGGGTGGTATACTGACGTCCGCAGGGTTTTAATGCGGAGGAGTGTGCACAGCTCCTTTATCAGCTGGGAAGTCACGTTTGTCCCCTGGTCCGTGAGAATAGCCTGCGGGAACCCCACCCTCGCAAAAATTTTAAGCAGTTCTGTCGCCAACGTGGGGGCCTTGACGTTGCGGAGCGGGACGGCCTCCGGGTACCGGGTCGCGTAGTCGACCACCACGAGGATGAACCGATGCCCCGCCCGGGAGGGCTCCAGTGGCCCTACTAGGTCCAGGGCCACCCGCTCGAAGGGGGTGCCCACTACCGGGAGGGGTACCAGGGGGGCCACCGGGACGGCGCCCGTTGCGACCTTCTGGCAGCTGGGGCACGAGGCGCAGAAGTCCCGTACCGCCCGGTAAACCCCTGGCCAATAGAATCGGCGGAGGACCCGCGCCAGCGTTTTTTCCCGGCCCAGGTGCCCCGCCCAGGGGTTTGTGTGTGCGAGGTCCAGGACCTCCCTCCGCCGGGTCTGGGGGACCACCAGCTGTCTCTGTTCCCCCTCCCCCGCCCCGCCTGTTACCAGACGGTATAGGCGGTCCTGGATTACCTGGAAGCGGGGGCCCTGCTGGCGTTCGTCCGTCTCGTCCGGATCACCGGCCCGTTCCCAGGCGTACCGTAGAGTCTCATCGGTCCGCTGCTCCTCCAAGAAGTCGGAGTCGTCGCTTCCGCCGCCCCGCGAGGGCGCCACTGGGCTAGGGGCGCGAGGGTGTACGTAGGCTTCCTTCGCGGGGGCCCGTCCGGCCGGCCGGTCCATCCCCTTCCGCAGGAGTCCCGGGAACCCCGGCCAATCTCTCCCTATCACCACGGGGAGTGGTAGGTTCGGGGCCTTCCCCACTAGCCAGACCCTGGCCATCTGCCCATCCGCCAAGTGGACCCACACTGTGGAATAGGTTCGCACGTCCCCGTGCACGCATTTCATCTGGGCGGTCTCGCCGGTGGGCGGGGCCTCCCGTACCAGCTCCTCCCGTACCAGGGTGAGCGCGGAGCCGGAGTCCACTAAGGCCTGCAGGGGTTTCAGCCCCAGCCAGACGGTCGCTGTTGGTCGTGCCGGTCCCGTCTGTGGGTCCCCTGGGGTTGGTGTGGACAGGGTACAATCCATCATCGGGCAGTCGCGTTTCAAGTGCCCCTCTTGCCCGCATTGATAGCAGGCGGTCCGGCTCGGCGCCCTCCGGTCGCCGCCCCCTTGCTCTTCGTGGCCTTTTCTGCCCTCCCCGGGGGCCTCCCCCGGCCTCGCGGGCCAGATGGGAGCCAAGCGCCGCCCCCCGTCGGCGGGTGGCTTTGGGGCGCCTCTGGCCGGTGTCGGCCCTATCCCGCGGGCCCGCGGTGCATCCCTCGTCGCGGGGCCGGGCATGGACTCCCGGCGCGCTCCGACCTCCCCGCCCTCCGCATCGAGGTGCGCCTCCGTCAGTGTGATGGCTGCCGCTAGAGTTCCCGGCTGGTGCCGGCGGACCCACTTCTGGGCACCCGGGGGAAGGAGGTGGACGTATTGCTCCAGGGCCACCATTTCGGCAACTTCGGTGCCCGTCCGTTGCTCCGGCTCCAGCCACCGCCAAGCCCACTCATGCAGGCGCTGTGCGAAGACTCGAGGTCGCTCCCCTGGTTTGAATCGCTCGTTACGGAATCTTTGGCGGTACGTGTCACTGTTAATCCCTAATTGGTCCAGGATGGCCTCTTTCACCCGGTTGTACTGCAGTGCCTCCCGGGCTGCTAGGCTCCGGTAGGCCATCTGGGCGGGCCCGGACAAGTACGGGGCCAACAGCGTCGCCCAATGGGCCTCCGGCCACCTCGCAGCCGTAGCCACTCTCTCAAAAGTTGTCAAATATGCCTCTGGGTCGTCCCCGGGCCCCATCTTGGTCAGGCGGAGGGGTAACGATCCCAGATCGCGGTTGCCGTCGTCGCTCGGCCACGCCGGCCCTCCCGCCGAGCTGGGCGGGGGAGCCCCGTGCATCCACTTCTCATGTTGGGCCGACAGCTCCTGCACCAGCAACCGTTGCTGATCCTGGAACTGGCTCGCCAGCTGCTGCATCATTTGGGACTGCTGTTGTTGCTGCTGCTGCTGGGTTTCCCTCACCCAGTCGAGTAGCTGCTGAGCATCCATGGTGGTATGCCTTTCCGTCTGCTCCCTAGGCGCAGAGGACACCCTACCGTAACCACCTGTCACTTAGTGGGGGTCACACCTACATTCTCCACCACGTGTGAGGGTCTCGGGGTGCGATCACCCCCTCCCAGTCCGAGAGGGGGGGCCTGCGGACCCCTTTTGGTCCTCCTTTTGTCCTGTGTCGTCCCTGGGCCGCCGGTGTGGAGTCCGGGCCCCTGGGGTGCGATCACCCCCTCCCAGCCAGGAGGGGGGGTCAGCGAACCCCAGGCCGTGAGTACCCGCCGAGCGGGATGGGGGGGCCGGAGCCCCTAGCCTTAGGTCCTCCTCCCCCAGTCCGGGGTTCTAGTTTGGTCCCAGTCGGTTAGTGTGGCTGTCAGGTGCTGGACGCTCCCCGTGTGGAGGGAGGGGGACCCGGTCCCGCCCTCTCTCCGGGTCCCAGCCCGGGGCCCTGAGCGCCGGGGCCGCTAGCGCCCCGGCACGGTGGACGAGGGGGGGTGAGGTTTCTCCCCCCTGTGGCCCGTCCACCCACGGCCGCCAGAAGCGCCCTGCCCCGGGCTCCTTCCTCCCTCCCGTTGGGTCTGCCGTCCGATCCCCGTCGCCCTGGCGCCTACCTTGACTCGGCGGTCTGTGGTGTCTCGCGTTCCGATGGCGTCCCGGGGGTGAGCTCTCCGGCCCTGGCACGCTCCTGGCCGTCCCGGTCTCTCCTGGCTCGGCGCGGTGGGGTCCTCCTGCCGTCTGGCGAGGGGCTGAGTGCTCGCCAGGGGCAGTGGCTGTCCCGGAGGCCCCGGGACCAGCGCTGGGCCGGCAGCCGGGCTGTGTGGCGCTCACGCTCCGTCCTGCGGTGGGGGCTGCTCCTCCGCCGCCGCGAGGAGCCTGCGCCCCGCTTCTCCGGCGGCGGGCACTTTTAAACTGGCCCGCCGCGCCGGCCGCCGCCCGGGGCCCCGCCCCTTCCGGGCACGCCCCCGCTGGCGGCCCTCGCCAGTTGCCGTGCGCCCCGGCCCCGCCTTCCCTGCGTGGGCCGGCGGGGGGGGGGGGGGCCGCCCATCGGCTGCCGGCGCAAGCGCGGGGGAAGCGCCCCCGCCTGCCGCCCCCGGCGGCTGGAGTTGTGGGGTTGCTGGGGGGTCTGCGGCCGGCCGGCAGAGCCCCGCCGGTGAGGACTCCGCTCGCCCCGCCCCCGGGAGAGTGACGGCCGGCGGGGGCTCCGCTCCCCTCGCCCCTGGTCCGGGGCCGGCCCGTCACAAATGTAAATGTCAAAAATTGGGAAGTTTCAAATATTGAAGAAGGCAAGACACTGAATCAGAAACAAAGAATGTAGGCTGTACTTAGGTGATGGAGGCTTTATTTTGGGAAGCAGTGACTCTGAAAATAGCTTCTAGGGTCATGATAGATAATCAGTTGAACACGAACTGCCAGACTGATGCTCTGGCCAAAATAGCTAATGTGGTCCTAATAATGTCAGTTATTCCTAAAGAACATAGTGCACGTCTGCCCTACAAACAGTTATTTTGACAAAATGTCAAAATAATGTCAAGCCGGGGAATTCTTACTCTGACTCCTGTAATCCTCATTTCACAAAGAGTAAGGGAAGTCGGAGGAATGGTGTTCTTCCTTTGACTTCCTGCTGCGTGGAGAGCGCCAAAAGCCGAAATAAGCTATTTCGACTTCAGCTACATAATTGACCTAGTTCAAGATGCATAGCTTATTTCAGTTTTAACCCTGCTGTGTTGATGTGCCCTAAAGGATCTACTCTAGATATAGTCTAGGGATAATTTTTTGGGAAGATCTGTCGCCTATGTGTTACCAGATTTGCCCAATACTCTGGGGTATGCTCATTTATCAGGGTTACCCTTATGGGACTGGGGGAAGGTTAACAGTTCTATCCGTGTGCTGTTGGTGCTTACTTGTGCTCTCATATGGAGCTGAATTCTCCCTGCTGCCAATTCCCCCTCCCACTGGAGCTCTCCTGCAGGAACTAGGTTCCTCAGGATGGGGTTCTTGCCACCTTGGCAACACACACAGACACTCAAACCCACTAATCAGAGCACGTCTGAGAGGACTGGGTACTCAGCACTCACAAGCTGACCCCCTCATATGTCCCTGGACTCAGCTGGCTGGGTTTCACAGCAATGCCACACTACACCCTCATGTGCCTTTGGACTCCGTGGGCTGGATTAAACAGCACTTTAAGCTGCCATCCTCATAAGCCCCCAGGTTCAGCACCCCCTATCCCCACTTTCACACCACAGTTATTCACTGGTAAACCACATGATGAGCAAACCCCACAGGATTTTGGGCACTACAGGGATCTTTTGCTTGGGTACAAGAAGAGTTGTTGCAGAGCGAATGGGGAAGCCAAAACAACACCCCTTAAGGAAGAGTGAGCAAAAGAGAAAGAAAGAGAGAGAAGCAACCAGCTTAACAATAAAAGTGATTTATTTCTGAGTAGTGAATAGATATCAAAAAGTTACAATATCAAATCTAACAATTACAATATTAAATCTAAATTGAAACTGATTACAAACACTAGGTAACCATATAACAGTTTACACAGGGCAGGGTCAGGAGGCTATGCTTAGAGAGATAGTTGAGAGAGAGAAAGAGAGAGAGAGAGAGAGAGAGAGAGACCTCACCACTCCACGGAGCTTGCACTGATCGGGGTTCCCAGATGATGATGGTAGCTGGGGGTCCAGAGGGCAGGAGAAAAGCAGGACAGAGCCCCCAGCACGATCAGACAGGAGATGAAGAAGTCTCAATGGAACTTATGCAGTTTAAGTCCAGGTATCAGAACAGTTTTCTTGGGACATGGATAGGAGTTTTTATAGAGATAGTTCAAAGAGAAAGAGGAGAGACAATAGAGACTGATCACCCCTGGTTATGGGTGATGTTCCTTGAACGAGCTCACAATGCAACTAGGCAGTTTCAGTATTTTAGATGTCAATAGGATCTTTACTAGAATTGTTCTGATAATGACTAATTTGTGTGTGAGCAGGCCTAGGTTCATTAGCATCTGAAGCAGGAATTTCCCATCATGCAGTGCTTCTCTGCTTTCGGTGTCCCATAGTTCACTGCGGTTCCTGCCTTGGAAGAGCTTCTCTCCATTCTGTATGCTAATGAGATGTCCCTCTGTTCCATCTTTAATGCAAATGAGGCTGGGGTGTTTCCTTAATTGTATCACCTTTGTCTGAAGCAGTTTAGGTGTGTCTTCCGCAGCCTTTTCATTGCTTTGTCTGATTCCAGCAAAGGCTAATAGGAGGGGTGGGGATGGTTGTCCATGAATGTCACTCCCTGGCTCCCAAAAGCACAGGGCTGGTAGGTAACATATGTTACACAGGTTTCAGACCAGCAGATCGTGATGATTCTCTCTGTCCTTGAAATACATCAATACAAGGCTCCCCATCAGGCTATCCCTAAGTCTTGTTCTCTCTGAATCCCACATAGTAAACCCACACTAGTTTTGGTGCCATCTGATTTCCTGATGCCCTGGAGATTTCCAGGGTTTTCCCATAGTTTTCAATATAAACATTGTTTAAGAACTGTATTTTGACCATATTTGGAATGGGGATGAATAGTTGTTATTTCTGTGAGAGAGATTGTACATTCACAAATGTTCAGAGCATAGCCAATTGTTTGTACTTACCCATGAATCTTCTGATGCTCCAGGTGTGGAGGGTTTGTAGCATGTCCTTTGCAGATGGATCTTGTGGGGGAGCCAAAATCAAGGTGTGAAACTTTTAGTTTTGATGTTGTGGTTGCTTTTTTTTTTCTTTCAGGATGTTTAGATGTTGTGATCTGCAAGAATGCAACCCTCAGATTCGATCACTTTACAAGTGAGAATTAGATTTTTTGTAATTGCTAAAGGACTAGCACTACAAACTAATCTTAGTATAAGCAAACCACACTGTGGTTTTAAAAATGTAGAGGAGACATAGTAGGTCCGTGAAGTAATAAAATGCCATCTTTAGTAATTTAATTGTCTATGACTGTATTTATAAGGCTGCATTACTAAACTAGGATATTCAGTCCTTACCTATATGATCACAAAGAAATTCATTAATCCAAGCTACAAGAAGCTATATGAAATTTTTACTTTTAGTTATGAATTACTTTGCTTTTAGTATTTTCTATTACATTTTGCATTCTGTATTTTATTAAAAGGTTTATAATTTATAGAAACATTTTCATGTTTGTAAGTATCAAAGTCAAAACCTGACCAGAAAGGAAATGTACAAAAATAAAACAAAATACCCAAGCACCCTTGACATGCAAAAGTGTCTTAGAGAGGGAACGTGGGTAGATCATCTTATTTGTAATGCTTACAAAAATACTAGTATAATAAAATGCTCCAGTAGTTTTAAATGAACTGAGATAATGTAATGTATTTTGCACTACTAAAAAGGAGCTACAAAAGAATAAAATAGCGAGAACACAATAAAACATATAAAGACAATTGTTGATAAGTTTCCTATTACCCACATTATTCTATTGTCAGACATTGTAGGGTCATTTAGGCTGCCTTGATTTGCTGCCATATACAAGAAAGTACTTTTTAATTAAAGCCATTTCTTTTTGAGGGCGAGGAAGGGGGGCTGAAAACCAAACCATATCACTAAACTCCTAAAACTGATTATCTAATGTAACACTTAAACATAGTATTACAAATGCATTGTCTACTTAAACTTATTTCAAGATGTATTTAGTGTTCTCATTCTGTGACTTTTGAAAATAAACCTGGTATTAGTGTACTTTTTGAAATTAGCAGAATGAATTGTTTTAATACGTTTGTTTTTAAACATAAAGTAGTAATTGATTATGCCATTGGCACACTAAGCCAAACTGTTGAAGTAGTACACTGTGATGGGATCTGTAGTCACTAAAGGATGGTGTCCCTCCTGGCCATTCTGGAGATTAACTCTGAGGCCAATACCTCTATTGAAGTTGCATGCAGTCCTTTGCTCTTGGTCCATAGCCCCTCTCTTGCTCCAAGAGTTGTTCCTGCCTCTTCATGACTCAGTTTTCCAGCCAGATCACTCAGCATTCTCCTCCCTTCATGGGTATAGTCGAAGACTCTCTCACTTCCACAGTGACTCAGGTAGTCTTCCAGTTCATCACTATGCTGGTGCCATTTCCGCTGTGGCAGGTAGAGAAGCGTGGGTCCATCTCAACTACAGGTTCCTGTCCAGGGATCCTCAACCTTCCTGTATATTCCCTTGGCTGCTTCCTTCACTGCAGCCTACAGCCTCCATTCACATTGCACTCTTGAAGACACATCCTTCATATTGGGCTGGGAAGGCCCTCAGGATCCTACTCTTTCCAAAAGTTCCCTCCTTCTATCTCTACTAAGCATATAGCAATGACAGATTTTCTCCCAGCCACCCTTGCTGCAGCTGTCTTCATCATCATCATGATCTCATTATGTCTCCAGCATATAGGGCAGCCAAGAAGCGCCTCAGCTCCTGTCTGTTTCTGGAAAGTATTTCAATAGTTCCCCAGCTGGATCCAAGTTTTTCAGCTCGGCTTGCACTGCTCTTTGCCATGTTCTTTTTGGGTGACCTTATTTTTGCTTGCTTTCAGGATCTCCATCTTATTGCTCCTCTGTTGATGGAATCAGTTTCCATTTGAAGCACATGCCCTATCCATCTCTAGTGCCTCCTGGAAATGATGGTGCTCATGTTTTCTTGGATGCACTGTGTCAATATATATTGAGATTGTTCTGGACTGAAAAAAAAGGAGGATTTTTTTCTGAGGCAGGTTGTAAAGAACAAAGACAGTTTGGACATGTCATAAATTCTTATTTCCCAGAATTCTGCATTGACAAAACAGATACCCTGGTCCTCCAAGGGATTAGGCAGAGGGGTAACAACTCTGTCCCCAAAAACCTAAAATATGTTATAGAAAGAGCGATGGAGAAATTGACCGTTACTGTATGTGATGGACTGCAGGAGTCAATGATCTGACTGCCAGTGGTGAAAGCTGAAAGAAGACTGAAGTGTGATGGACCCCACCCGTGCTTTATGCAAATTGGTTTATGAATATAGCTATGTATAACTCAAAGGAGTTTTGGATAAAATACCTCATGTAAACTATACATTTAAATATTACAGTCTGCCGGATCTGTATATCGTATTTGGGTGCATGTATCATTCTTATATGTAAAATTAGAAATGTGAAGTTTAAGATTGTTTATGGTTTTAAATGTATAAATGAGAGCCATCAAAGGTGCTCAGGAAGCCTTATTAAGGAATAGCTTGTTCTTATGTATACAATAGCCTTTAGTTTCTATGGAGGCATTTGCTTGAAGACACCAACCATCCAAAGCATGGGGCATTGGCTCAGTTTCTCAGCTAAAACTCAGCACAAATGCTTAGTTTTAGGAACAACTGGATTGTGATTATTATATACAGTTAAATATGCCTTGCCCTATTAAAAAATTCACATTCATAAAATACAATCCAGACAATCACTAATGCAGTGTTGGTAGCCATTGTGATATATCTGTAGCATATGATAAAGGCCTTTAAAGAGTTTCTACTTTAATTTTTTTTTACTGAAGAGATGCTCTTTGAGAAAGGGTTTGTTAAATTTCAGTTTGTCTAGGTGCTTTTTCATATTTTTTATGACCAGTCTAATGTGCACTCCCTGCTGAGTAGCTTGACTGATGATATAATCATGTAGAAAGTAATCAGATTATATTGATACTTTTTCTACAGGCAGAAAAATTAAGTTAAAACAGAGGCAGGAGACTAGCTCTCACTAAGTGGTCAGTCTGTTTCCATGGTTACCAACCAGATGTTAATATTTAAGTATGGGGATGCTAGTGCTCTCCCTTATTTTACTGAGCTATTTAAAAAGCTTGTTTTCATAAACATGTGCTGTCTAGCTAGATTAATAGAAATGATCAGTATTATTAATTATTTGTATTCTCTAGATTTTAGGACTCCTAGTCATGGACTTATATTAGGTACTGTGAAAAGGTAATCTCCGTTCCCTACACAACTGTTGTAGGCATCTCGTTAGCTGCAAAACTGTTTTCTGTATGGATAGCTTTATTTCCATTATATACAACTTCATCTAATCATTCTCTTCAGTGTCAGATCTAGTTTAATCATTTCAAATACAGCTTGTGATACACTTAGCTTTTCTGCATATTTACAAAATGATTCTATCTTTTTCCCCACAGAAATTACAAGAAATGTTTTTTGTTGAAAAATCGAAAAACTTCACAAACATTTCAAACAAAATGTAAAATGTTCATTCTTTTAGATATATGTGAAATTTGCTTATTTTGAAACCCCTTATCATTCAGAATGAAAAAGGGAAAGGGGGAGTAAAAGTGAGAATTTTTCTCCTCAATACCAGTTAAAAATGTTTGAGTTAAATCCCATAGTTTTGCTAATCAAGACTGAAAGTGGTAGATTTTCAGGTAAGTGGCCTGGTTCATACATTTTGTAGTTGGAATTTCAAATAGTTTATTTTTACTTAGTTGTACTTTATTCCAAACTTTCCTCCAGATTCTGTAACTTGTTTTCTTTTTGGTTTGTTTTCTTTGCTGTTTGATTCAGTGTCAGTGTTACTTAATTTACAGAATGTGTCAAAACAGTTATTCTAGACTGACATTCTTCCTCTGTTTATCTGGAGCATCCAGCACACAATTCTAAAGTAGCTGGATGATTGGCAGGTCATCCTTAAGTACTTGTGTCTACTCTGTGGCTTTTTCTACCAATCTGGCTTTTCAATATGTTGAACTGTCTAATGCTAAAGATGCAGTGAAGAAAATCTCAGACATCACCAGCCAAGTCAAGATCTACTTCTTTAGCTGCCAGATTTCAGCAGTGAAGCAGCAAAAGGTACTTCATTGCAAGCCATTAATGTTAGCAAATCTAATACATGTGAACTCTGAATAGGCTAGCAGGTAACACCGATGTGCTATGTAAATAGACTAGGTGGTCCAGTGAACCATTATTAGGAGTCACTGAAATTCATTTATATTTTTCTTTCTTTCTTTCTTTCTTTCTTTCTTTCTTTCTTTCTTTCTTTCTTTCTTTCTTTCTTTCTTTCTTTCTTTCTTTCTTTCTTTCTTTCTTTCTTTCTTTCTTTCTTTCTTTCTTTCTTTCTTTCTTTTTGCAGTCATCACAATAAGCAGACATTTATTTAGGTCAAAAAATTTGTTGTATGCAAAACACTTCAGATTTAAATTGATCTACCTCACATCTAATAGCCTGAAGCTCAAACCATCCTAATATTGTTTTTGATGTGAATAATTTATAATAATTAGTTTTGCCACTATTTTTTTCATTGTAATTTATAATCACTATTTTCTCTAAAGTCACATTGTTCAGGGCAGGAAAATATCAGTGTGGATGGGAAAGCCGCAGAGGGTGCAGAAAATATGGTGAGAGTATATTCTGTAATACTCCCTGCTTGGCTGGAAACATCAGGACAGAACTGGTCCTAAGTTTTCAAATTCTATACATCTCTATGGTTTTGAGAACTTATCTGAAATACACAGAACAATTCTGATGAATCTCTTGAAATTTATTGTCATTATTAATTGGGAAGGTATCTAGGAGTTAATCCTTTCCTGCAATCCATACTTCTACAAAAATATTTCATTTACTTTAGAGAGAAAGTTTTGACACCCTGGAATGGGCTAAAATCCTGCCTCCATTGAAATCAATCACAAAATTCCTATTGATTTCAAAAGAGTCAGGATTTCACCTATGTATTCTTGGTACATAATTGTTGGTAGTTTTTTTTCATTCCCAACATCAGTTTCCAGATGAACGCCGCATTTCTTTACGTGGCTATCTCTCTGAATACATAGGTTCTCAAAGCAGTTTTAGTGTTTTCTTATAGTCAAGTATCTGTTCAAGATACTCTAATCTGTATCTTCTCTTCAGTTAAAATTCTGAAATTGGAGAACATTTTCATGTATATCTGAAAGCAATTGCCTGGCCAAATGTTATGGCCTTTAGCTGCAAATTAAATGTTCCTTTCATGCTACCTAATATTTGAGCTATTTGGGTCACATTAGTCCATTGTGCTTTCTTGCATTTGCCAATTTACTCAACAAGGTCAACATTGTTACTCTTGAGTTGGTTGCTTCAAGAATTGTTTTTCTATTTTAATTTTATTTTTGCAATTCTCTTTTGCATCCTTTATCATAGGGCTATTTCTTGACTAAAGCTTCAAATCCTGGTCTATTCAATTAATTCAGAGGGGTAGCAGAGTTAGTCTGTAACAGTAAAAACTTAAAAAACAACAAATAGGGTACGCCTAGATTTACTTTCACTTTCGAAAGAAGATATGCAAATTCAGTGGTAATTTGCATATCTTCTGATCGCTTTTTTGAAAGAGTGTTTTTTCGAAAAAGCAAGCAGTTTAGACACGGTTCTTTAGAAAAAAACCTTTTTTTGAAAGAGCCTTCTTCCTCAAAAATTTAGGTTTACAGGTTCTTTAAAAAAAAGGGATTATTTTTTTAAAGAACTGCATCTAAACTGCTAGCTTTTTTTAAAAAAACCTCTTTCAAAAAAGCGATCGGAATAAGATATGCAAAGTACCGCCAAATTTTCATATCTTTTTTTGAAAGTGAAAGTAAGTCTAGACGTACCCATACTCTGGTAGGACTTTAAAGACTAAAATTAGTCTTTAAAGTGCTACCAGACTAGTTGTTGTTTTTTAAGTTTTTCCTATTCAGTTAAGAAGCAACATATTACTTCTTGGAAATCTCTGTTGCTTTCCAGTTATATGTATAGTGCCTGGCTGTCCCCACTTCTTGGTACTCCATATTTGCAAACTGTACTTTTTGCAAAGTATAAAACTCTAAGAGGCCAGTCTTTCCCTATGGCTTTTGGATAAACTTTGTGCTTTGTGATGTATTAAACATTTTTATTTCAAGCTGACAATCCGATTTAAGTGCTCTGATGATTTTGATGTGGTCAGCTACAAAAATAAGAATTTTTTAATAACTTGCTTAGCTCTCTTTTAAATTATACTAGACAGATGTGTCTACATTTTCCAAAGTGATTAATGATTTTGCATGCTCAATTTGAGACACTTTAAAGAGCCTGGTTTTCAAGCACCCTTGTAAGTGTCTCAAATTGGAGGCACCCATAATTTTTAATAATTTGGAAAATCCTGGTCATGGAATTCATTTTAGTGCAACTTTGTTCGTCTTACTGGGTGGTAAGATTGCAAACACTAAAGATATATTAACAGAGCGGCATCTTTATTGTTATTGTTATTATTGTTGTTGTTATGATTAACCACAAGAAAACAAGACAGACAAGGATTGAGGGAAAATTGAGATCAAGCTGCACTAGCAAGTCAGGTGTAGGCTGCTATTTTTATCTGTTTTCAATGCTATTTCAAAAACTGTACTTTCCTGTAAGACGCCTAAAATACCACCTTCAATGTTTGAATCCCCGTTTTAATGGACAGCTGGTTGTGCTTGCACAAATGGTTGTGCATGCACATTTGTCACAATTTGACAAATTTGCTTTTGCAAATTTGGTGTCCATGTGATGCATCCTTCTTTGTCCTCCTGGTTATGTCTTTACATGAAGTGATCTTGAACATGAGAGGGAGTCACACCCACCCCATCCTTCATCAAGACGTAGACAATAGATCCTCCTCTGGTGTGAAGGTCTGTAAATTTGTTACTGAAATTGATTCTGTCCATGTGGAAGGGAATTTACTTCTATGCAGAGAATCAGCTAGAGGACTAAACACCATTCAAATAAGCTGTGTATTAGCCTATAAGCTGTGTATTAGCCTGGTGCTATTTCTCCATAAAAGCTGTGTATTAGCCTATAAGCTGTGTATTAGCCTGGTGCTATTTCTCCATAAAAGGCTGAATTTCAGTCATAGTTATAAAAATATAAACTTGGTTTGCATTATATCCATTTGGCTTCCTATCCTACAGTGGCTAGCAAATAGACATTGTCTTCAATAGAGTTCCATGTATACTCAGCAATATGCCTGCATTCTACTAGCTGCCACTACCAATAAGTAGCAAAATTATGATGTTCATGTCAGTTCTTTTTTTGGCATTGGTGTTAGTCCCTTTTCCTTATTTGTCATTATGGTATGACTATGAGAATCAGGAGGATTCAAATTCATAATTTTTTCATGTATATGCCTCAAAACCTATGGTGTCTCCAAGATGTGACTTAACTGTTGATTGAAAATTGAATGTTAAATTTAAATAAATTTTTGAATTATGAAAGAAGTTTGCTCAACTCTGGTTTTACTCATGTAACAATGTCAGTAATTTCATCAAATTCTTGTTAGCAAAACAGGTCCTTGAATGTACTTATGAGCATTCTCTGAGGTTAGTGGAAGGTTCACATGAAGAATTGAACATATATTTTTTGCCTTATTGTTTTGTGAAGCCAATGTGTATACAGGGCCTAATCCTTTGCTCACTGAAATAATTTCAGCTGCCATTTTTTCCGTATTGATTTGGTTGTGCTAGTGGTGGAGGCGTTATATTGGGCTGAATCTGAAAATCAGACCTAGTGTTTGGTTTGTTTCTTATCTTTTGGACTGTTCAAAAGCTGCGAAGATTTGAATACTGGTTAAGTGAAAAGGTATTTCAGAGATCAGAGGTTTTATATTCAAAATGTAATATTAAACACGTTGCTTTGCAAAATCGACATTTCATATAGTGCTGCACAGCAAAAACATTTCTTTAAATGAAAGAAAAAGGTATAATTTATCACTCTTTCATAGTTGGGTATTGGCACGCACCGTATACATTATCAATTCATCATTCATCTATATGGGTGACTTTCTGTGACAAGCATCCACATAACTGGAAGGACAAATCTCCTTATCTGTATGCTTAATCCTGTTTGTACTGGAGATCCAACATACCTGGGTATTGTATACAGGCAGTCCCCGGGTTACGTACAAGATAGGGAACAAGAACTTTGTTCTTAAGTTGAATTTGTATGTAAGTCGGAACTGGTACATATTGTAGGGGAAACTCTAGCCAAACATTTCTCCAGAGCTCAGTTTTATTCTCCCACACCTCACTTCCCTCAGTCCTTTATTCTCAAGCTGAGGTGTCTGCTGAGAAAAGCCGCTCCGCGTCTCCCTGGTCTTCTGGGGGCGGGGGGGGGGGGGGGGGGCGGCGCTAGCTTCGCGTCTCCCTGGTCTGCTGGGGGGAAGCAGCTAGTGCAGGGTTGCCTCACCCCTTTTGTAAGTAGGGATCCGATGTAAGTCGGATCCATGTAACCCGGGGACTGCCTGTACAGTATACAGTTTTAAAGAATGAGAGACCAATTTAGTTTTGTACACTTTGGGTCACATATTAAACATAATTTAGGCATGCAGAGATACAGAGAGATACTTAGTGGGATGATTTTGGGAATCCCCCTTGGTGCTTATCTACACTGTCAGGTGACTAACTACCATTAATTGTCTTGCTCTTTGTGTGTTGAATGCTTCTAAACTTGATGGGGTTTGTAGAACTATACAATTAACAAGTAATACTTTTAAGAGCTGCTGCTTTAAGTATCTTATTTAAGTATCAGCGCACATTTACTGAGAAAGATAAAGAATTTAAACAGTTCCAGTAGTGATAATAAATTATTTGTTCATGGATACTTAACTTTAACTGGCTTGGTGACTGCCAACTAAATAATTGCCAAATAATCTGTAGAATTTTAATGTTTCAGTTACATTACCATTTTTCTTATGTATATTTAATTTGAGAATAAAGCAACAAGATTTTTCTTTCATACTTATTAGTTTCACATTCTCTAGTAAGCTAATATTCCCCATGTAACGTTATTTAGTTGTGTTTAAGATTTAAAATATCAAGATTTATATTCAACAGAAGTGCAAAATTTGCATAAAATAGAGGAATGTTGTTATAAGGGGACATTGCAGACCTATATAACATAAGTTCAATGTCTATTTTCCAGAAATAAAAATAGATCGCTAATGTAGTAGACATGTAATGGTTTTGTAAATATCTTAGCTGTTGTTAATGCCTTGCTCAGCTGTACAAACATGTTAATAATAGGCCAAATCTATGGTCCTTAGTTGAGAGAAATTCCCATTGACCTATGTATAGAGCTGTTTGAAATTTCTTGAATGGGAAGTTTTCCTTCAAAAATACAGTTATTGTCAAAATTTAATTTTTTTCCACAGGAAAATATCAAATCCAATATAAATTACAATTTTTCCCTAAGAAATGTTGAAACTCCACCTCTGGTTTTGAATTGATATTTGAAAATGAACTGGCAGTTTTCATTTAGTATCAAAATAAAATATTGCTTCATTTTGATTCTTTTTTGTCTTAAAAGGTTAACATGGGTTTTTTAAGTTCAAAAATTTTACTTCCAATATAATCACACATCTGTCTTGGTCACACTTAAAAATCACCATCATATCTACCCTACATAAATAACTGAACATTTTTAGCAGCTGTTTTGTAATAATTTACAATCAGTAGTGAAGAAAATGTGCAGTGCAAGGCTCCTATACTGCAAATATTCCCATAAATGTATGAACTGATTTTATTCTGAAATGTAAACCTGTTTCCTCTAAGGGAAATTTTTCATATGTAAGCACTAAGAAATTACTTAACTGTGTTTAAACTTAGATTTTCTTTAGGTAAAAGGGCACTAACAGATTAAAATAAAATTATACTTTCAATTTTTTTACTTTGGCTTGTTACTTACGTACAACTATAATTTGTCTTTAATTTAAATTACTCTGGTATTATAGAACTTGCTTTTCTGCTTATCCAAGTAAATGCAAGTGTTTTTCTTTTTTAAATATTACAAATATTGTTTGTTACTCACACATGCAGGCAAGAGCCAAACATTTTCACAAAACACAATTATGGAAAGAAAAACAGACAGTTACAATCTTTTATTTAAACTTTTAAAAATACAAAGCAAAGAAATTGTGATTCAAACATTTAGAAATAACAACAACAAATCAAAACGTAGTCATTTTCAAAATACTTTTATTGAATTGCTGTCTAAACTAAATTTCATCAAAACCATTTTGGTTTTGTTAAAACTATTTTCTCATGGAAAACTGTTTCAATAAAAATCTTTCAATCCACCTAAAGCATACATCTGTATTTGACATCAAGAATGTCATTCTACATCTCAACAATAATTTAAAAATAAAACCTTACTCAACATCTTTTGTTTCTAAGAATTTGATAATAGCATACACAATCAGGTTCTAATATTCTATTTCATTGGAGTAGAAGCTCACAGCAGTATTCATTATTCATTATTTTTACTGAAGGAGCATCCAAACTACCAATAAGAAATAGGGCCTTATTTTGCTAGGAACCATACATAGGGACCATTAGAACAGACAAAAGAAGACACATTCCCTGCTTCTCCTAAGTACCAATTAACTAAAGACAGACAATACTAATTCATTTAAAGGTTTCAGAGGGGTAGCCGAGTTAGTCTGTAACAGGAAAAACTTAAAAAACAACAAATAGTCTGGTAGCAGACTATTTGTTGTTTTTTAAGTTAACTTATTCAATGAATTCACAACCTGACATGCAGAAGCTAGCATACTATTCACAACATACTGTTAGGCTATGTCTACACTGGCGGCTTCTTGCGCAAGAACATCTTGCTCAAGAAAATGTCCGCACTGCCAAGTGCAAGCTGTGCTTTTGTGCAAGAGAGCCCCTGGCAATGTGGGCTTGTGCAAGAAAGCTCTGATGGCCATTTTAACTATAGGGCTTTCTTGCGCAAGAAATCCCTGCCGAGCGTCCACACTGCCCTCTTGTGCAAGAGCTCCTGTGCAAGAGGGCTTACACCTGTTAAAAAAGAGCATAGCTCTTGTGTAAGAAGCCCTCTCTTACCACACCGTACTGTAAATTTCCTTGCGTAAGAGCAGGCGGACAGTGTGGACGCTCTGTGGATTCTTGCGTAAGAACGGCCATACTTGCGCAAGAAGTCGCAAGTGTAGACATAGCCTTAGGGTAGAAAGTGATGAATAACCCTCCCCTTTTATGTATGCACATTTGTAAAGTAATGTGAAGAGAAGAGCTAATTCACTGTTCAAATATCTTGAATGTCTGGTCATAATCTTGGATGAGAAGTTCCTAAGCTTTCCCGTTGCATCTAATCAGGAATATAAGAAGAGTCATAGGTGAGATTCTATTGTAATTTCCAGCCAAAATTGATCCATGGTCAGTTTACACCCATTTGTTCTTCTGCTAGCATGGCCTTTCACTTAAATAGCTATTTGCTCTCCCTGTGTTAATTGTCCTGGTTTGTATATAGAGAGAACGGTTTGTTTACTGGAGTGGCAGTAAGATCTGCAAATAGGGCAAGAGACAGGGACTCTGAAGCTGTGGGACCTTGGGGATTTCACTTTATCCCTAGAACTACTAGTTCCAGCACCTATAGTTGTTAGACTGTGGCCTTATCTAGTACATTGTTGATTTTTTGCATTTCACTGGTGCACCATCCTCATTATCAACTGTATCTTGGGCCAGTGCAGTTTGCCATAGTATCATTGAATTTTTGACACTTGAAGCACATTCTTTTGATGACTTTGCTAAGGATACGCTACTCTCCATAACCAAATACGCCAAAGTTGCTGGAAGGTTTTTCTGATCAAATGCATTTAGAGATCATAGATAAAGTGAAAGAGGCACAAAACTTAGAGAAGGGCATGACTTTTCTAATGTTCACAAAATGAACTTTTTTGCCACAACTGTAAATCTTAATTGAAATATATCAGGATTGCAAAAGGAATGAATGGAATAATGTGGAATTTCCCAATTTTACAGTTTAAGAAAGTCTGTAATTTTAAAATATTTTTAGATTCTCCAAAAAAATCTAACATAATTATTCAATAACCTCTGCAGGGCTTTTAAAGGCACCTAGATGTTAAACATTCCTATTAAACTCTGTAAGATTTTTCCATGAGGGAAGGTTGAGAGTTGCATTCTTGATTGTTCTTTTAATTGAATGAGAGAAATGATCAGTTCCTTAATTTGAAAAACAAAATCTAGTGCTAAACTTCTGCACCAAGGGACATCATTAACTAAGCTTTTGTTCTGCAATTAGTTGCAGTAAGTGTCTTGCATCAGTTTCTTAAAAACAACAATAAACAAGCAAATGAAAATAAAACAAATACAAGATAACTCATTATTTAAGGAGCAACTAGTATTTCACACTGCAGCAAGAGAGAAATGAGAGATTCAATCGTAAGAACAGCTTTGCTGGGTCAAACCAGTGACATATTATCTCTGGCAGTGGTCAGACGCTTCTGAGGGAACGAACAGAACAACAGGACAGATCTGTCATCCAGTCCCAGCTTCAGGCAACTGGTGGTTGAGTGACACCTGAAGCATGGCTAATAGGCCTATCCTCCATGACCTTATCTTATTATATTTTGAATCCTGATATGCGTATGGCCTTCAAAACAACTACTGGTAATGAGTTCCACAGGATGACAGTGTCTTAGGTGAAGAAATACTTTCTTTTGTTTGTTTTAAACATGTTGCCTATTAATTTAATTCGGTGACCTTTGGTTCTTGTGTTGTGTGAAAGGGTAAATAATACTTTCCTATTCACTTTTCTCCACAGCACTCATGATTTGAAAACCTCTATCATACCCCTCCTTAGTCATCTAGGGTATGTCTAGACTACATCCCTCTGTCGCCACAGGGATATAAATTAGACATACCAAAATTGCTAATGAAGCGGGGATTTAAATATCCCGTGCTTCATTAGAATAAAAATGGCTGCAGCTTTTTCCGCCGTGGCAATTTGCTGGCAAATAGCGGCAGTCTAGATGGTGATCAGTCGACAAGGAAAGCCTTTTCCGACCAATCCCTTATGCCTCATGCAATGCTTTGTTAGCAATTTCGGTATGTCTAATTTACATCCCTCTGACAACAGAGGGATGTAGTCTAGACATACCCCTATTTTCTAAGTTAAATTGACTGAGCCCTGGTTTCTGTGGCAGAATTATTTTGGTACAACTATGTTCCTCAGGGATGTGAATTATTCACACTCCTGACTAACACAGTTATACCGATTCTGATGCTGGTGACATAGCTACTGCCTTTCATGAAGATAAATTTATTAAGACAGCAAGAGAGCGCCCTCTCATTGGCTTAAAGCAACTTCGCCAGAGACACTACAGTGGCACAACTGCACTGGGGCAACTGCACTGATGTAAGTTTCTAGTGTGGACCTGTCCTAAGTCTTTTTAATCCTTCTTCATATGGAAGCTAGTATATACTCTTAATCATTTTTATTACCCTTCTCTGGACCTTTTTAAATTCTAATATAGCTTTTTTGACCAAAGGCGACCAGAATTGCAGGTAATATTGAAGGTGTGGGTATACCATGGATTTATATAGTGGCATTATTTTTTTGTTTTGTTTTCTGTCCCATTCCTAATGGTTCCCAGATTTTGAATTTTTTTTACTAGCACTGCAATGTTGAATGGATGTTTTCAGGGAACTATCCATGATGACTTCAGCAAAGTAAACTGTAATGGGATAACAGGGAAGGTCCTCTGATGACTTGATAGCTGGTTAAAAGACAGGAAGCATAGGGTAGAAATAAATGTTCAGTTTCCAAAATGGAGAGAGGTAACTAATGATGTCCTGGGGGGGGGGGTCTATACTGGAATCAGTCCTATCCAACATATTCATAAATGATTTTGAGAAAGGGGTAAATAGACAGATGGCAAAATTTGCAGAGGATACAAAACTTCTCAAGATAGCTAAGTCCAAAGCAGATTGTGAAGAGCTTCAAATGGATCTCACAAAATTAGCTGACTGGGAAAAAATGGCATATGAATTTCAACATTGATAAATGCAAAGTAATGCATATTGGAAAACATAAACCTAAAAATACGTATAAAATTGTGTGGACTAAATTAACTGTTTCTATCCGAGAGAGATCTTTGAGTCATTGTGGATAGTTCTCTGAAAACATCCACTCAATGTGCAGCAGCAGTCAAAAAAGCAAACAGAATGTTAATAATACTTTAAAAAGGGATACATATCTTATGGCTTCTGTATAAATCCATGGCATGCCCACATCTTGAACACTGCATACAGATATGGTCACCTCATCTAAAAAAAAAAAGATCTTGACACTGGAAAAAGTTCAAAAATGGCAAAAAATAATTATTAGGGATATGGAATAGCTGTCATATGAGGAGAGATTAATAAAGATGGTTCTTTTCAGCTTGGAAAAGAGATGACTAGAGGAAGCACATGATAGGGGTCTATAAAATCATGATTGGTGTGGAGAAAGTAAATAAGGAAAAGTTTTCTAGAGTTCACTACATGAAATTAATAGGTAGCAGGTTTCAAACAAATGAAGTATTTCTTTGCACAATGCATAGTCAGTCTGTGGAACTCCTTGACAGAGGATGTTGTGAAGGTCAGGACTTTAACAGGGTTCATAAAAGAACTAGATAAATTCATGGAAGATAGGTCCATTAGTAGCTATTAGCTAGGATGGGCAGGCATGGAGTCCCTAGCCTCTGTTTGTCAAAAGCTCAGAATGGGAGACAAGGGATCACTGTTCTGCTCATTCCCTCTGGAGCAACTGGCTTTAGTCACTTACAGAAGAAAGGACAGATGGATCTTTGGTCTGACTTAATATGCCTTTCTTATATTATTATGATGTTTCCTGATTTTTAACAGTTAATTTAGAACTTCCCTACCCCCCGTTTTGTATGTGTGGTTGGGATTTGGTTTTTTCAGTGTGTTGCTTTGGACTTACCAACATCGAATTTCATCTGCTATTTTGTTGCCCAGTCAGTCAGTTTAGTGACATGCTTTTGTAATTCTTTGCAATATATTTTGCCATCTCACTGTTCACCCCTTTTTCCAGATCATTGATGAATATATTGAGCATCACAGGTCCAAGTACAGATGCTTGGGGTATTTGGCTATTTATCTGTTTCCACGGTGAAAACTCACCATTTATCCTACCTTACCAAATATTGACTCTTTATATGAACAATGAGCCTTAATATCTGAACTGTCGAAGAGAGGGCTGGACATTGCAGGATCCACATTTTGGGAAAGTCCAGGACTGGGAGTATGGTGAATTGGAAGCTAGAGTGAGACTGTAGACAGGCTGGTGGAATCAGACCTGCTGAACCTGGACTGTCTATCACACAGATAGTCAGGGGGCTGTTTGTGAGACACCCAGGTTGGGAGGTATCAAACCAAAAAAAAAAATAGCATTAAGATGTAGGGAGGGTCACTGACTCTATAGGTGTTTTGAGGCTGGAGCATCCATGGAGAAAAATTACTGGCAGCCAAGCTCTCCCACATGCAGCAAAAGAGAAACAAGCTCCCACCTCACCCCAGCACCTCTTGCCCGCAGGCAACCCCACTAACCAACTTTACCCCCTTATTCCCAGCACCTCCTGACCACTGCAAAAAGCTGTTTTGGCAGTGATTGGGATACTCAGGGAGGGAGGGGGAGGTAAAATACAGATAGGTATTGACTCAGTCATGTGACCATTCTACTGCTGACATAAAGCCCAGTTTGAAGTAGGGATGTTAAATATCGGTTAATTGAATAGTCAAGTAATCTCACGAATTCTTATTGATTAGTGGACTATTCTATAGTACCCGGTGGCGGGACTGGCAACCAGTACACTCCAGCCTCACTCCTGAGGAGCCCTCTGCCACTCCACACTGTTGCCTCTGTATCAAAGGCAGCAGCATGTAGTGCCAGGCGGGAGCTGGCCTGCATGAGGAGCCAGTTTAAAAATCAGCTCCCTTTGCGGACTGGCTGCCTGTTGCCCAGTGCTGCTGCCTCTGATAAAGATGCAGCAGCATAGAGTGGCAGCAGCCCCTGTCTAGGGGATGTCTGAACTCCCAGATCCGGCGTGAGCCGGAACTGAGCTTGGTTCTCTGCCCGTGTGGCTCCTAATACACTTCAAATGTAGAGCCACTGGGGAGTAGGTCCCAGACCAACCACGAGCCAGGACTGAGCCAGGTTGCCTGCCTGCCTAACTCCTAATACTCTTTAAATTCAGAGCTACAGCGGGGTAGGTCCCAGACCCATCGCAAGCCACAAGTGAGCCGGGCTGCTGATGAGCCTGATAAAAAATGTACTGGTGGAGGAAGGGGGGAATGCATGTAGTCTATAGCATTAACCTAGAAGCTTTTGCTTTTCGGTTAATTGGTTAGTTGACTACACTATTACAGCCCTAGTTTGAAGAGCTCTTGAGAAAGATGAGGTTAGATCAGAACAAGCTAGATTTGAGATTATCAGATTTTTTGCAACTGACCACACTTTCCATGAATATATTAGTATCTAATTCTGACATGTGAGCGTGTCTCCACACCTAGGCACGCTGCAAGAAACTGAAAGTTATGCGAAGGAAGAATAATTTAATTTTTACACAAGAACCCAGTTTGCTTGCATAATGCAAGTTGGGTCTCTTAGAAAAGTGATTAAATCCCATTTTTTCCACAACAGCTTTTTAAGCCAAAGGTTACACTTGTATTTTTGGAAGAAACTGCTACTAAGCACTTCCTACAGAAAATAAATGGAAAACAAAAGCTTAGCTAATGAAGTCTCCTGTTGAGGAGTTTAGCACTGGATTTTGTTTGAAAATCAAGGAACCAGGAGCTGCTTAAAGGCCATGATCCCTACCAGAGCTTCTAACTAACTCCTTTAAAAAAAAACAACAACAACCCTGGCTTTTCGTAATTAGGGGCACGAGAGATGGGAAAGACCTGTGAGGTCATCTAGTCCATTACCCTGCCACTGCAGGATTATCTTCTGGTTTACACTTACTAGAGCTTTCTCAAATCTAATTTTAGAAGTCCCCTGGTTCCCAACCAGTTGTCACTTTCCTTTGAAGGCTATTCCACAGCTTAAACTATCTCACTCTCACGAAGCTTTTTCCTGATATTTTAATATTTAGAAACATCTTCTCTTTTTAAAAGCATCCACATTTTTAAAAGGATGCGGAAAAATCGGAACAGATTCAGCATTGGTAGTGGGTGAATCATAAGCTCAGGGAGGCTAGCCCTGAGCCTGTCCCATCACTTCTGCTTGAGGCTCTGCCCGCCTTGGCCTCAAGCAAGATCTCTCCCACCATGCAGCTGCTAGCTGCCTTGGAACACTGGGTTGTGCATGACCCCCAAGACCACTGACACGTTGGTGGCCCCCCCTCCAGCCTCAGAGCACTGGCAGTGCACAGATATCCCCCTTCCCACCTCGGAGTAACAGGTGCAATGTGGCTCCTTCTTTCCCTCAACCATAGAGCGCTGGGTGATTCAGCTCAAGAGCTGGGAGCCCCTCCTAACCTATGCATCCCCAATTGGGCATACCTCAAGTCCCAAACACCCTAGCCCAAGCAAACTCCCCTACCTGGAAGAGGAGCTGCTTGCCTGGGCTGGGGGCCAACTAACAGAAGGAGGGGGCCTCTGGACAGAGTGTGGGTGAGGCCACATGGGAATGTTTGAGGAGGCATACCCTTCCCTTTCTATTGGACATGTCACCCATGATTCTGAAACATGATTTGTGGTCTGGAAAGCATGCCTTAGAATTTGATAGTTAAGGAGGTCAAAGTATTTAGCTTATCAAATAGAAGGTTAAGAAGCAATTTGATTATAAACTAAGTATACAGGTAAAGGACAGGTTATATTAGATGGACGTATATAATAACAGACACAGGAATAACACAATTAATGACCGGAAGCTACAATTTGAGAAATTTGAATTGTAATAGGTACAGCATTTTAACGACAAGGGTATTTAACCACAGGAATAATGGATTAAGGGAGGTGGTGAATTTATTATCACTGAGTCTTTAAATCAAGATTCTAAAAGAGAGGCTCTAGTTCGTTCACAAATTATTGGACTTGTTATAGTGTTAATTTATGTAATAGGGAACAATAATTTCCTCCAGTACAAGATATATTGGCAGAAATTCTATGACCTCTGTTATATGGGAGGTCAGACTGGATGGCTCCAAACATCCCTCCTCATCTTAAGACATATTATTCCTTGTACTACTAACAGTAAGAATTTTTTAAAGTATATCAGAAGCAGGAAGCCTGCCAAACATGCATGGAACCACTGGACGAAAAAGATGCTACAGGAGCACTTAAGGCAAGACAAGGACATTGCAGAGAATAAAATACATTCTTTGCATTGGTGTTCAGTGTAGAGGATGTGAGGGAGATAGCCACATCTTTTTAGGTAACAGGTCTGTAACACTGTTCCATGTTAATGTGTCAAGAGAAGACGTTTTAGAATAAATTGATAAATTTAAGAGTACTAAGTCACCGGGACCAGATGGTATTCACCCAAGAGTTCTGAAGGAACTCAGATATGAAATTGCAGAACTACTCACTGTGGCATATAACCTATTGCTTAAATCAGCCTCTGTACCAGATGACTGGAGGGTAGCTAATGTAACAATGAATTTTTAAAAAGGCTCAAGGGACAATTCTGGTAATAGCAGTTAGCCTAACTTCAGCTCTGGAAAAATTGGTAGAAACTAACAGTAAAGAACAGAATGATCAGATAAGTAGATGAACATAAGATAAGTGTGTGCATGTGAGGGGGAGTCAACATAGCTTTTATAAAGGGAAATAATGCCTCACCAATCTGAGTATGTCAGCAAGCAGGTATATAAGGGTGGTTCAGTGGATACAGTGTACTTGGATTTTCAGAAAGTCTTTGACAAGGTCCCTATTCACACGTTCTTAAGGAAAAAACAACAAATAGTCTAGTAGCAGCTTAAAGACTAACAAAACATGCATATGGTATCATGAACAGTGTGATGGCCTGCAGCTATGTTCCTCAGGCTATCTGGGGTGGTTCCAGAACGTGACTAACAACCTCAGGGCAGACTATTAAGAAGCAGGGCACAAATCTCAAACTAGCTCTGAGTCTTATACTTAGGGTGCATCTACACTGCACACATAGATTGAAATAAGATATGCAATTTGAGCTATACAAATTGCATATCTTCTTTCAATCTAATTTTGAAATAAATCACAATTTAAAATGTCCCTTACTCCTCGTGGAATGAGAGTTACAGGGATGTTAGAATAACGAGCCCGTTATTTAAAACTCTATTTCAAATCTGGTTCAAAAGATGCGTTACAGCTATTTTGGGATACCAGAGATATCCTGAAATAGTGATGCAGTCTAGATGTACCCTTAGATTTGCCAACTAAGGGCATATTTACTCTTGTTATTTTGAAATAACAAGGTGAGCATCCATACTACCAAGCCTGTTACTTCAAAATAATGGGCTTGTTATTTTGAAATAATAACTCCTGCTTGCATAGAAGAATAAGCTTATTTCAAAATAGTTCTTTCAGAGTTATTATTTCAAAATTTGTTTCAAAGTTATTTACTTTGAAATAATCTGGCAGTGTAAACATAACGTGCAGGTATGTCTAAACAGCAGGGCTAAACTCGAAATTAGCTATGCAACCTGAGCTATGCTAATTGCGTAGCTTAAGTCAAGATAGCTTATTTCAACTTTTGGTGCTGTTTACACAGCAGTCATTTTGAGATAGAGCACTCTTGAAGGTTCCTGGTGTTGGAGTAAGCATTCCTCCATCTCGCCATTATTTAGACATTATGTTGGAATAACTGCTTGTGTGTAGACATGGACTTTGTTACTTTGGAATAATGTCAGTTATTCCGAAATAACACTGCTATGTAAGCATAACCTCAATGTCAAGTGCAAACTCCTTCAGGCACTGCAACAGTCTAAACATGAAGTCACAGAGGGTATGTCTACACAGCAGGGCTAATCTTGAAATAAGCTATGCAACTTGAGCCACACTAATTGCATAACTTAAGTCGAAATAGCTTATTTCGAATTTGAGCATGTCTACACAGCACTTATTTTGAAATAGAGCACTCTTCCAATGACTTCCCATAAGAAGTCCTTTGACTGGACATTATTTCGATATTATGTCGAAATAACCACTTATGTGTAGATGAACACTTTGTTACTTTGAAATAACGTCAGTTATTCCAAAATAATGGTGCTATGTAGATGTACCTAGACAGTCCCCTTGGGTATGATAGATGTTCTCTTTCATGTAAAAAACACAATACTATTGAGCTTACTCCTAATTCCAAAGGAGTTACTGACCCCAGGTCAATTACGCTTTAGATCTTACACCAAAGACAATGGTATTTATGAACTGAGAAGTATACAGTGATTTACATGGTTAAAGCTGGAAAACATACACAAGTAAATTAGTTATTCCTAGTTTCTCATAAGCGATAGAAAATTATATAATAAACAAGCACCGTTATGTCCTTTTGGCCTAGCCCAGGACAAGCACTGGGGATCCCATGCTTATGCTTAGAAATCTTGCCTTTCAGAGTTCAAACAATGTAAAGATCTAATTTCTTCTTGTCAGAGATTTGTATTTACTTCTTATCAGAGTTCAGGATGATGGGATAGGCTCACCTGCAGGTCCAGTTTCAGGCTGAGGGAGAGGATGTAATGCAGTTAAAATCTTTGTTCTTTGTTGTTACATAATGGCTTACTTGGTTTCAATGGAACTTCCTGTGAATAGAATTTAACACCTTTTATAGAAATGCAGGATTTTACATTAGTAAGAGCTTCTTCCCTGTGTAGTGAATGATACAATGCAAGCCTATACTTAAAATGTTGCACCAGCACAGCTGCACTCATGTAGCTATGTTGCTGTAGCACTTTAATGAAGATAATGTAAGCTTATGAGAAAGAGCTTTCTTGTTGGCATAGTTCATCCACCTCTCCAAAAGACAGGACTCCCACTGACATAGCACTGTTTATATAAGGGGTTAGATCTGGACAAATGTATCACTCCAGGATGTGGATTTTTCACAGACCCAAGCAATGTACAGGTTGAACTTCTCTAATCTGGCACTCTCTGGCCCAGCAATATCCATGGCCCAAGATGATTTTAGGTAGCCAAATGTCAACTTATCATGAGTGTGGCCGAGTTTCCTGCTGTCCCATAAAGTTTATTTACAGACACCAGTCCTGGCTGTCAGTGTTCTGTGCTGTTATTTAGCTCCAATTTACCCCTAAATGTTTTTTAAGAGCCTCGTAAGCAATGGAAGTTTTGGTAATGCTGCTAGACAATATTGATCTCACATGATCCATCAGATTATCTGGTTTGGCACTAGTCAGGATTGCTGGATTAGAGAGGTTCAACCTGTAGTTATTCTGACAAAGATTTCTAGTGTAGACCTGAGTTACAGAGGTTACAATGAGAACACTCAATCACACAGGGTACAGCTGTTATAAATGAGATCACTGCATGTAGCATCTTATAAGCATTCATTAAGTCTAAACATTAATTTAACTCTTTGAGCAATGCTAACCCAGAGTGATTTCCAGCTATGTATTGGTCAGTGTTCAGTTAAGATCATGAGGTAGAATCTGATCTGCAAGTGTCAGTTAACACAGCTTTTTATAAACAACCACATTTAGTTTTGAGGGGAAAGCATTACAAAATAAACACCTTAAAAATAGAAGTACCTTCACACATGTTAAAATACTTATCAGAGATCACCCTAACTCTAATCAAGGACTCTCGAAGGTGCTAGCCCTTCAAAACCCACACTAGGTTTTCCCTCTGGTTCATAATTGTTTCATAGTCAGAATCAGAACCCAGACTGAGCAAAGACATTTTTAATTACATCTTGAACCTTAAATCTTGGTCTTTGGTAATAGGTAATCCAGACAAAGACCCTCTCCTTTCAAATGCTGGGGGTTTGTTTAACAGGAGGTGAGGTGCACTTATTTTCCCCTAGACACTTTGCAGGAACACCACTTGATACTTTTTGTTCTAAAGTCCATTCTTGTTTGGCACAGATTTCAATACACAATGCACAGATTTTAACTCACCAGCCTCACATCTGTCACATCTCCCTTCTCAAGAGGTTACATACAAACCTGGCTCACAGTAAAACATAAATAGTTCATTTAATACTGCAGACCCCAAAGATACTCAAAATAAATTCAATAGGGCCTCCTAAGAATATGGCAAGAAATTGCCATATCCAGCACACTTCTATTATTCCTATTTTAGTTATACATTTTGTACCAGCCTAAGTAATTCCTACTTGTATCTTTCAAATATTTGTAGACTCTTGTGAGTAATGAATTATTTTCACTTTACATATTGGCCTTTTCTGTCCTTACAAATCAATACCATTAGCCCCTCTTTTTTCACTGAAAATTTTAATGAGCTTTCATAGAATATCCACACCATATTTTTCATTTTCTTTTTTTGGACCCCCTCTGAACTTTTTATATATGATTTGGATAATTATCTGCATACATTTGAATACAACATCCTAAATGGAATTAGAATAGAAATATATCGGGTAGGGTTAGACTCTGTCAGCCTTCACAAGCCCTTTTAAATGGGTGTACACTCGGATGGAGAGCATCTAAGATGCTTTCCTTGGAACAATTTCATTCTGTATCATACCCAGAAGAGTGCTGTATATAAGGCCACTGAGACCATAGAAAGGTGCCATTGTCACATCAATACATGATGTGATGGTTCTGCATGTGAAGATGAAAACTCCATTGTTCATTTTTGTGTTTGTAGCACATTGAAAATTCAGACATATTTGGCAATCTCTGAGCCAATACCACCTCAGCTTACTTCTGGCACATTTCACCTACTCACTGTATACATATGTCAGATTATTGATCCCCATGTAGCACTTATTTTAATTCTCATTTTGTTTTTTTCTGCCTATGTTTTGATCGCGTAAGATCCATTTGAGTTTTTTTTTTGTTTCCACTGCTGTTTTCAACTCTTAGCAAGAGAGTTTCATCTGCATATTTCACTAATAGGGTTGCATATCTGCTTCCAGATTAAAAGATTATTGATGATAACAAAAATATTTTATTTAGTTTCAATCCCTAAACTTCTGTGAATTCAATATGTTTCTTTTTATTACTATCCTTTGTTTACAGGTCTTAGCCAGTTTTCAATCCACGTGACAGTTGATTTGAATTAAATTTGAGACAATTCCAAATGATATAGTACAAAAAATGAATGTTCTTGAAGAATGGGTTGAAGTAGAGACTTTTGACTTAACTATGAGGGAAGGCTGAAGGTATTGGGTTTGTTTAGTTTAGAAAAGAGAAGATTGAGGGGGGACATGATAGCAGTTTTCAGATATCTAAAAGGGTGTCATAAGGAGGAGGAAGAAAACTTGTTCATCTTGGCCTCTGAGGATAGAACAAGAAGCAATGGGCTTAAACTGCAGCAAGGGAGGTTTAGGTTGGACATTAGGAAAAAGTTCCTAACTGTCAGGGTAGTCAAACACTGGAATAAATTGCCCAGGGAGGTTGTGGAATCCCCATCTCTGGAGATATTTAAGAGTAGGTTAGATAAATGTCTATCAGGGATGGTCTAGACAGTATCTGGTCCTGCCATGAGGGCAGGGGACTGGACTCAATGACCTCTCGAGGTCCCTTCCAGTCCTAGTATTCTATGGTTCTATGATTAACTATGTTAAAAACATCAGTGGAGACTGACAGATATTTGAGAGAAGAAGTGCATCTAGATTCTAGAACATCATTTGGACTGCACTGGAGAAAAAGACAATGACATTTTGCATTCAGTGGATGAATACTTTGAGAAGATTTTGTTTATATCAATGGGAATATCAGAAACAGACTAAAAATAAAATCTTCATTAAGTATCTTCTTGAATTTGTACTTTTTTAGTCAAATCTCTGGTAAACATATAACTACATTTTAAATCACAGAAGAGTAGTCATGTTAGAGATTTCTACACTTGTATATTTTGGGGTACATAGTGCAAATTGTGTAGCTTATTTTGAGCTAAGGGTGCTGTGTAAATGCTGATGTAATTTTGAAATCGCAATGCAAACATCTACATAGCGATTCCATTATTTCGAAATAAATTCGATATAACCGACTGCTTATTCAAACTTCTGTAAATCTCATTCTGCAAGGAATAATACCTATTCGGAAATAGCTATTTTGAAATAGCTGTTCAGAGAAGTGCGGCCCTTGACCACTTTCCAAAATTTTGGAGTGGCCCACCCCTGAATAAGTCCCTCTCAGAGCTTCCCTCCAAGAATGCAGTCAGTTGAGAACAGCACTGTCACTATACCATAAATCAGACTCCTATTACCAATATCTCATTAATGGTATTTCTGAAAGCTATAGTATAATCAATAAGAACACATCTGTAGCATCTGTCAGAAGCAGTAGATTGTCACCCATATATATTAGGGGTGTTTCAGTGCCATAAGATCTTTCTACAGACAAGAGATGTAAAAAAATAATTCTAGACAATAGCAAAATATAAACAAGTATATATCATTCCCCATATGTGCTGCTAACCTAATTGCCCAGCACTAAATATTTCACAGAACATATACCAATCCCTACTCATTATGTAATGTGCCACTATGGTTCTTACTATCATGGGAAAGGACTGGAGTATTTTTTTTTTGCAATCTTATGGTCATTTTTGTTTTTTTATAACAATATTGTGGCTCAGGACTGGGCAGAACCCAGGGATTCTGTTACGTCAAGAAGTTTTGGCATTTGGTTTTGTTTGATATCAGGATAAAACCAGGACATTTAAAAACATTTTGTGTCAATAAACAGAGAAGCAGCCTGGAATAGCCAGTAGTCCAGTGGTTAGGATATTAACAAGAGAGGTAGGAGACCCATATTCAAGTTCCTACTTTTGCTTCATTCAGAGAGGGAGCGCGGCCCCAACCACCAAACTACACAATCAATTCCACTCTCTTAGGCACAGTGACTATTTAATTATTTATACAAAGTGGCATAGTTCCAGTAGAAAAGGTTGCGAATAGCCAGTAACCTGGTGCATGAGAATAGCTATGGGCTACTATGGAGAGTCTCTCATTTTGACCAGAAATTCAGTCCTAGAACCGAGAAAGCTTCCTAAGAACAGTTTAGTTGAAACTGATACATTTTTGCAAAAAAAAATTCAGTTTTGACAAATCAACATTTTCTAGCAAAAACCTGTTCTGTCAATAAATTCCCAGTTGGCTTTAGTCCTTATTCATTCGTTTCATATTGTTAATAAAGAGAACCAGCAAGCCCTTGATCTTCTTCTTTGAGGAACAGATGAACACAACCATCTAAGTAATAGTCTTTTCTTCAGCTATTGTTGTTGTCAGTAGGCTCAGTCACAGACAAGGAATATAAGACCCAAGATACTTAAGTTGCAGTTTTGTTTCAGGTCAGTGTTTTCCAAATGGCAGGTTGTGACTCACAAGTAGGTTGTGGGAAGGCAGTCAATGGGCTGTGGGACCAGAGAAGATTGGAGGCTTAGGAGGCGCCTGGTGGTGGCTTCTGATTTGCAAGACCCAGTCCAGGTCACTGCTCTGTGCATGGAGTCACAGCACTGCTCAGGTTTGTCCCAGTTCCCCTACAGCATGATGGGGGAAGGGGCTGATTCGCCAAACCTGACTGGTGCTGTGACTCCATGTACCATATTGCAATGTACAGAGTGGGGTACCAGGTCATAGAATCATAGAATAATAGGACTGGAAGGGACCTCAAGAGGTCATCGAGTCCAGCCCCCCGCCCTCAAGGCAGGACCAAGCTCCACCTACACCATCCCTGACAGATGTCTATCTAACCTGTTCTTAAATATCTCCAGAGAGGGAGATTCCACCACCTCCCTTGGCAATTTATTCCAATATTTGACCACCCTGACAGTTAGGAATTTTTTCCTAATGTCCAATCTAAACCTCCCCTGCTGCACTTTAAGCCCATTACTCCTTGTCCTGTCCTCAGAAACCAAGAGGAACAAATTTTCTCCTTCCTCCTTGTGACACCCTTTTAGATATTTGAAAACCGCTATCATGTCCCACCCTATGAGACAGGAGCCACTGCGGTGAAGTGAGTACAGGGAGGGTTTGCACTCTAACCCCACCTCTTTGGCCTACCCTTCTCACTAGGCTGGGAATAGGGTTGTGGTACTGGGGCAGAAGGAGCTGCTTGGGTAGTGTGGGTGATTAACAGTGCAAGAAGAAACTGGCAGCAGCTGCAGAGGAGCATAGGGATACTGGCCTAAGATTTAGGGACTTCCTCCTCCTTGAATTTAGACACTGGGTGAGACATAGAATCCTAGGGCTGGAAGTGATCTCAGGAGGTCATTGAGTCCAGACCCCTACTCAAAGCAGGACCAACCCCAACTAAATCATCCCAGCCAGGGCTTTGTCAAACCGAGACTTAAAACCCCCTAGCAATGGAGATTCCACCACCTCCCTAGGTAACTCATTCCAGTGCTTCACCACCCTCCTAGTGAAATAATTTTCCCTAATATCCAACCTAGACCTTCCCCACTGTAATTTGAGACTTTGCTCCTTGTTCTGCCATCCGTCACTACAGCCTCTCCATCCTCTTTGGAACTTCCCTTCAGGAAGTGGAAGGCTGCTATCAAATCCCCCCTCACTCTTCTCTTCTGTAGACTAAATAAGCTCAAATCCCTCAGACTCTCCTCAGGTCATATGTTCCAGCCCCATAATCATTTTGGTTGCCCTCTGCTGGACCCTCTCTATGTCCGCATCCTTTCTGTAGTGGGGGCCCCAGAACTGGACGCAATACTCCAGATGTGGCCTCACCAGTGCAGAATAAAGGGGAATAATCACTTCTCTAGATCTGCTGGCAATTCTCCTTCTAATGCACCCTAAGATGCCATTAGCCTTCTGGGCTATAAGGGCATACTGTTGACTCATATCTAATTTCTCATCCACTGGTCCTTTTCTGCTGAACTTCTACTTAGCCATTCGGTCCCCAGCCTGTAACAATGCTTGGGATTCTTCCGTCCCAAGAGCAGGACTCTGCTCTTGTCCTTGTTGAATTTCATCAGATTTCTTTTGGTCCAATCCTCTAATCTGTCTAGGTCACACTGGACCCTATTCCTACCCTCCAACATATCTGCCTCTCCCCCTACCTTAGTGTCAGTTTGTAAATCACCATCCTAAAATATTTGGGAACCACTGTTTTAAGTACTTATTATATGCCCAGAGGTATGCTGAATGACAAAGACACTTGCCATGTAAATAGAGGATAAAACACAACATCTGTATAGACTGAAGATTTATAATTTTCCCCTGAAATCATGTGGTTTGTCATTGTTCTCCACTTGATTCAACAAGAAGTAAAAGGCAAAGTGATCAAAATTACCACCTGCCTTTCTTATGCTTAAAAGCATATGTCTATTTTGGCATTGAGAGTTGAGATTTATAAATACTAAGCACTGGAGCAAAATGGATTAGCCTTCAGTAAGGGGAGCATCAAGTTGCCAGAGCCAGGGGGTTAACAGAAAATAGTGTGTCATATTTGCTGTTTTCCCCTTTTATTATCTTACCCAGAACATCTGGTTGAAGTGTTAGTCGTATATTATAATTCAATAAACATGTTTTGAGTTTCAAGTACACGTCTTTTAAAGTGTTTGTAAGAAACTTGGTTAAAATTGTGGCTCTGATGAAGTATTCTGTGTTAATATTATGATTGGTATTCTCTATACAATGGGAGAAAGCATCTGCATTTTTGATACCTTGAAGGCATTCAGAGATCTAGGGATATTGCACATTTATTTCAGTATGACATTTAAGAAACATCCACAAACATTTTTAAAATGGTTTCTTTTCACTAGTTCTATAACATGAATTTGCTAGGAAAAGAGAAACTGTCTCAGATTATACAACTGAGAATTATTTAAGGCTTATTTCCACTACTTATTAGGCTCTGCTGGTTTGTCACTGAATTTCAGGTTAAAAAAAACAGCTGATACATAACATCCTTTCCAGCTAGCCATAGTTATATACTGGTTTATACTTTCAGTGAATAGCTGTTACTTTATCAGTTGGGCACATGAATCTTTAGCTGACACTGTGTAGCAAATTCTACATTTAAAATGAAAACTCGTCAAGGAAACCAAATTAGGCATGTATCTTTTCACTGTAAAATGATGTGTCACGTCCATGTTTATCCTGAATTGCTAAGGGACAAATTGTAATATTTTGCCACTGGTCCAAATTAGGGGCTTTGTGGAGTAGCACTGCCTTACTTGAAACTCAATAAGAGATTGTGACTCTGAATGTCGCATATTGAAGACAATGGGCCTGTGTATGCAGAAGAAGTAAATGGGTGGATGTATGCCATACGGAGGGAATAAATGTGGAGTGAGTTGTTTTGACTGGGGGAGGTTCTGTGCAGAGTATATGTGGTGGTGGAATCAAATAGTTAGATATAAGTAATAACTGCATGCAATACCACATATGTGACACAATGCACATTTATACAAATATGTAAATGTTATGTAAATTATAATCTGATGAGTTTGTAGTTATATTGTTGGCAGGTATGTAAGAAAATGATTGCATGTTTAGTTTGTACATTCACTAATACTTTGAGTTTGTATTTTTTTACTTAACCTTCGAGAGCCCAGGGTCACCTTCACACCATGATGAGGCAATGGAGTAGGGCTTTGTGGAGGTTCTGTGAAGAACTTGATGGGATTCTTCTGATGAAAACAAAATACATGATCGTGCTTGGTGACTTCAGTGCCAAGGTGGGTACAGAGGAAGATCAAGAAAACTACATCGGACAATATGATTCAGGTATGAGAAATGAAAGAGCCCAAAGGCTGGTCAATTATGCAGAAGCATCATGTCTATACATCATGAACACCTTCTTCAAGAAGGGGTTTGGAAGGCAATGGATTTGGTGAGAGCTGAATGATGTAATAACAAATGAAATCGATTATGTGTTTGTTGATGAAGGCAGTAGAAGAAAGACAAACATACATGAAATGGAACAGATTTACTGGCACTTTTATAGCAAACTGTTTTTGTCAGCAACAGAAGTGCAGCCATTGTACCTGGGCTCTGTTACCCATGAACCTGATGTGGTCCGTGAAGAAGTGGCAGCAGTCCTTCAGAAGATGAAGTTGGGAACAGTGGCAGGTTTAGACGAAGTATATGTAGAAGAACTTTGTGCAGGAGGTGATACATTCCTAAAAGCAATTAGGGAAAGAAGCTCAAGATACATTAAAGAGGGGAGAATTCTGACAGATTGGAAGAGATCACAAACTATTCTTCTATCAAAAAACATGATTGAGAAGACATTTGCAACTATCAACCCAGCTGAACTTCTTTCTCATCTTTATAAAGACTTTATGAGAATGACCATATTGAGGGTGTCCTTGAGAAAACATGAGAAGGGAACAGGCAGGCTGTTGTAGGGGATTCTCCACAGTGGACCACATTTTTGTGATCACACAGATGACCGAAAGGTGTAGAGAGTACAAGATCCCACTATGCTTGTTGTTCATTGACTTTAAAAAACCTTTGACTAAGTGGACAAAATGCAGCTTTAAGTGCTCTCCTTTTTCAGGGTGTCTCCCTTGTGTATGTTAGAATCATACAAGACTCAAAGATGGATACAACTACAGAAATCATGCTTTTTGATGATCCCTTGATCATCCAAGTTAAGCGAGGCATAAAGCAGGGGGATCTTTGCTCACTGAAGTTATTCGCCAGCATCCTGAAAGACGTCCTGCAGAGTATTGAAGGGAAAGATGGATTTCTGATTGATGGTGAAGCTCTTCAAATGCTTTTTTTTTTTGCTGATGGTATCATTCTAATTGCATTGAAACCCAAAACATTGAAAACCCTCCTCAATGACATCAGTAAGAACACAAAGGAAATTGGCTTTACTATCCACACTGGAAAAACCAAGTGGATGAAAACCACGTATTTTTCAGAGTACGTCATGCAGCTGGATGATCAGCCTGGTCTGGATGAACATTCTGTCGAGCTGGTGGATCAATATATATGTCTTGGACAAGGGTTGCAGATGGACAATGAGTTGGGCCTGGAGTTGAACAGGAGGAGGAGGTCGGGTTAGATTGTCTTTGGGAATCTGTGCAGTGTTTTTGTTGACCCCAAACTTTCTGCCACTGCGAAAACCCATCTCTTTAACATCAGTATCCTTCCGGTAATGCAGTATGGCTGCGAAACCTGGAATATGATGCTTATAGATGATCAAAGATGCAAACCACTCTAAGGCTATGTCTAGACTGCAGGTTTCTTTCGAAAGAGGCTCTTTCGAAAGCATCTTTCGAAAGATCCTCTTTCAAAAGATCGCGTCTAGACTGCAGGCGGATCTTTCGAAAGAGAAATCTGCTTTTTCGAAAGAGAGCACCCAGCGAGTCTGGATGCTCTCTTTCGAAGACGGCCTCTTTACATTGAAGAACGCCTTATTTCGAAAGAGGAACTTTCGAAAGAAGGCGTTCTTCCTCGTGAAACGAGGTTTACCGCCATAGAAAGAAAAGCCGCGTTCTTTCGAAATAATTTCGAAAGAACGCGGCTTGAGTCTGGACGCAGGGGAAGTTTTTTCGGGAAAAGGCTACTTTTCCCGAAAATACCCCTGAGTCTGGACACGGCCTAAGAGTGATGAAAAGACATAAGGTGGGTGTAGGTAAGTTACAACATGTTACTATTGACGATTTGTGTGAAAAAAGCAGTTTCAATGATATTATCCATGTTGTGTATGACTGGAAAAGTAGATGGGCTGGCCATGTAGTGAGACTGAGAGACAACAGATGGACATATACTCCATTGGTATCCACAAGATGTGAAAAGAACAAGAGGAAGGCCTCCAGCATCCTGGGTGGAACCTTTATGGAGGATTTGTGGAAGGACATGGACGAGAATCATGCAAAACAGGACGGCATGGAAAAGTTGCAATCTGCAATGGTGGTGAGACTATCTATCTGGATTGATGAAATCACGGATCTTCCAAGTATTCAGAGTATTTGTTACTTGAAGACTTATTTTTACTAGTTACTTTATTCATTACATAATTTTGTCTATAATGTAATATATTTTACTTCACCCTTTGCATTGTCCCATTTCCTTTCCTTTCCTTTGTGATGCTGAAAGCTTTACCGAGGTAACTGCAGAATGCTCCTCTTTTGTATTGTTTCAATATTTATTTAAATAACTCATATTTTCCTAAAGAAGTTCAGGTTTTTCAGGAAAACAATTTCAGAATGCTGTTCTATGTTCTTTTTTCTTCTTTTGTGTTTTGTCTTTCATTGCCTCTGTAGCATTTTATTTATCAAAATAATGTTAAGGACATTACTGGATAGCATACATTAGCTTTTATTGAATTTGTTTGAGAGTAGCTTCTATGAAGTTATATAGGGAATTAATGTTTATTGTTTAAAAAGACTTTAAAGAGTCTTTGATGGCTCATAGAAATTTTTTGTAAACAGATCTTATTATTTCCTGTTTTTCATTTCTGGGCCATCCTTAGGATTTTCTTCAAAGACAGGTTAGTGGCAATATTGAAAAGTCTTTTTTCCTTCCCTCTGGAGACTTGTAAATAGAGATGGGAGAGAAACAGTCTTCCTGACCTGTGAAAATTTTCAAGACTTCAAAAACCAGAGACAGAACTCCTCTCCTCTACCTCCCAGAATAACCAATAACCTAATGATCAAGGCACTCAAGTGGTATGCAGGAGCAGGAACTTGAAACTCATGTCTTGTCTACATCACCAAGTTTTGTCGTCAAAAACTGACATTGGCGACAAAATAAGTAAGAGTGTATACACTGCAACACAACTTTTGCTGGAAAAATGATCAGATTCAGGGACAAAAAACTTTGGGTATGTCTACACTATTCAGCTTTTAGTGTCAAGGCTGTATCAACACAGCTCTGTCGTTAAAAGTCAGCGTGTGGGGACACTGCTTGTTGGCACTTTTTTCAACAAAATATTTCCACCCCCATGGCAGTTTCACTTTGTTAGTAGCAAAGCATTCCTGCTGACAAAGCATCATGGACAGCAAAAGTTTGTTGTTCATGGGGAAGGCTTTTTGGGTATTGGTGAATGAAAAAAGTTTTGTCAATCAAGTACAAGTGTAGACAAAGCCTTCAGTGCCATGAAAGGCTTTTTTCTTTTCCCCTTCATTGACAAAGAGTCAGTACAGACACGACTGTTTGTTTTGTCATCAGAACTGGCTTCTATTACAGGTTGGACCTCCCTGGTCCGGCACCCTCAGGACAGACAATAGGAGGTCCCCTGACACCAGCCCTTCAGTTCACTGCCCATCTCAGCTGCTATCTCCTTTGGTCCAGCCAGGCTGCCTGCTGGCCAGCCTTGCGTACACTGCCTGCTGGGTGCCACTTGGCCCAGCCACACTGCTTCTGCCGTAGACAGGTTTCCCCTCCCAGGCTGCTGCTGCTGCAGTCCCAGCCCCACTGCCAGGTGGCACATGACCACAGCTGCGTTGCTTCTGCTGGGCTGCTGTGGCATTGGGCTGCTGTGGCTGCAGCTCTGGCCCTGCTCCTGGGCAGCAGGCAGCCCCAGTCATGCTGCCATCACTGCCCAGGCTCCTGCAGACTCAGCCAGGCTTTCCCTCCTGTAAAGCCATGGTCCCGGCTCTGCTGCAGAGTGCCAGGAAGTCCTGATGATGCTCCACCACCACCACTGAGGCTGCCCCAGCACCATCGCTGCCTTGGCTGCCTCGTCCACACTTCCACCAGACTCGCCATGCTCTCAGCTGCTGGTTGTCTTGCTCTGGGGTTCTTTCATCGAGGAACATCCATGGTCATGCTGGAGTATGCAGTGCCATCTGCAGTATTCCACATTGCCTGCCCTGCTCCCCCTGCTGTGTGTTGATCTCTGTTGCCCTTCAGGCTGCCCGCTCCCCTTATAAAGCTCAGGGAAATTTCTGGAAGCTAAGTGATCTCTCATGCTCCATTTGGGGAACAAAGAACAAATGATTGGAGTGCTCTGTTCTGCCCTGCACTAGGATCATAGCAGCAGATAGACCACTACTGTGGTGGGGATGGGGTGGGGTGGGGGGGGGGGGGGGAGGAAGGAAGGCTGGAAGGAGAGGAGAAGGGAGAGACTGCTGTGCTTCTTTGACATTCCTCAGCACAGAGAGCTCACAGAACTACTCATGTTGTTGCTCTCAACAGTTATGGGAGAACTTGGATGGATTCCCAAGATGGAGATCCCAAGATGTCCAGGGATCACCTCAGCCTTCCCACAACATTGAACTCGGATATCTACCCACAGTGCTTTTGATGATAGTGCCCCCAATGTGGACATGATCTGTGAACAGAGGGAACAAGTAAGAACATCCTTTAGTGTTTTTCATTTTGTTGACTTTGGGTGTTGACATAAGTTTTGTTGACGCAGAATTTAATGGTGACAATGGTGACAATGAGTGTTCATAGTTGCCTCCTCTGTCAACCAATCGTGTTCACATCAGGAGCTCCCCCTTCGACAGCATGAATAATTTACTATGGGTATGTATCCCACAGCGCCTAACGCCACCATGTATTGTGAGGTGTTGTAGATCTGTGTTGTGGGCCTGGCACTAGGTGTTGTGGCTCTGTGGAACAGAGTGTGGGGCATCTCAGGGCCAGAATATTTTGCATGTCAAGCACCACTGTGTTCAGGGGCATCTGACATCCTTTTGTGCCTATAATGGGGTGGCAGTCAGAATGCCCCCATTTGGTCAAGTACATTTGCCTGCATTCTTTTCAGTCTTTTTGGCTACTTAGCACTTTGGCCGAGTCACACTCCTGTGTAAAAAAACAACCCCATATCGGTGCCCTCTGTCAGTGTCCCTCTTGTCTCTCAGTTGGTTTCCCCACTCAGGAGAGAGTGGTGCCTCCAGGACTTCCCCTCCTGGAGACAGTTCCTTGCTCTTAGCTCAGGGCTTTCCCTCAGTTCACTAGATCTGAGCTGCAACTGACTGCTGCTATGCTTTGCAGCTCCTTTTATAGTCTTTGCTGGCCCCTGATTGGTTGATTCATCCATAATTGCGCTAACCTCCTTGAAGGACTTCTCTATGGCTCTTTTCTGGCCTCAGGACCCGGTCTGCCCTGTAACAGGGCCTTTTCCCCAAATACAGTGTAGTGTTCTTTGTTATGCACTTTTACATCTGCAGTGAGAAAGAATGAATCCTGCATTTCTCTCATGTGCTCTGTTAACTGTCATGAGGACATTGCACATGGTTGCAAATATAATCTTGAAGTTACTGACAGGAGAAGAAGACTCAGGGGAGCCTGACAGTGTGTGTGATACGGACAGCAGCAACCTGTCATTATATCTGGTGGTCACAGAGCAGCTGTACAGGGTAGAGTGGTGCTTTTGGACTAGGGAAACCAGCACTGATTGGTGGGATTGCATTGTCATGCAGGTGTGGGATGAAGATCAGTGGCTCCAGAACTTTAAGATGCATAAAGCACCTGTCCTGGGGCTGTGTGCTGAACTGACCCCTGACTTGCAACACAAAAACACCAGATTGAGGTACTCCTGATTGCTACCGGTCAGTTGCAAATCAGTTTGGAGTGTGGAAGTCTTCCATTGGTGCTGTACTGCACGTGTGCAGGGCAATAAATCATGTTCTTCTATGGAGGAGCGTCGCTCTGGGAAATGTGCACGACACCATGGCTGGCTTTGCAGACATTCTGAGACTGGCTATGACCATTAGGAGTGGAAAATAGTTTAGAGCTTCCAGACACACTTGGAGACATCCGGGGAAGCCCCTGGTCCCCATATACCTCAACCTCTTCACCTATTATTTTATCCTCTGGGTTCAGTCCTCTGTGTACTGCCTCTATGCCCTCCGAAGAGCTTTTGGTGGTAGAGGTGAGGTCACCACCAAGAATAGCATCCAGATCCTTATAGAAATTTCAGGTGAAGCACTGGAGCATCAGTTTGCTTCATGAGCCCTGTGATGGGCTTGTCTGAGTTCTTTAATCTTTGCTCTGCACTGCAGCATGTTCTGCTCATACCCCTGTTCACACAAGGATCAAAGAAATGTGCCTGTACATGTCCATTTCCTATGGGCCACTCTCAGCTGTAACTGAACAGACTCTTCTCCCCATATACTGATCAGATCCCATAGCTCTGCAGTGGTCCAAGTGTGGGGGAGTGTTTGGCTGGCCACCTGGGAAAACGCCATGAGACCACTGCATGCTGAGCCGGCCTGCGGTAGTGTGTGTGTGTACGGGTGCTACGTAGGGAACCGTGATTTGTAAGGTTGTTCCCTGTGTTGTGTACCTCATCCAATGCATCCACCATGTAGTGGAAACCAGACAATCACTATCCTCTTGAATGAACTCACACTGAAAAGCCAGCCAGCAGGAAATGGGATTTAAATTTCCTGGGGCTTGCATGGGGAGGGGTGGATAGTTAGCCACCTGACTGCAGGCAGGCTGTCCTTAGGATTAGTACTGCCTCACACAGTACTAATAAAGTGGTGCCCCTATGTCTGACTTGCTCTTAGCAAAACAAACCATAAGTTTACAGTAGTGGAAAACTTGCCACATGCACTTTATTAAAACCAGTTTCAACAAAGTAAGCACACTCATGCTTATGGAATAAGCGGTCTATTTAGCAGTAACAGGGCTATAGGAAAGCCAGTCAACATTTTTTCTCTGATGAAAACTGGCCTACTCCTCTCACAAACCAAACTTGTTACAAATAACTGTCAACTTAATTTTGTATTTTTGGCTAAGGCAGTGGGTTTTTTTAAAAAATTCAAATTGGATTCAGCATTATTAGCAAGACTTTGTGGCAAATACAGTTGTTAAATGACAATCTCACACAATTTTGATAAAGGTTATTTAAAATGTCACCAAGATACTGGTAAAAAAAAAAGAAAAAAAGAAAAAAAGAGAGAGAATCAGTCCATTTTGAAACCTGCATGAAATATATGGTTGAAAAAAATGTAAAGAAGTGAAAATCATCTGCAGTAAAAAGAGCTCTGATCTGATAATAATGTTCTGTTGCTATCAACACGTTCATGCCCAAAGCTGATCAATGGCAACATTGTCAATGGCTTTCAGTTTGGCTCACGCCCAGCCAGCTGGTCCAGCTGCAATAGAGGAGATAGGTGGAAGCTGTGGAACTCTGAAATACATCTCTTCGGAGTGCAGAATACCAAAAGCAGCAGCAAACCAACAAGTCAGGTGACAGTACCGGACACCATCATCTGGCATCTCAGGGATGAGGGACTTGCAGGGCTGCGGTTTGCAGTGAGTGGGAAACAGGAATAGTGAGGAGGGTGAGGGGGAGCAGAGGAACAGGAGGACAGTGTGAAGAAAGAGAAGAGGGTAGGTGAGTGTGGGACAGGAGAGGGGAGTGAATAGGAACAGGGGAGATTCTGGGCACATCATTTTTCTAGTTTAGCTTGGTCAAAATAGGCTTGCCAAATGAAAAATACAGCTTTCAGGCAAGGTTTGGGTTAGTTTCTATTTTAAACCTAAATGAACTAGCTATCCCTACAGCTAGGGATATGGACAAGTACTAATAGGGCAAGACACATTACATAGGTTGTTGGAACCGTTTGACATATTAATCATGCTTTAATCTGTCCATGAGCCAAACAGAGATATATCAAATAGATTAAATACAAAAGCGAATGGTAGTATTTCAGAGCTCAGCCAAAAATGGGAAATAAAGGTACCTAGTAAATTGGAAAGATAATTTGTAAATGGTGACTTCTTCAAAATGTAGTATGCCTTCAGGTATAACGTATTATACATCTATAATTAAGACATGTAGATGAAAATGTATATTCACCATTTTAGCAATAATTGGTTAAGACTCATGTGACATTAATGAATACATAATATTGGTCATCTTCAATGAAGAAACAGCAGAACAGACTTTAAAACTCATGATAAATGAGCCCCAAAAAGTTGTGAAATCAGATAAGCTTCCCAAAGTTTGGAATCTTTTCCAAATTATTTACAGTGCTTTTCTTATTTTTCATCTTTCTCCATTTCTCTTCTTGAAACAAATTAGATACTCCCCCCTCCACCCAATTCTTGTGCTGCATTTCTTCCCTCACTTCTGCCTAACTCTGTTAGTTTATTCTCTGACCTGATTCTGCACTTTCCTCCAGGCCAAATCTCCTCTCAAATCTTGATCTAACAGCTATTATTCTTCATCACCTTGGATTCCTTTATTCTACTTTCCTCTATCACTTTCTCTTTTTAACTGGATCCAGGCGTATACTGGTTCTGGTTTCCATAGCTTCCCCTGTCTTCCTGATGTTCTAATTCCTTCCTGGGATCACAGCAGGGCTGGAATAGCTGATATTTTCAAATCTTGCATGCTCCAGAAATAAGGTTGCCATATGTTCAGTTTTTTAAATGGAACCCTCAGGGCACCAGTCAGCACCACTGACTGGGCCATTAAAAGTCCATTTGGTGGTGCAGTGGGACTGGAACACTCCCTACCAGGCTCCGCATGACTCCTTGGAAGCAGAGAGATGTCTCTGGGCTTGTAGGGGAAGAAGTGGCCAGGGGGCTTTGCATGCTGCCACCACCCTGAGCACTGGCTCTGCAGCACAATTGGCTGAAAGCTGCCTGGCCTAGCAGCCAAGGAACATGTCACTGCTTCCAGGGAGTCACTTGAGGTAAGTCCTGCCTGGAGCCTGCCCCTCTCGTTCCCTCCTACACTTCAAATCCCTCGGTCCCATACCAGAACTCCCTCAAGCATCCCAGGCCCTCATCCCTGGATATACCCAGATCCAGCATTCCCATCCAGAGCCCTTACCCCTTCCTGTACCCCAAGTCCCTGTCCCAGCTCTGAAACTCCTTCTGCACTCAAACTCTCTTCTGGACTCCACACCCTGATCCCGCTCCTGCATCCCAAACCCCTCATCCCTGGCCCCACTCCCAAGCCCATACCCCCAGCTGGAGGCTTTCCTTCACTGCACCCCAATCCCTGCTGCAGCCCAAAGCCCCCTACTTCACCCTGACCCCCTCATTTCTGGCTTCACCCTGGATACAGCAACCCCAGCCAGAGTCTGCACCTCTCCTGCACCCCACAACCCCACCAGTGAAAATGAGTGAGTGAAGGCAGGAGAGACTAAGCAACAGAGGGAGGGAGAACACAGTAAGTGGTGTGGGGTCTTGCAGCAGAGGCTTGACAAGAGGTGTGACAAGGGTGTTCTGTTTTGTGCAATTAGAAAGTTGGCAGCCTTATGCCAGAGCTAGCTTGAGTCAGAGGAGCCTTATGTAAGGGAACCCAGGGAGGATGCAGTTTGAAAATAGCACATGGTACAACATACCAGACTTAACGTCAGGAAAATCCCTTAAGGCACTATCCAAACTAAAAAAAGGACCTGGTGAAGACAGTGTTCATCAGCAGTGGGTTCTCCAGGATCTGGGTCAAGTGATACCGAAAATGATTTAGGTGCAGTGTAGAAGATAACACCATTACATTTAAAGAAATGTAGAGACTAAGGGTACATCTAGACTACATGCCTCTGTCGCCAGAGGCATGTAGATTAGGCTACCAGACATAGTAAAATGAAGCGGCGATTTAAATAATCGCCGCTTCATTTAAATTTACATGGCTGCCACGCTGAGCCGACAAACAACTGATCAGCTGTTTGTCGGCTCAGCGCGATAGTCTGGACGCGTGGGTGTCGACATCAAAGGTATTTGTCGACCCCCCAGGTAAATCTCGTCCCAGGAGGCTTACCTGGGTGGTCGACAAATACCTTTGATGTCGACACCCACGCGTCCAGACTATCGCGCTGAGTCGACAAACAGCTGATCAGCTGTTTGTCGGCTCAGCGCAGCAGCCATGTAAATTTAAATGAAGCGGCGATTATTTAAATCGCCGCTTCATTTTACTATGTCTGGTAGCCTAATCTACATGCCTCTGGCGACAGAGGCATGTAGTCTAGACGTACCCTTGGTGGAACACTGTCCATCATGTTTTCTGTAGCAATGTTGAAGATGGCTTTCGTCCATCTCCACTAACTAGCTAAGCCATTTTCAGTTTAGATGTTGAAGGGGAAATCCATTGCTGACCACCGAAATGGACCATTTTCCTGAACTGTACTCAGACTGTTGAGCTTGGATTAGATTTTTTTTGTTTTAACTGTTCTGAAGCAAAAATCTCAAAATATTTATAAACTAGGGGCATCAGCTAATTTTTGCCATATTGTTACTTTCTTTTATATAATTTATTGTATTACTAAAGCAGTAAAATGTAATGTATTTATATAGAATTCTACCTGCTTTGTTTCATTACACAAATGTTTAAGTATGGTTTAGTGTTTGGACTTACTTATATTTTTTTTAAATGAATTTGTCCATTCCTAATTAAAACTGATCATTTAGCCTCAACCAAATCCCATTCAATGGCATTTTAAAGCTGTCTTTCCGTGTGCATATGGCATCTAATTACATTTTAAATAGTAAAGAGCATCAGAAGTACAGGTTTTTCTGCTCTCTCCTCATGCTTAGCTATGCCTTCCTGATTGGCTCTGAATAGATAATACGATCTAGATTTTTTATGATCCTTTGTGGTTACTTTCCATTTTAAAATCTTTGTTCAGAAAGGATTTATCTCGTATCTCATTTGTATGTTTATCATGAAGTGTCATGCGGGTTCAGATATGTATCTGTTTGTCTCAATATTGCTGCTGAAAAATGCCCTGCTCTTAAAGACTTATTTCTCCCTGATAAGAGGGGTTGATTTTCAACACCATAAAACCATAAACACTGCATTAAAAAATCTGAGGCTACATTTTATTGTTACATTCTGCAGAACAAGAATGCTGCCGTTTAGATTTCTGTTGCTCTTTACTAGTCACATGATGATATGCTATTTATATTATGCTATGAATTTAGCTGGCTACCATGAACTACAAGGCATAGTACAGTATGTGAAAAGCACAATTAAATGCAGCCTTCCAATTTAAAGAATATTCTTCTTTGGTGTGAAATTTGTTGTTAATTCACTGATGGAGTATGTGATTTACAATTCTGTCAGTAAGTTTTGGATTAAAGTATAAGAGGAAAAACACAGGTAATTTGGGCATTTTACAAATGCAGACACTCCACTGTATGAATAGTCTGTAAACAAACTAGGAGTAGAACTGACTGCTTTTAACAAAGGGAAGATTTACATTAAATGATGAGAGAGAAGAGGCTTTGCTTTAACGTGTGAGAGAGAAAGATGGACTGGCTAACCTTGTGAGGAGGGCTTTAAACTAGGTTTGTTGGGGGCAGGTGAACAAAGCCCACAGGTAAGTGCTGCATGTGCGGGACTGGGAGATGGGTTGGAAATGGGGGGGACTACGGCCTATAATGGGAAGGAGAAAGGAGGGTCAGGGCACAACAGGGAGGCAAGATCAAATCAGTATCTTAGATGCCTATATACAAATGCGAGAAGTATGGGTAATAAGCAGGAAGAACTGGAATTGCTAACCAATAAATACAACTATGATATCATTGGTATTACAGAAACCTGGTGGGATGGGACGCATGATTGGAATGTTGGTATGGAAGGGTACGGCTTGCTCAGGAAGGACAGACAGGGAAAAAAGGGAGGAGGGGTTGCCTTGTATATTAAAAATGTACACACTTGGACTGAAGTGGAGATGAATGTAGGAGATAGCTGTGTAGAGAGTCTCTGGGTTAAGCTAAAAGGGGTAAAAAACGAGGGTGATATCATGCTAGGAGTCTACTACAGGCCACCTAGCCAGGTGGAAGAGGTGGATGAGGCCTTTTTTAAACAATTAACAAAACTATCCAAAGCCCAAGATTTGGTGGTGATGGGGGACTTCAACTATCCAGACATATGTTGGGAAACTAACACAGCGAGGCACAGGCTATCCAATAAGTTTCTGGACTGCATTGGAGACAACTTTCTGTTTCAGAAGGTTGAAAAAGCTACCAGAGAAGAAGCTGTTCTGGATTTGGTTTTAACAAATAGGGAGGAACTAGTTGAGAACTTAAAAGTGGAAGACAGTATAGGGGACAGTGATCACGAAATAATAGAGTTCATGATCTTAAGGAAAGGTAGAAGGGAGACCAGCACAATTGAGGTTATGGATTTCAGGAAGGCAGATTTTGATAAGCTCAGAGAACTTGTAGGTAAGGTCCCATGGGAAGCAAGACTGAAGGGAAAAACAACTGAGGAAAGTTGGAAGTATTTCAAAGGGACGTTGTTAAGGGCCCAAAAGCAAACAATTCCGCTGTGTAGGAAAGATAGAAAATATGGCAAAAGACCAGCTTGGCTTAACAAGGAGATCTTGCACGATCTCAAAATAAAAAAGGAGTCATATAAAAAATGGAAACTAGGACAACTAACAAAGGAGGAATATAGGCAAGCAACACGGGAATGCAGGGGCAAGATTAGAAAGGCAAAGGCACAAAATGAGATCAAACTAGCTACAGGCATAAAGGGAAACAAGAAGACCTTTTATAAATACATTAAAAGCAAGAGGAAGACCAAGGACAGGGTAGGCCCACTGCTTAGTGAGGAGGGAGAAGCAGTAACAGGGAACTTGGAAATGGCCGAGATGCTCAATGACTTCTTTGTTTCGGTCTTCACCGAGAAGTCTGGAGGTGTGCCTAACGTAGTGAATACAAGCAGAGAGAGGGTAAGTTTAGAAGATAGGATACACAAAGAACAAGTTAAAAATCACTTAGGAAAGTTAGATGTCAGCAAGTCACCAGGTCCTGATGAAATGCATCCCAGGATACTCAAGGAGCTGATAGAGGAGGTATCTGAGCCTTTAGCTATGATCTTTGAAAAATCATGGCAGACAGGGGAGATTCCAGAAGACTGGAAAAGGGCAAATATTGTGCCCATCTATAAAAAGGGGAATAAGAACAACCCAGGAAACTACAGACCGGTCAGTTTAACGTCTGTCCCAGGGAAGATAATGGAGCAGGTAATTAAGGAAATCATATGCAAACACTTGGAAGGTAATAAAGTGATAGGGAATAGCCAGCATGGGTTTGTGAAGAACAAGTCATGCCAAACTAATCTGATAGCTTTCTTTGATAAGATAACGAGCCTTGTGGATAAGGGAGAAGCGGTGGATGTCATATACCTAGACTTTAGTAAGGCATTTGATACGGTCTCGCATGATATTCTTATTGATAAACTAGGCAAATATAACTTAGATAGGGCCACGATAAGGTGGGTGCATAATTGGCTGGATAACCGTAGTCAGAGAGTTGTTGTTAATGGTTCTAAATCCTGCTGGAAAGGGATAACAAGTGGAGTTCCTCAAGGGTCTGTTTTGGGACCCGTACTGTTCAATATCTTCATCAATGATGTAGATATTGGGATAGAGAGTACGCTTATTAAGTTTGCAGATGATACCAAACTGGGTGGGGTTGCAACTTCTTTGGAGGATAGGGACATAATTCAAAATGACCTTAGCAAGTTAGAGAAATGGTCAGAGGTAAACAGGATGAGGTTTAATAAAGAGAAATGCAAAGTGCTCCACTTAGGAAGGAACAATCAGTTCCATACATACAAGATGGGAAGCGACTGTCTAGGAAGGAGCATGGCGGAAAGGGATCTAGGGGTCATAGTGGACCACAAGTTGAATATGAGCCAACAGTGTGATGCTGTTGCAAAAAAAGCAAATATGATTCTAGGTTGTATCAACAGGTGTGTTGTAAGCAAAACTCGTGAAGTCATTCTGCCGCTCTACTCTGCACTAGTTAGGCCTCAGCTGGAGTACTGTGTCCAGTTCTGGGCGCCACATTTCAAGAAAGATGTGGAGAAATTGGAAAGGGTACAGAGAAGAGCGACAAGAATGATTAAAGGTTTAGAGAACATGACCTATGAAGCCAGGCTTCATGAACTGGGCTTGTTTAGTTTGGAAAAAAGAAGATTAAGGGGGGACATGATAGCGGTTTTCAAATATCTAAAAGGGTGTCACAAGGAGGAAGGAGAAAATTTGTTCCTCTTGGTTTCTGAGGACAGGACAAGGAGTAATGGGCTTAAAGTGCAGCAGGGGAGGTTTAGATTGGACATTAGGAAAAAATTCCTAACTGTCAGGGTGGTCAAATATTGGAATAAATTGCCAAGGGAGGTGGTGGAATCTCCCTCTCTGGAGATATTTAAGAACAGGTTAGATAGACATCTGTCAGGGATGGTGTAGACGGAGCTTGATCCTGCCTTGAGGGCAGGGGGCTGGACTCGATGACCTCTCGAGGTCCCTTCCAGTCCTATTATTCTATGATTCTATGATTCTATGGAGGACTAGACCTTGGCAGATACAAAGTGTCGTAGTTCCACGGATTTCACTTGAACTCTGACAATTTTCACAGGTGGAAGATCTGGCTCAGAGGGCTTGTATTTTCACTCTCAAGACTGCATTTTGCTATTGCCCGGTGTTGGGGTCAAAATCAGACCTGTTATACATTCTCCAAGGGACAGGTAGGTTGGTAACTGCAGAGGCAGATGTGGTTCCTAGAGAGGAAGAAGCAATCCTCATGGCAGATGTGTAGAGTTTACATGGCAACCCAGCTCCATGGGACTCCATGAAGGCCAACTGACATTGGGGCAGTTAAGCACTGATGAATGGTATCAATGGCTAGGGTGAGCAGATAGCCAGTGTGAAAAGTCAGGGCACTTTTTTGGGGGGTGGGGCAGAAGGAGGTAGTTGCCCAAGATAAAGCCCCCAATGTCAGGACAGTCCCGATAATATCAGGATATCTGGTCACCTTAGATGAGGCCCATATTCTCAACTGGCACGCATTGCCCTAGCTCCTACGAGTCCAACGTTCAATGCGGTTTTACATCAGTGAATGATCTAGTGTGTAAGCTGCAGATTCCTTCTTGGAGAACATACTGGTTGACAGTTGGAAAGAGAGCAAATGGAACTGAGCACCTGAAGAATGAACTCCTATCTGACAGCTGCAATCAGAACTCAGTGAAGCAGATAAGACAGAGAGGAACAGCAAGCTTAAGCTCCACAGCCATTAAGGGTGAGAAGGGTGACTGGTGACAGACCTGTCAGCTAGAAGGCATGTGTCTCCACTGCATATCGACCTGGTTTATGGGATAGATTTCTTAAAAGTGAGGAAAGTTCATGGGGAGATAGAAATGTTAATAATAGTTATACAGAATATTAATGACATGCAAAAATGGATTAAGGCTGGTTGGAAGATGTGTCAGATTTTGCTTTCCAAAGTATACTTATTGTGCTCCTAGATACAGGCCTGGATGCCAAAAGATCCATGGGAATAAATGCAAATCACAAAACTCCTGCTCAGCTGTTTCTGAATCCTGAATTCACTTAGCACCTACTTTTCTGTTGTAAAATTTCTCTGAACACCTGTTTCTTCCTCTGGGCATGTACACTGCTGCTCCCTTTAGGCATCTGGACGCCAATTTGCTGTCTAAGCCCACCGTGATGCAAGAACCAGAGGAAGATTGAGTTTCAGTGCAGAGTGCTATGAAGCATCACCTATTGAACATCTAGAGTATGGGCAGCTGTGAGCCAATGCACATCTAAAGGCTCCTTCCCCTCTCCCCCCAGTCTAAGGAGAGAGGCTACTAAAATCAGAGCCCAAATAAGTACAGGGTGACAACTCATGGAAAACCGGGATGGGAGTGAGGTCATAGGGCCAAAATCAGGGAATCAGAAGGGAACACCGTGTAGAGAACTCCAGACCATGCCGATTGCTCCTTGAAGGCATCCACGGAGCCAGTGGGTGCAGCCCAGAGGAAATCTGTCTGGACACATGACCTTAGGGAGGAGTGGAATAGGCCCCACAATCACAGAACGTGTTCACCCAGCACCCTTCCTCCGGTATGGGGTTGATGAGGAAGTCTTACCACTTCTTGGGGCAACAGATGGATTGTTGTGAGGAGATGTGAAGAGAAGGTGTGGAGCATCACCTATTGAGCTTCTGGAGCATGGGGGTTAAGAAGGAAAGGGGGCGAGCCATGTCAGGTTTATGCCTGTGCTCATGACTCCATGAAGGAGATTCCAGTTAATATGCCTGGCAGGCTATCAAACCACAGTGAAATATAGATTGACCTACTAGGGGATCCTCACCTTCCATAGGTGATATAAGATCCCACCACTTAGGGTGTGTCTCGACTACATGGCTCCGTCGACGGAGCCATGTAGATGAGTTTACTAGACATAGGAAAATGAAGCGGCGATTTAAATAATAATATCAAAATGGCTGCTGCTCTGTGCCCATCAGCTGTTGGGTGGCACAGTGGGGCAGTCTGGACATGCCACGGTCGACAAGGGAAGCCTTTGTCAGCCGCTCCAATGCTAAGATATATTTTTTGAGATGAGGCAACCACATCTGTACGCAGTATTCAAGATGTGGGTATACCATGGATTTATATAAAGGCAATAAGGTATTTTCTGTCTTATTCTCTATCCCTTTTAAAATGACTCCTAACATTTTGTTTGCTTTTTTGACTGCTGAGATTTCCATTCCCAGCACTTCCTCATGGATACTAAATCTGTGCACTTAAAATACATTTTAAGTAGGATGCATACCTTGATTATAGTCAGCTAAGAAATCCAGCATTATCTCTTTAGATTTAGAACTAATAAAATTTAGATGGGCATTTTGCATAAAATAGGAAAAGCAAAGCACATAAATACAGCATGATTTATATACTACAGCAGTATTCATTGCTATTCATTCAAATGCATCCTCTGCTGATCATCATATTGATTTATACACGTTATCAAAAATACTGAGTGCTAGGAAGATATGCTGATACTGTCTTAGCTGAAAAAAGAGTCCAATCTGGCTATCAGTTGTCCAAGGTTAACCAGGAACCACAGATGTCCTTTAAACAAAGCTAAGAAAAGCTGTTGGATTTACTGATTTAAGAAAGGATTAAATAGCTATTTAAACTGGGTCTATTTTACATCCCCATGTTAGCTTTATGCTCACTTTCTGTTGAGCCTTTCCCCTCAGTTGACATTCCCCTTTCTGAATATGTAATCTGAAAGATCTAATTAACCTATCTAATTTTACAAGTTTTTCCAGGAAGTTCTGCTGCAGAAAGTGTGGTGTCAAGTTTTTCTATAATAAATGGAGAGATCATCTTGAAAACTGTCAGTGCTGGTCTGAGGTTGGGATCCTTCTGCTTGTTCCCTTTTCCTATTCACATCAAAGATGGACAGCTCTCAAAATGCAGGCAAGCCAGAGGGCCTAGGCAACCTAATCATTAATAGCTAATTGAGTTTCATTTATCCTGAGTAAAAGAGCTCATTTTTTACTCTGATGTACTGGAAAAATAAATACAAAAAACCTGTTTTGGTCAATATAGGTCATCTTGGGTGTCTTGCACTGATACAGGTTGACTGTGCACTATCTGCAATGAATTCTTAGCAAATCAACAAATGGAACCAGTCAAGATGCATGACATACCTGATCAACCACAGAGAAAGCTAGGCATGGGCTTACATAGATGAGGAAATAAAGGACATTTTATGATGGTTGCTTACTATTCAGATTACTGGGAAATAAATCCCTTGCGTACAACAGGAGACTATATAATTGAATGCTGCAAAGATTAGTTTACCTGGCGTGGAATTCCAAAGTCTCTTAAAGCTAATGGACCTCATATTTCCCATGAAGAATGTGCATAGTTTGCAGCATGAGCAGAATTTGAATATACTACATTTTCTCTGCATCATAGCCAATCTAATAGCAGTGCAGAAGTACTGTCAAGAGTGCTAAGAAACTATTTTAAAGGCCTACCAGGATAAAAAAAGTCTCATGGATAGCAATTCTGGATGGGAATAACACCAACAGAAGGCATAAGCTGCAGACCAATACAGCAACTCACGTCGCACTGCAAATGGACACCTGATGCCTACTTGTGATGGTGTGTTCACTCCACAATGTCTGGAAAGGGGTTAGCGGGGCTCAGAAAGGTCCAAGTAACCTGGCTGGCAACATGTGAGGGGGAATTAGGTTTGAGAAGCAATCCATAGCTGAGGTTGGAGCCCAGCTGAGCAGAAATAGTTGGTACTGGTATAGGGCTAGCCAGAAAAGGGCTGAAGTGTGGAAACCTACCATCAGTCTATGAACTTAAATAGGGAAAGGAGGGAGCCCTGGAGGAGAGTGCTCACTTTTCATGTGTCTCGTCCGTGAACACTGCCTGGGGAAGCATTGATTGGTCCTGTACTTCTGATGGAACTAATATTAATGTGGGATCTTTTTGTTTTCTTCCTTTTCTTGTTCCCCATAATGACTGATGACATCAGGCTCACTATAAAAATAGCATATTCTATTTTACTAGGATTCACATAGTTTTTATATTATGGTTATTGTCTTTATTTTTTTATTTATGGGAACTAAGAATCCAGTTAGTACTCCCTTCAGTTTAATACAAGATAAAATGTGGGGCTAAATGGTGGCACTTGACATTGTCCATTCAGACAGTGACACAGTACAGAACATAGGAAAGGATAAACAGCTGTTTGAAATTACAGACTGTACTTGTGGGAATGAAGAGCTATCAATTAGGGAATAGCTTAGGGTCAGGTCTTAGACCTCCGCTGCTTTTAATTGGGTCAATTTGGTTATGCTTGCTTTGACAGGAAGCTGTAGGAATACTAAATGAGGAAAGGGGGAGCGAGTAAAAGCTTTTGGGGACCTGCTTTGAATAATGGATGATTGGAGGCAAACAAAAGCTAATGCTTTAGTTACGTAGTTCAGTACTCTACAGTGGACTCACAATAACATAATTACAACAACAGTGGTAAGGTACCAAGCAGGAAGGGTAAGTTATCTAAGGTAAAGTATTCATTTCACAAGCACCTGCATGTTAGGAATGGTCCAGATCCTCAAGAGACATGAATTGCACAGAGACGTAGTGAGGGTGTTATGCGCCCCTCCCCGGCTGCCGCTGTGGCGGGGCCCTGAACCTGGTTCACGGCTGAGCCCGACCCTAGGAGGAGTGGGGGGAGCTTGTTCCACATCTTCCCCCACCCTCTCTAGTTTGGGGCCGGGCCCCCACACGCACTAACCCTCCAGCAGAGATGGAGGAGGGTCAGGCTGGGGGTAGAGAGGTGGGGAGGAGGCTCCAGCCACCGGTGGCGGGCGGAGAAGGAGCAAGCGAACTGAGGGAAGACAGGGAGAGTGGAGGGGGACTAAACTGGTGCCCCTCTAGTGTGGCTCTCGAAGGGAAACTGCCCCCCCTCGCTATGCCACTGGAACTGCAGCTCTATTAAAGTCAAACTGATTTTTGCCAGCTGAAGAGCTGGACCAATATATTTCAACCAGGAAAACATAAATAGAAGGCCTGCTCAGTACTTTGGTGGTTTTCCTTACCTTAGAAGGGTGAATTTATAGTTCTCCCAACCTTCCTAGTAAAGTGTGTTAAATTGCAGGTTTTTAAAATGTGGTTAATGTTTTTGCTGAGCATGTGTAGCTTTACATTTCACTATAAAGTCTTTTTTCTCCCTTCATTTTACTACCTCAGGCTTTCAAATGTAGGATTTACCTGCTCCTCCAACTCTAATTAGCTATGTTGGTGTACACACCTCTTTGATCTGTCTGGGGAGTCTGCCTAATATGCATACCTTCTGCTTCTAATTTTGTGGCTTACTCAGCTAATGTTTGGGGCCCTGAGGTTTCATGTTGGCCATGCAATATACATCTTCCCCGTGCTGCCAAATGCTGTTCTTTTCCAGCCTCTTGTTTAACTCCAGTTTTCTTTGAAAATAAGAAACCTTGATTTTATTCCTCGTCTGATAGGATCTTATTTCTTCTCTTTCTGTCTAGCTAGAATGGGGCATTCTTATTCTAAACTCAGTGACAATACTGTATGATTCACTTGTTACCAGGAGGAGCAAATGATTTTCCTCCACCTTAGAAACCTTATAGTACAGAGATAGGTGCCTCTGTAATGCAGCTAAATTATCTGGATTTCTGTTGCATCCCTGGCCCTAGCTAGTTTGGACATAAGTGAGGCTGTTCCCTCTACTCTCTTCCATCCATAAATGGGTGTTTTCCCATCCATGTGCAGAATAAATGTTTATGTGCATTGAGGCATGTGTAAATGTGCACTAAAAACAAAAATTGATCTGTGGGCGCTTTACTAATCAGTGGAGAGGTATCTGAATCTCTCCTGAGTGGCAACTCAAGAGCCCAGCTTATAGGGAACACTGTAGTCTTACCTTTCCTATTATAGCCGATGGTTTTCTTTATAATCCCTTCCCCCCACAACATGCCCACAGAAATATCCTGGAATGATATGGTTGGACATCATTACCTAAAAGAAGTGCAGTGTTTTCCAGACATTTGCTAAAGGTCTAAATACTGTAGCACCAACACATTTTGTATATTGACAGCCATTTAAGAGAGTTGCTTCAGTCTGGATAGCATTTATCTAATTGCAGTAGCTCAAACTGCACAACCTACTTAACAGCTGTTACCTATCAAATCCTTCTAGCACCCCAACAGAAGGGTGAATAATCTTAGTTAAGGAACAGAAACTGTTCCTTCCTATGGGTGAGAAATTGCTTTAATATAAATTGTATATTGAGTTAAACAGATAGATTATTAAAAGTAGCTGGAGTAATTAGCCAGGCAATTCTTAACTCATAGCAATGTTATTTGCTTTTAAATTAAGGCCAGCAAAAGAACTGTTTATGCCTCTAATAGACCTCAGTCTGTCTTCCATTGATATCCATCTCACATAGACCTACATGTAGTGCTTTATGTCTTCACTCTATAGCAGGCTTGGTGGCCCACCAAGCCACCAAATACAGCCCATGGAGACAGCCGGGAGCCCCAGGCAGGCTTCCCTGCTTGCTCTGCAGCCCCACACACTGTGCAGAAATGCGGCTGCAGGGGTCCATTTTTGTTTTAAAACTGGAGGGGAGGGGAGAAGGACCCACTCCATCCCCAGCACAATCCCATTGGCCAGTTTCTGGCCAGAAACCAGCCAATGGGAGCTGCTTGTTGGAAGAAGCCAGAAGAATCCCTCCCCCCTTTGGCTTAGTTATTCAGTGAAGCACATGGCCAGGCAAGCAGGCAGACTGGCTGGCTGGGAAACATTTGAAGCTCTGCAGGCAGGCAGGCAGGCAGGCAGGCTAGTTTGCAGATGACAGATAAGTCTCTTGGCCACAGTCTGCTCCTGGCACCCCAGCCCTTTCCTGCCCCAACCCTCTGTCTCCCCACTCAACATAACCAAACCCTCTATTCCCCTGTTACACCCATACCCCCTCCTAGATCTGGCACCCCAATCTTCTTCCCCAGATCACAATCCCCTCCTACCCTTGGTCACATCCCAAAGCCCTGCACTCCAGTCCCCTGCCCTAGATCACAATCACCCTCCTTCACCCAAATGCCCTCCCAGACTCCAGTCTTCCTCCTGCAACCCAGTACCTTACCCCAAGCTCCCTTTTGCACCCAACCTTCATTCCAGACCCCACATCTCCTCCATTAATACCATGAAAGAGTGTGGCCCTCGACCACTTTCTAAAATCTTGGGAGTGGCCCCTCCATCAAAAATTATTGCCCACTTCTGCTCTATAGGTTAGCTGAGATAAACTGGATTGCCTAAGTGTTATCTTTGTTGACTTTAGTCACTGAGGCTACATCTACACTGCACATTTATTTTGAAATAAGCTGTTCTGGAAGATGTCTTCTGAAATAGTTTATTTCGAAAAAGCGCGTCTACACACAAATGCGCATCAAAATAGCACTTAACTATTTCGAAATACAGTGCTAACTCGCATTTAAGGCCACCAGGAACCAGTTAAGGCAGGACATCAGGTCAGCAGTTACTTCATGTGGCTGCTGCCTGAGGCTATCTGAGGTTCTTGTTTCAAGGGACCCTCCTGTACAGCAGTGTCTCAGGCTTTTTCTCTTTGCCTACCTCCTTGAGGTGCAGTAAAGCCTTTTCCTCTGCCTCCTATGGTTGCCTTTGTGGACACCTCAGTTTTCTAGATATGGAGCTGGAGCTGCCTCTGGGCAGCCTTTGGCTATTGCAGCTTGTGCTGCAACGCATGCAGCAGTTTTGGCAGGCTGCAACCCAGGTTCTGCGGGAACCCAACCCTCAGGTCTTCTGGGAGACACTCCTTGGATCTCAGTGGGCATGGCTCATGCAGCTGGATCCTGCCCACCCTCCCCTGCACACCATGCCCCACCACCTCTGGCATCTGGACACCAGTGCTGATTGGTGGGACCAGATTGTCATTGAGCAGTGGGGAGACCAGCAATGGCCCCAAAATTTCAGGATGAGGAAGGACACATTTCTGGAGCTCTGTGAGTGGCTCTCCCCTGCCCTCAGGTGACAGAATGCTAACATGAGACCTGCAGAAGTGGGCTGCCATCGCTCTCTGGAAGCTCGCCATGCCAGATAGCTACCGATCTGTCGGGTACCCGTTTGACATGGACAGATCGACCGTCGGGGCTGTGCTCATGCAGGTATGGAATTCTCCAGCTACTGTTCCAAGCGGAGGGGGGGGGGGGGGGGGAAGGACTGTAGGAATGGAGTTCCCTAGGGAAAGGGGAGATGGGCTTAGGGGTGCATATTGTGTGCTCCACAATGTGTGTGAGTGGAAGGGGGAGGCATTCCTGCTGGGGTGGGAGGGCGAAGGGTGACTGCATTGTCAGGGCCTTTGAGCAGCTAAGCACTGCTGACATCCAGCAAGTCCATCTGTGAGCTCTGTGCTGGAGGCCCTGAGGGAGAGTTTCTCCCCGAGGCCCAGTGACACTCTCCCCTGGGCTGCCCCACTAGGAGACTCTGAATCTCCCCTCTCTGCCTTTCCTCCAATAACCTTTCCCTTTTCCCCTTCCCTGCTGAGACTATAAACAAACATTTTTTTATTTTCTGTTTCTTTTTATTTGGGGTTAAAGAAACTGGGGAGAGACCAGGGAAAGAACCTGGGGGAGGGCATGGGAGAGTGGGGAGGAGGGGGGAGAAGGAGAACCTTGGAGGAGGAAGGAATGAGCTGGAAGTGGGAGGAGGGCTGAAGAGAGGCTCAGGGCTGTGGCTGGCTCTGCTGATCTCACCGCCATAGGTACGGGGACCACGGTGGCCACAGGGAGGGGAGAATGTTGGGGGAGAGGTGGGAGGAGTGGGAGCAGAAGCAGGAGCAGGAGCAGGCATGCTGGCAATGAGAGATTGAACAGCCACGCACATGGAGTGGCCCTGCTCCAGCAGCTTCTGACAGGTGTCTTGCCACAGCTGGATGTCTTCCTGGAGCCTGCGGTCAATGGTCTGCTCCAGGGATTGAGTGTCGGGAGATGCTCCCTCTGGAAGTCATCCATGGGTCTCTGGAACCAGCATGTTCCTTGGGTTTGAAAGGCTGTCCCAGGTGGTGTCGACCATCCCCCTCAATAAAGAGAGATAGTCAGTCATCCCAGGGGATACTGTCCCTGCAGCCTTGCCATCATCTGTGAGCTGAGAGTGACAGTTCTTGGCTCAGTCGAAGGTGATGTGCTTGGAGCAAGACCATGTGCTCTCTGGACAGTGGGCCCATTGCTATAGAAGCCAGATATCCCTGGGAATGGGTGCTGCCCCAAGAGTGTGAGCATGCCTGTGTGCAGGACTGGTGTGTGTGTGTGTGTGTGTCCTCAGCCTCCTTCTAGAGTTGGCTTGTGGAGGGAGAGTCCCCCACCCTGGGAGGGCATCCCATCCTGTGGTCACAAGCATGGCAGGCCTCTCCAGACACCCGGTAGCCAATAGCACAAGGCTCCTCTGAGACAGTCTGCTGGGGCTGTGTGGCCAGTAGCTGAGCAACACGTGCTCCCATGTGCACAAGCTGCTGTGCGATCCCCGGGCAGCAAGGGCCAAGCAAGGGGCAGCCAACTACCCCTCTGAGCCCATCACCTCCACCCCCTGTGTGAAGGGAATGTGATGGCACTCACATGATGTTCCTTCCCTGGCCTCGGACAATGCCTGCATGGAGGGGTCGTCCACATGGAGGGGTATCGACTCCAGGGTCAGAAGGATTATGGTGCTGGCCTCGTTCAGCTCCTCCCTCTCCGCCACCTCTCCCTGCTTGTCTCTCTCCCCTGTGAGGACAACGATATGTATCTCGAGCCTGGAGTCCACAAGTGGGGGTGGGTGGTGAAGGGACTGCCCCACCTCCCAGGATGCGGTCCAGGTCTTTGAAATAAGGGCAGGTGTGGGGTTCTGCCCCAGAGCAGGAGCTTCCCTCCCTGGCCCTGGCATATGACTGGTGGAGCTCCTAACCTTCATCCGCACCTGCTCCTATGTGCTGATGTGCCCCTTGTTGGCCAGGCTCTTGGCCATCCAGCCATAGATGTCTGTATTCCTGCATCTGGTGCAGAGATCCTGGAGGTTGGTCTCATCACCTCAGACCTTAATAAGGTCCAGGATCTCCACACAAGACCAGGAAGGCTCATGCCTCTTTTGGCCCCAGGCAGGCTCTTGGAAGTTCTCTGAGTGCTCCTTGGGAGCAGTGAAGGGCTAGCAGGGATCAGTGGACTGGCTCATCTTGGGCAAATTTGAGGCAGTGGTAGCTGCTAGGTGGCTCAGGACTGTCAGGGCTCCCTGCTAGCCACAAGCCCTTTCTGCTGAGGCTGCAGCTTTAAGAGCTCCAGGGGAAGGGGAGGGAATATAGAGTTTGGCTGAGTGTGAATAGAGCAGCCAGCAGAGCACCTTGGGAAGGACTGGAGGCCCCTTATTCCAAAATAACTGCAGCGGCCCTGTCTACATAGCCCCTATTTCGAATAACTGTTTCAGAAGATGCGTTATTCCTCACAGAATGAGGTTTACAGAAGTCATAATAAGCCACCCATTAATTCAAAATTATTTTTGAAATAACGCTATTGCTGTGTAGACGCTTGCATAGTTATTTCAGAATGGCTGTTATTCCAAAATAACTTGGCTGAGTAGACGCACCCTGAGTGACCCATGGTTCCAAGAGAAAAAAAAAAGATAATACATTGGAATTTTTTCCAATTGCTGTACTGATTTCTTGGAGTGGAGGGGAGGAAGGAAACAGTCTTTATCCTCTTAATAAAAGTAAGAACTTGTGTCAATATGGGAAAAGTCTATAATATCAGAGGAATAATTTTCCTCTTTCATAAAAGAGAGTCATAGGCTAGCTCTCTGAGACTTGTTCTTTCTATACAACTCAATCTTAATATAATACTATGAGCCTGACTTTCCTTTTACATTGATTTTATGGCAGTTTAATTACATTAGCTTCAATAGTGGTCCTTTTGATTTACACATCTGTATATGAGAAGAAAATTAGGCCTTCACTATATTAAGAAGTTAACTGCATTCGTGGAATTATTTCAGGTTCTCTGTGGCATTATTAGCCCTCAAAGCAGACCCAGGGTACCCTCACAATAGTTCATCTATTATTCCTTCCTGGGTATACCAAAGGTTCTCTTCAGTTGACCCATTTCTCTGTTATCGTATGGTGAAAGAGGTTCCACCATAGGCATTTTCAGGGTTTTGCAGCGAACATATAAAGGAAAATCTTCCATGTCCAGCTTAGACTTGTTACTCATGAGAGGACATGGATACAGCCCCCAAATACAATTAATTGATCCCTCCCCTCAGCAGTTCTTCCAAAACAAAATATTTACTTTTTTAGTGTACCCAATCTTCCCTGATACAATTAAACCAAGCCTAAATCCAAACAAACGTACGTTGCTTGGCACAGTGGTTCCCAACCTTTTTGAGCAAACGGACCTCTTTTCAATCTATTAAAATTTCATGGACCCCCCAAACGAGCCATTTTTGCTAGCCCACCTAAATCCTTCCTGCCACTCTAATAGCTTTTGAATGGTTCAAGTGGGGTGACATATTCAAAAAAGAGAAAAAAATGGTAAAAAATGATTGACCTATTTATAAGCTGACTCCAAAGTACATTTGCAGCTTGTCAGCTTCGGCCTGGGCTGAGGGATGTGCAGACTGCGGGGTACGGATCTTCTTGGGTCCCATTGGCTGCTGTCCCCCTGCGCTCCAGGTTGCAGCTTGCTTTTGATCCTGTTCCCTGGATGCTAAGGGAGCGAGGGGAAAGTACTTGCATACCCGTGCATGCTTCTTACACACCAGCCAGGCATGAAAGGCATGCAAACACTTTCCCCATATTCCCTTAGCTTCTCGAGAATGGAATTAAAAGTAAGCCACGTCCCAGCACACATAGCTGCTTCCTCCCCTCCCCACAGAAAAGGAAAAGAAAAGTAAGGATTGGGCCCACAATCTTTACTTTTTAAAAACTTTCCATCGACCCCCAGGGATCCACAGACCACAGGTTGGGAGCCACTGCCTTAGCACAATCCTTAGGTACAGGTTAAAAGTACCCAAACCATAAACATATCGTTAAAGCAATACTTAATGGCTGTATTCTGCATGTAGTGATTGGTTGCCTGAAGTTGCTGACCGCAGTCTTAAACTTTTACTTACACAGTTATGTAAGATTCATAACACCAAAACACCTCTTACTAACCCAAATCTACAGACACATACTCATTAATCTTATTTCTAGCTATATTTTACACTATAGCTACCATGTTTACTCTCCATACTCTCTCCTCTCTCTGCTCTTTCCTCTCTCTACTCTCATTCTGTTCTGTCACTGCAGCTACTGATTTTTCTTCTGTGCTGTTTTTTCTCTTTTAGTTTTCATTCTTTTGAACTGATTTTCTCCTTCTTCCCCATCTTGACTGACTTTTGCCTGCCGCCTGTCTACCTTTTATTCAGTTTTATGAGCCACTAAAATATTTCAGATTGGCTTGTTTCCAAGTCCTTGCATTAGCCAGTCTATCCACCAATCATCTTTAAATCCAGTTTGATTGGTCCATAATAGTCCAGTCATAACTGCTAAATCTGGCTGTCAATCAAAGCCGTTATATAACAAGTCTTAGTACTATGGTCTGTTTACTATTATGGTCTGGGGACCCTCATCTAGTTTTGGAGTAAGCATGCCTGACTGACTGCAGTGTTAGGGTGACCTTTACCTGACTTCAGTCCATACTTGTCTGTCTGCCAACATACTAGCTATAAGCAAAACTGAAATTGCTATTTCACTCTCCATGGTTGTGTGCCAACATTTTGCACATACCAAATTATCAAACTATTAAACTGTGAACAATTATCTCATCTCTTTTAATATGTATCCAATTGTTAATGTTTGCATTTTAATGGTAAAGTCTGCTGCTGCCACCCTATTTCTCACCAGTTTAGTTCATTTTATTTTAGTTCTTCTCTCATTTTCAGTGAATGGCGGCGGAGCACTGTTTTCAGTGCTGTGCTTAGGAAACAGAATAGAGCAGCTCAAAATTTCTCTTATCAGCATGTCTTGCAAAATGAACATTAAAATATTGTCTGGACATTACAATATTGGGACTCTGGTCTAGAAGGTAAATTAAGTAAAATGAAATACATTCTTAAATTTAACTTCCTTATATGTTTTAAGGCATATGGGAGGGGAACTTAGTTTTGTACTCCGTATAATAATTTGGATTAAATACTTAACAGTTTTGTTCATATATATTTTACATGTACATTGAAATCATGCTTGTAGGTACTGTGTAACACCCTCCCCCCCACCTTGGGGTTTAGAGAGCACAGCCTCTTTGGAACCTTATCCTGAGACAGAGGAAGTGCTGATCAATCCAGAAAGAGGAAATGCTTTGTTTCAGGGGCATAGAGAGAGGTAGAGTGTCTGGGCGTGTGTCTGTAGCTCCAGATAAGGGCCTAGAGAGAATAGACACTCAAATAGTGAAACAACCAAGAACCAGTCTGAAGTCTGTGAGGGACAGAGTGGCTGAATATAGATGCCATAGGCCTGGAACAGAGAAGGAGCACCATGCCAAGGAGGAGTCACCTGAAAAGGACAAACCAAAGCTCAACCCATTATCACTGTTGCCCAGAATTGCACTGAGCGGTGAGTACTGGGGCTTGTGACCTTACATTGGGAATAAAGGTGGCGGCTGTAGTTAGCTAAGAGGGGAGGTTGTCACTCTGTGTGGATTTGCAGAGAGTGGCAGAAAAATATATTCAAGGTGTTTGCTGGATAATGTTCACTAGCATCAAAGATGATCAGGAACACTCAAGCCACACCACCGGTCTGGAATTCTGCCCAAGATGTAACTCAGCTAACCCTCAGAAGCTTTTGAAGGATGTAACCCTGTTTTACTGTTCTCCATATAGTCCCCCTGTTGTTTTTTCTTTATTCGGCCCTCCGTAAATAAATAATTCCCCTTCCTATATTCATTATACTATTCTGGTGAGTGTGTGTTTGCTCCAGAGGGTTTGGAACAGGTGCCCCTGGGATGGAAGGGACTTTGCCTGATGCATTGCTGTAAGCAATTATTCTGAGCCAGAGCTGCTTACAGCACAGACTCCATTTTGGCCATGAGGGCTCTCAAGCTACAGTGGTTTATTGACTATTAATTAAAATCTTTCAAGAATGTCAAGGCTGATTCCCCACTCTGGCACAATGAATGAAGAAAGTGAGGGCCCGCAAAAGTACCCCAAAACCTTATCTCTCCAGGCTTTGGTATAAAACTTCCCCCCCAATATCTTAAGAACCTAGATTTTGGGGATAAAAAATCTGCTGCCACCATCAAATGCTTTTGAACCCGGAAACAGGAGTGGACACTTAAAACCAACCCCAAGGGCACCCCAAGCTCTTTTCTCAAAAGAGCTTGAAAAGAAAAGAGAAAATACAAGTTGTCGTCTGTGGTTGCTGTCCCCTAATCAGAGGCATGCAGATCCCACAGACAGATGTTCCAGGACACAAAAATGAACCAATACTAGGTCCAGTAATAAAAAAGAAAGCACTTTATTTCTCAAAACAATGCTCCTGTTTCAAGCATAATGACTAGATGGAAAAGCCACCAATGAATATACTCATGGGGGACTCCCCTGGGCCAAAACTTAGTTACAAAGGGGAGGAAAACCCATTTCTAAATGCATAGACATCAGATTCCCATTCCCAAACCATAAAAAATAAAACCTAACGGATTTATCTAGACTTTGCCCTACTTACAGATGGTGAAGAGTCTTTTCTTGGAGAGGGACATGTTGTTTTTCCCCCTCAGTATCTGGAGAGTCAACTGCCCAGGGACAATGAAGGGAAACCCCCAAAATTCCTTTGTCTGAGTTTGAAATCCCTGTCTGAATTTCTATTGGCTGACTGCTACCTGGCTAGGTACAGTTAACTCCTTAGTCCCCAAGCTGCTGCCCATCCCTCATAGTCATGACAAAGAACAACAACAGAAGAAGAAGTATGAGGAGTGGGATGGGGAGAGGGTGGAAGAAGAGAGACTTCTAGGTCAGTAAATGGTTGTGTTTGTTAATTTCCTCAAGCTTTGAAAACAATGTCCACTGTGTAAAGGAAGATATACTGTTGGATCAAAGTTGAGATACAAAGGCAGATCAATGTATGACACCAGTGCAGGAAAAGACCCTTCCACTTCTAAAATGTAGTGGCTTCGTGCTGTATAAAACAAAGAATCCTAATCTGGAAAGCTTGTAGTGATTGGTAAGAAAATCCTTCCCTATGAAAATTGCAGTGTGGAAAAAAATCTTTTTTGCTTTTTGTAATCCATGCTATGTATGCAATTCACTAGAGTCCATTTAAAAGTATCAGTTCCCAGTTTTGAAGTGGCAAAAAATCTTTCCATTCCTTAACTGAATTCACAGCAATATGCGCACACACGTATTATGGTGGGGAGGAGGAAGGAATATAGACAAGCTCATGGATATGCCTTCCTTACAGGCTCCAAGTGATCTCTTCTTTTGTCTTCTCTTCCAGGACATATACTTAAGTTGGATGCAAATTGCGCCAGCTGGATTTTCCAACTGGCTGTTGATGAAGTAAGCAATTTTTATTATTGTGGGTTTCCTTTGTTTCCTGATTGTGCACAATGTAAATGCCACAGCAAACTACTTCTCACTCTCAGAAGGGCTGCCGTGTTAGGCAGTAACTTTAAAAACAATGAGTAGTCCTGTGGCACCTTAAACAGAGACTAACAAAAATGTATAGAATCATGAGCTTTCAGAGTAAAACCCACTTCGTCAGATGGGTTGAAGTGAAAATAACAGAAACCAACATATATCAACTGCTCAAGATTCTATATATTTCTGTTAGTCTCTAAGGTGTCACAGGACTACTCATTACTTCTCAATCTGACCAGACCAAGATCTTGAACTACCTTACATATTTGCAGAACACCTAAAGGTGGCGGAAGTTGAGGTTTTTTTAGTGGATCAGGTAGTATAGTATGAAAGTAGGACTCAGCTCTTCTTTGAACAAGGCAAATGCTGTGCAGGCAAGGTAGAAGGAGGCAAATTGGTGTGTCTCCCCCAAACAAGGCAAAGTCTAAAATAATGCGCAGCACAGGATCATGTGGTGCAAACTTCATATTACAAGGCAGCAACAGGCCACATACAGTGGTCCTCTCATATTCTACAGTAGCCATCTGCATTAAATGGTCCTGGCTCAAATACAGTGGCAGAGGGTTGCTTCCCTGGCCTCAGTGTCGTTCAGCATAAGTGACCAAACAAAGGTTTCTGTTTTCATTCTCATGGGCATCTCTCCAGCATACAAGACTGGGCTGACAGCAACAGTGCAATAAATTGGCCCATTGGCTTTTGTCATAAAATCTAGAGAGAGAGTTTGGCCATACTGTGCTATCATTTAAAAGCAAATCCGTCCATTAAAATCAATGCTGAGATCTATTTAAAAATCCATGGCAAGATATAGCCCTCAAGCAACTCAAAAGAATCAAACCTTGTTCACATAAATAAGAAATGGAAAGCAAAATCAATGGAAATCCAAGTAGTACTGAGGAATGACTTTCAACAAAATACTTCACAAACAGGGCATAATCCTTGACTGCTGAAAACACATCCAGTTTCTGCATCTGATGAAGGAAAGAAGGATCACTTTTCCAAGCAGGTGATATTTCATGAATATGTTCGTATGTGATCAAAGACAGACAAGAGGTTTTCTAGCATAGGAGATGTAGTTTAAGAAGCATAACTCCAAAGCTGGAATCATAGAATCATAGAACACTAGAACTGGAAGGGACCTCAAAAGATCCAGTCCTCTGCCTTCATGGCAAGAACAAGCACCATCTATAGATGTCTGTCTAACCTGCTCTTAAATATCTCCAGAGGTGGAGGTTCCACAACCTCCCTAGGCAATTTGTTCTAGTGTTTAACCACCATAACAGTTTGGAAGTCGTTCCTAATGTCTATACCACAGACTATGAAATTATGTAACTCAGGGGCATGAATATTCCATATTCCCAAGTGACATAATTACACCAACATAAGCCCTCATGTGCACAGAGCCCACTGTACCTAGATACTATTGAGATTTGTACTTTAATAGCCTACACAGCTAAAATCTGCTCTGAGTGACATACGTGCATTTTACAATGAATGACAATTATATCTGTGTTAATGAGAGCAGAATTGGGTCCATTCATTAGGTGTAATTGTCCACCAAAAATTCAGGGATGATTAGGTACAACTCTGTGAAAGAAGAGAGTATGCATTTTTGCCCTATGTTATTTTAACAGGTCCCTCTCTATCTGGGAATCCATCTGGACTAGCGGTGGGTGTGGGCAAGTGAACTGTTTGCTAGTGCCTTCTTGTGGCAGATGTCCTGTGGAAGTACCTGTTACAAAGGGAATATGGTTCCCTGATAATCCAGATTTGGAAGTGGTTTAGAGAAAGGCATCCCCTGTAGAATTTGAGGACTAAGTTGGGACACCTATTGTCTTGTAAAATGAAGAGACAGCTCATATGGTAGTGGGGTCCCAGCAATGGGTGGGAACCAGCTGTGAATGAGTGAGAGGACTGACAGCCACCCTCCACCAGGTGGAAACAATTAAAGAGGGAATGGTGACCTGTGCTGTATGAGTTATTGCTGGTTACTTCTCAGATATGTTAAGTTATGGCCTAATGCCACATCCCTCATGTCTTATTTTTTCCTGCATGTGAGGGATAATTACATCTGAGTTAGTGAGAGCAGAATTTTACCTCCCCTCCTCACCCCCATTGGATGATCCCTTTAAGAAAGTTTTGGAAGTTGAGAAGGAAATGGGATTGGTCAGAAAGGCAGAGGTCAAGGGCAGAGAGTGGGAGCCATTCCTCCCTGAGGGCTGTCTTAATGCGTGCTCTGTCTGCAACAGATATTTCCTGCCCCAGCATTCCCCCTTCTGCAGTAGCTCTTGACAGGGAGTGCAGAGCAGCCAGACCAATTTTGCCCTTCAGGGATGTACCTTGTGTTGTGAGAATTAGCTGGGGAAACTGCTTCATTCTGTTTTATGGCTACAAAGGGATGTAGGACAATGTAGAATCTATTCAGTTACCGGTGTTCAGTGAAAAGTTATATTTTAATAAAACAGTCCAATTGATTTATCCATTCAGACTTTTGTGTAGGATTTCCATTGCCTTTAAGAGAACCAAACACATGAGAACAGAATAGATATTTTTAATTTACCATTGGAAAACTAGGTTTTTTTAAATTTGTCTTTAACATTCTGTGAGCATATCAGGGGTCTGCGCATCAATAAGGTTTGTAATAACATGGCAATTTCTCTCATTTAACTTGCATATTTCATTCTAATTGCTTCTGAGTCTTGCTTATTCTTTAATACTCTAGGGATCTTATGGCTCTAGGGTCGATAGGCTTTTCTTATCCCATGTTTATATCTTCCATGTCCCAGAAAATATCTCTCTGTGGTTTAAAGGTTTAATGAACATTTTCCTATTTTGGGGGGCTACACTTTATCCTGTTGGCTCTTTATTTGGCATATTGATTTTTTTCTATTTACAGTCACTGCAGGGACTCTGTTTTACATACATAAAATCATTTTGTATTAGTTGTATAAGGCCCCAAACACAGGCACAGTGCATCACTCTCAAAGTTGATGGTAGCCATACTGGGGATATGCTAATTCAAACCATATCAAATTTTTGTGCACAGTAGGAACATGCACCTTTGACTTTACAAAATTGAATGCTAAACAATCGACCTTAATAAATGTGACTTATCTTGTAGTATATACATGGTCTTACAGGTACTGTTGTATTGGACTCAGGCCAGGGGGTCGGGGGTGGAGATATGACTGTACCCATAAGAAATTTAAGTGTGGGATGGAGTGCAGGGGGCTCAGGGAAGAGGGTTGGGGTATGTGTGTGGGAGCTCAGGGCTGGGGTTTGGATTGTAGGAGGTTCAGGAGTCAGGGCAGGGAGGGTATGGGGGTGCAGGAATCAGGGCAGGAGGTAGGGAGATGTGTAGGGCTCAGGGCAGAGGATTGAGTTCAGGAGCCAGATCAGGGGTAGGGGTGGGGGTCTCAGGACAGGAGGTGGGGGAAGCTCGGGTCTGGGAATGAAGCCATCATGCTGCCTGGCTGCCAGATCACCAGGACTGTCCAGAGTGACGGGTATCACACTGCCCAGCCATAGGCTCCCCAGGTCTGGAGCTTGGGTGTGCTGTGGTTGTGCCACCTAGGGGCTGTGGGTGCTGGCTTGGGACCCCCGGGATTGGTGACTGGCCCTCTCCCCGCCTCCAGCCATCTGGCACTGGGGCCAGCAGTATGGGTGATGATGTGGGCTAAGGGGCCAGGAAAGGAGGGGTGGGCTGCCCATGCCCAGCACTGGCACAGTGGCTGGCAGCATCCCTAGCTGACCACTCTCTTATTGGTGATCCACGCCGGGGGCTTACTTTCACATTAGGATTAAAGAAAATCAAAAATAAGAATCTATGTTAAAAAACTTTAAAATTACTGAGATCTTTTTCTCCTGAGGAAAAATATTCCCATGACACGTTTTGATTCATGCTTTTGTAACCTCTAGATACACTACGCTCTAGCAAGCCTATCTTTTGAAGATCACTCCAGGGTAATAGGTCATGCAGAAAGCAGCTACCCAATTGGTAGGTAGGGCTTATCTAACAGAGCGTATCACAGTAGCTCTACAGGGGTTTGCACTGGTTTCTTCTGTAAACCCCTGTAAACCCTGTTTACCAGGGTTTGCACTGGTTTCTTCTGTACTTCTGAATTGACTTACAGATAAAAGATCTGTTTAATTTTGGTCTTCAGTCTCTGAGAGACCTCCTCTTCCCATGCACCATTCTGTCAATTGAGATTAGTTGTCTAGCTGCTATTCTCTGTTCTTCATCTTTGTAATTGGCTTCCCCTGCTGGTCCAACAGATCCAAATCAAACTGCCTAAAACACCATGCTCTGCTGATTACCTAATGCAGAAAATAATATTGCTGACTGTGTTTGATTATTCACTCACTCATGTCTACATAATGTCATCTCCTATTGGGTGCAGTCAATGAAAGTCCCTCTTTTCACTTATTCTAAGAGGGCTGGTAAACTGGAGATGTAAGTCACACTGTTTATGATGAATTATTGCTGCCTTCATTGTTGAGTAGTTCCTGGAGTGGTATGATCCATCAGCTGATGGAGGGCTAGCCAATGACAGCACATAAAGTACTGCAAGCTGTTGTGTTGCCCAGCTGCTGAGGGCCCTGGGCCCTGGTCTACACTTGGGAGTTATTTTGAAATAACCCTCCTTATTTCGAAATAATAAGCAGTGTCCACACTATCAAGCCCATTATTTCGAAATAGCAGGCTGGTTATTTCACAATCTATACTCTTGCTTTCTTTGGAGAATAAGCTTATTTCAAAATAGTTATTTGGACAATTATTAATTCAAATTTAGTTATTGCAAAATAATTCCCTAGTGTAGACATGCCCTGAGTGAGCACCGATGGCAGAACTAGGCCCAGTTCTTTATGTGAATTCTTGTTCTTAGCAGTTACTGGTAGCCTTGGCTTCTCTCCTGCCAACCCTATCTTCCACATAGAATGTTGCGGCAAAGAGGCATCTCCAAAAAGATCACATAGTGTTATGGGTCAGTAATCTCCTTCCAGGTGTCTTGATGGAGAAACAAGAAAATAATGATCCTAAAATATATGTGTGTACTGGACAGATCAAGCCTTTAGTGGTGTGGTTTTTGTCTGTGTTTGACTTCCTTCAATATGTCACGAATCTTAAGCTAGTCACCATAGTGCTTCTTTATGAAACATTCAGAATGTGTGATTATGATGCAGAGAGATCTTACCCTGAATATTGCATTGTGCTTTCACATTAAATTTGATAGATCCCAATCTTACAGAGCCAGGTGGGAGAGTCTAATTTTACCATTTACTTCAGAGGTGTCCTTCATAGTTAGTTTATTAGACAAAGCATTCAAGCTTGCACTCAGAGCAAATCTACCAGGAAAACAACAGAGAGGTTGAAAATGTAAACCTCACTTGTGGTAGGAGCATTCACTGTTGTTTGTGGATTTGCTACATCTACATGACATTACATAGACATGGGTGTGCATTTCTAATGTTTGCAAATGAGCTCCTGATCACATTCACACATAGCATTATGGTTTTCTGTGTTAGTTAATTAGCAAAGCATGGTTTTTTAGACAATATGACACTTTTTTGTGTCTAACTTTTAAGAATACAACTGAATTATATAGTTTAATATTTAAAAATCAGTCACATTTAGATTAATTTGTCCGGCACGTTCATTACCAAGGGCACACTTTAATTCCCCAGGTAGCTCAAGCTAAAGAACCCATGTAGTTATTGAAAATAATGGACTAAGAAAAATATGTACACCGTTGTTTTATGTTCTGAAAACTAAACTGCCTGGAGCTGCCCTGATTTTAAGCTTGTGAGTCATCTAAACCCAAGCCATAGAAATTCCAGAGGGCATGTTGTTAAATAATGCATGAGTGATATAATTTTGCTATGTATCTTATTAGTAAAAATGCTGCAAGAAACAACTAGGAGAAAGAAAAAAACCGTCAGACACTTTTCTTTGTCTACCAACACATTGTTTAGGATTGAACCACTCAAAGAGTTAATTTGCCAGTGAAGGGATAACAAATAACATTTTATTATAATGTAGAATTGACAGCTGCTTTCTTGTAGGGCAAAAGAAAAATTCTGATAATCCTTTGATTCAAGCTGTAACCTTGTGTGAGTGTGCTCTTTCTGTGTGTTTGTATAATTATAAAATAGATATACAGAGAGACAGAATAGAAAAAGAGCTGTTTAGCAACAAACTATATCTCTTCTATCTAATAAATTTAAATTACTTCTTGGGTTTAAAGTAAGCCTTTTTATTAACTTTAGCACTATATAACATTCCACTAAGCAAGTAATAATCTCCTTTTATCTACAGGTGTCCATCTGTAATTAACAATGTCAGTCACCTTATTTTATAAACAATCTGTTCTTCATAAACAAATAGGCGATTTGGTGCAGATGTGGTTCTGTATCACAGGGAGCCAGCATATCAGTTTTTCTGTGTTTAAAGCCTGCAATTTCATGCTTAGCACTTGGCACTGTAACCATGGTTATCTTTAGTTAGGTACAGAGGCATAAAGCAGAAGGAATTTTTTCTTGGACCTAATGTAGACAATCAGAACACGGAAAGGGCACAGGATTATGAGTGAATAAAGGATAACAAATTCATATGCTGACATCTTTATTTATAATTATTTTTGACACATCAGATGTAGGGAGTTTTTCTTTAGAGTTATTTCCTGTAATGCATTTTTCAAATAGTACATTTAACAGGGAGTAAAGAAGTTGTGTAAAGCTACAGTTGTTCTCAGCCTCAATGATTTGTGTGTACAGTCTGGCCAGACTCAAGGATCAGGACCATTATCGTCTCCTGCAAGATTTATGCAGTCCATCAGTCTCATGTTAGGAGTGGGGAACCTGCAGCACACCAGCCATATGTGATTTGTCAGGGTTAGCCATTGGCATGCTGCTAGATGGTTTGTTTACCTGAGCAGCCACAGACATGGCCCCTACAGCTCCCGGTAGTTATGGTTCACCTTTCTTGGCCAATGGGAGCTGCATGAAATGGTGCCTGCCAGGATACGGCTTCCTGCTGTTCCCATTGATGGCAAACCATGGCCATTGGGAGCTGCGAGAATCTGTACCTGCAGACGCTCAGGTAAACCCAGTATTTGTTGGCCTGCCAGTGGCTAACCCTGATGAACTGTGTGTGGCTGGTGCGCCGGATATTCCCCACCCCTAACATATAAGACTAATGGACTCCATAAATCTTTCAGGAGACGATAATGGTCCTGATCCTTGAGTCTGGCCAGACTGTACAAGCAAATCATTGGGGTAGAAAACAGCTATCACTGTACACAGCTGCTTTATGTCTGTTCCCACATAGCGCTTAGGGACAACTTTAGCTTCCAGTGTAAGTCAGAACAGCTTTAGGGCTGCTCATCTTATCCCTGCATCCAGTGGCCTCCTTCAGTTCACATTACTGCCTGCATCAAATCAAAAAGTTTCATTTTATCAGTGATCACAAAACTTAAAACACAAGATTCTTAATTTTCCAGTAGTTGGGTGGCTTTACAGCCTTCTTTATTGTCATGCACAGTATACATACAGAAATGTTACAAATTCCCAAATAAATAAGTATCATGCTGAAGGCAATCATACCCCACAGCTCATTACAGACCTGATCCAATGATGTGCTGAAGTCAGTCAGTGAATTGCAAGGGTTGCTTGGCAGCAAACAGGCCTGGACTCTGTTTTTTTTCTATGTTCCACCATTTATCCTACTGTACTTAGACACAGAGTTAGAGAGGTTTCCATTTTGTCTCAATGTGGAAGAGGAAAATTTCTGAACTTGTGGAAATTTTTATGGTTGGGGAAATTGTTCTAATGTTCTCAAAATCATATTTACTATCAGAGCTGTGTGTATGTGAAACAAATTATGAAAATCATGTTCTGCAATGAACATTCACAGGCAAAGATGGGTTAGATGGTATTTCTACAGAGGCAGAGTTAAAGTAGCTTGGCTATTTTTAACTCTGAATTTGCATAGTTTCAAAGGCCTGGGTTCCCTATAAAAGTAAAACTTAATTTGTAATGTTTTTATTAGATCTGATGTGCTTTAAAAGTAATATACAGTCAAACCTTTCATATAGACCAATAACTTTAATTTCACTTTATGTCTTTTCCTTGTGGGTTATATACCAGTCTGGTCACCAGAGGAGTTGACAATAAGAGGTGTTCAGTAGAAGTTCAGCCCTTTACAAGTCAAGATGAATTATGCAAGTAGTAACTGAGGAACACACATAGAATTGTGACTAGGTCTTCTGAAAGGCCAGAGGGTTATATGCATTGGCTGAAGTTAAAAAACCTCTTTTCTAGGCAAGGCCACAAGGCAAAAGAAAAAACCTCAAGTTTTCTAAAAAGCCAGAGTTTTTCATTCTACAACAATAGGAACTCATCTATGGAGTGTCTTGCATCTCTTCCATAATGTGCTCCGTAACTTCCACTGGCCTGAGGACTGAGAGTTTTAAACATTGTAATTCTCTCTCTCTCTCTCTCTCTCTCTCTCTCTCTCTCTCTCATGACTGTACATCTTGCCACCAGGATGACTTAATGGCTTGAGCAATTAGGCCCAATATTCTAGAAATAATCATTTCTCTGTGCACTTCCCTCAAAATATTGATCAGAAGGGTAAAGCTGCTTGGTATTCAGTTAAAATTAGTATACTTCGGCAGGTTGCTGAGGAGAATTCTTGGTTTAGAGTGCTGTCTGACTTGTGCAAAGTTGGATAGTCCCCAGAAATGCAGGTATCTACAAGAAGGTTGTAATGCAAGCAGGATATATTTTAGCACAGTCTTTGAAACAATATTTGTGACAGATGCCCTGATCTTTTTCATTCGTTAGGGCATTGACCTGAAATGTGTGTCACACTCAAAATTGCTGTTAATAACTGCTTCTATTATTAAGTGTACCCTAAATTGAATCAGTGCACTACAGGGGTAATTTACTGTGACTTAGAGAAACCCAGAGTGTATGGCTAGAAATATCTCAATAGAGCCAGGGGTGAATTAGAGTGGCACTCTGGTCCTTTGGCATCAGTCTGCAAGTGAACTTGTGCAGAGAGATGGAAAGAGAGTTCTGCTTCTAAATAAGTGAAAGCCCTTGTCAGTGTTTCAGAACAGCTGTCATTGCATCATGCATTTAAAATAAATGAAACCCAATAGGTCTGAAAACATAGTGTAGCACGTAAGAAAGAGCTGTGTAAGAACTGTGGCACTGATGGAAACATGGAAAAAGCATTTCTTAAGGCCTAGTTAAATCCTTGCATGAAAAAATAAACACTTCACTCAAGGCCAGAAACAAGGAACATCAGTGCTCTCTAGAAGGAAGATGATGCATTCAATGAAAAAGCTTTCTGCGAGAAACTAGACAAGGTAATTTTAGGCAATAAAAAAATTCTTTCAGTTGAATGGTGAGGAGAGAAGTTGGATTTAAAACACCACAAATAAAAAGTAAATGTAGCCTCATGAGGCTGGACAGACTGATTCTAATGTATCAGTCTCATCTGTGTACCAATGGAAAATAAGACTTGTGCAGACTGGTTGGCATTTTAAGATTTAAATGCTCTTCATATTATAGGATGACACAGCATGGAGGGGGGATGTGGCAAGATGTATGACAAAACATACTCCATGCATATCTGTGTGTTTCATGAACTGAAACTATATTGTGCAATCACTGAAAGACCTTTTTTGCTAGGAACTGAACAAATATGTAACACAAAGCTGGACTATGCCCCAAATAGCTTGTAGAGCTGTGGCGGAAGATAACAGGTGCATACAACAGAAAGGGAGAGTAGAAGGAAAGCATGAGGCAGCTATGATTAGTGCACTAAACAACAGGCCTGGCAAGCTAGTTACCTAACTGTTGTCAAGTGTTTTGAAGGCAATATAGTCCTTAAGGAAAAATTTAAAAGAGGATAATATTGTGGTCAGGTGGGTTTTTGCTTGGAGATCTTCTTTTCCTCCCTTTGGGTATGTCTACACTACCCCCCTAGTTCGAACTAGGGGGGTAATGTATGCATACCGAACTTGCTAATGAAGCCCGGGATTTGAATTTCCCGGGCTTCATTAGCATAAAGCCGGCTCCGCCATTTTTAAAAGCCGGCTAGTGCGAACCCCGTACCGCGCGGCTACACGCGGCACGGGCTACATAGTTCGAACTACGTAGCCCAGGCATGTCCAAAGTCTGGCCCGCGGGCCAATTGCGGCCCGTGTTCCGGTTTAATATGGCACCACAGGTAATTTGGCAATATCTATCTTTTATGGCCCCCAACGAATCCATACGTATTGAGATGAATACATTGTAAAATCTCAGTTAATGTCAGTTGGTCTAAATCAGTTATAAATATATTTGGACACAACATGTATACTTGGTGTTATGTTCCTGTTCATATTTTTTGAACTTAAAGGTTGACAGACAACCTTTATTACCAATAATATGTAATGTACTTTACAATGTTCCTGACATATATTTCAGCTTCCTGGATTTTTTTTTCATCTGGCCTTCAGATATGAAAGGCAGAGTGATTTAACACCTGTTTAGATTTGTCATCCATGTGACTAAATGAAAAGTATGCCGTTTGCAATAAACTTTGCATAAAATAGTTAATTTGCATTTAATTTTAATGGTTCAAAGAATGTCAGGCAAAATGGCCGGCCCTCACGCATGTTCACTTCATAAAATCTGGCCCTCGTTGAAAAAAGTTTGGACACCCCTGACGTAGCCATTCCGATCTATCTGTACGCCTCGTTCCACGAGGCGTACAGATAGTTCGGAATAACTACGTAGTTCGAACTATCTAGCCCGTGCCGCGTGTAGCCGCGCGGCACGGGGTTCGCACTAGCCGGCTTTTAAAAATGGCGGAGCCGGCTTTATGCTAATGAAGCCCGGGAAATTCAAATCCCGGGCTTCATTAGCAAGTTCGGTATGCATACATTACCCTCCTAGTTCGAACTAGGGGGGTAGTGTAGACATACCCTTTTTTCCTTAGGCTGTATGACTTAGAAGAGGCATAACCAAGTATCATTGCCAAACATTTATTACAAACCTTCTGGAAAATTCCTATAGAGATGAAATTAATGAGGCTATATAGAAATTTCTCCAAAAACATTATTACATTACTTGATTTCTATAGATTTTAAAATCCATACTATAATAGTCAATAGGAGTTATATGAATCTCTATTCTATTAAATGCAAGAAAAATCCATGGAAAGATTACACAAGTTGAACCTCCATGGTCTGACACCCTCAGGACTAGACTGGTCCCAAACAAAGGACCGCTGGAAGGACTCCACTGCTGGTTCACAGGCTGCAGGCCAGATTCCCTTCCCAGTGGGCCCGATGGACAACCTTTCATTTTAAATTCATCCATTTTGGTATTAAAGGTTGTAGCCCACCCTAAAGGTTTTTCTAGGGAAAGCTACAACCCTCCAATCAAGAGTAGGCAGACAAGCAGTAAATTCTTCAAAAACAAGATTTATGTAGAAGTGAGTACTTACTGTCAAAGAGTAGAGATGGATAAAATAGAGTTACAGTAAAAAGGAAAGAAGTGGCACAGCAAATAAAAACACAATGCTTAACTCTATAGCATCTAACAATCTAAATATATTATTGTTTACTTAGCATTCTGTGCCTTATAACACTATTAACAATTAAACACGTGACAGTGTATCAGTTAAACATTTAATACTAAATACTTAATACTAAGCTCTTAGCCCTAAGCATCAATAAGAGCTGATCAGGCAATTATCAGATGGGTTAGGGAAGATCTCAATCAGACCACAAGCATCTAAGTTTATTTACACTCGAAACCCACACACTCCAGGATGCTAAAATAAGACAATTAAACTTACAGAAGCCTTTTAACATTCCCTCTGAATTATCTGTTCTGCCAGGAGCTGGGGATTGATGGTGGAGTGTAAGTTGCTAGATGGATTTACAGTGGCTGTGGCTGAGGAGCTGTGCTTCTCAGATGTCAGATACAGAAATTTGTCAGTCACAACTGTGGGAGTTGCTAGGGTGGCCTCCTGCTGGTTGGGCAGCTGAAGTGGTTGTTGTCAGTCCAACCTCAAAACCCTTGGTGGACTGCTAATGCTGCTGCTGCTGGAAGAGCTGCTTGGGTACAATGCTAGTGAGCATGGGCTACAATGTTGCTGTAGCTGCTAAAAGTTTTGTTAGCTACTTATGAAAGCCATTATTGGTGTGGCTTGTGATGCAGCTGCCGCAGTACCTGCTTTGGGAGTGATGGCTGCTAGTAAGCATTGTCGATGCTAGAGAGAGATGCCAGTGCTTGTGATCATGGGTAGCTAGCTACTTTGTTGCTGTACGGAAAGAGTTATCTCTGAGACCCAGCTATGTTCTGTTGATGTAGTGCGGTGTGGTCCTGCAGCATTCCTTCTCCTTCAAGTCCCTTTCCCCTACAGTGTTTAGCTAGCTGCTGCCACCTTTATGTATGATATGCAGTTCACTGACATAATTTAAGATCATAATTCATCCAATCAGCTTGTGGCTGAGCTAATTAACATAATTTATTATAGCAAGTCAGCTTGTAGCTTTTGCGGGCTTTGTGCCAAGTCACATGTACACACACGTGACAGGAGTCTCATTCTTCTATGAATTCAATGTATTTCTAGGGAGCAGTTCAGATGAATTTTGCATTAACCATTGCTACTTCCTGTCTGGAAGTCCCATTGTTTCTATGGGCTATATTGCACCTCTATGGGATTTTGCAGAGTCATTCCCCACAGGAAGTGATGCAATACCTTGCCTTGATTGAATTATCCCTATTCATTTCTATGGGCTTCTATGCATTGCTATGGGATTTCCCAGGACATTACATTTTTTAAAACAACTAACAAAATCATCCAAAGCCCAAAATTTGGTGGTGATGGGGGACTTCAACTATCCAGATATATGTTGGGAAAATAACACATCAGGGCACAGACTATCCAATAAGTTCTTGGACTGCATTGATGACAACTTTTTACTTCACTTGAAAAAGCTACCGGGGAGAAGCTGTTCTAGATTTGATTTTAACAAATAGGGAGGAACTAATTGAAAATTTGAAAGTGGAAGGCATCTTGGGTGAAAGTGATCATGAAATCATAGAGTTCACAATTCTAAGGAAGGGTAAAAGGGAGAACAGCAAAATAGAGACAATGGATTTCAGGAAGGTGGATTTTGGTAAGCTCAGAGAGCTGATAGGTTCAGAGAGCTGATAAGGCCCCATGGGAATCAAGACTGAGGGGAAAAATAACTGAGGAGAGTTGGCAGTTTTTTAAAGGGACATTGTTAAGGGTCCAAAAGCAAGCTATTCTGCTGCATAGGAAAGATAGAAAATATGGCAAAAGACCGTCTTGGATTAACAACGAGATCTTGCATGATCTAAAAATAAAAAAGGAGTCATATAAAAAATGGAAACTAGGACAAATTACAAAGTATGAATATAGGCAAACAACACAGGAATGCAGGAGCAAAATTAGAAAGGCAAAGGCACAAAATGAGCTCAAATTAGCTACAGGAATAAAGGTAAACAAGAAGACTTTTTCTAAATACATTAGAAGCAAGAGGAAGACCAAAGACAGAATAGGCCCACTGCTCAGTGAGGAGGGAGAAACAGTAACAGGAAACTTGGAAATGGCAGAGTTTCTTAATGACTTCTTTGTTTCGGTTTTCACCGAGAAGTCTGATGAAGGAATGCCTAACATAGTGAATGCTAGTGGGAAGGGGGTAGGTTCAGAAGATAAAATAAAAAAACCAACAAGTTAAAAATCACGTAGAAATTTAGATGCCTGCAAGTAACCAGGGCCTGTTCCACGAGGCGTACAGCCTAATCCGAACTAGCTAGTCCGTGCCGTGTGTAGCCGCGCGGCACGGGGTCCGAACTAGCCGGCATTTAAAAATGGCGCCGGCCGGCATCGTGCAAATGAAGCCCGGGAAATTCAAATCCCGGGCTTCATTTGCAACTCCAAATGACTACATTACCCCCCTAGTTCGAACTAGGGGGGTAGTGTAGACATACCCTTAGATAAATGTCTATCAGGGATGGTCTAGACAGTGCTTAGTCCTGCCATGAGGGCAGGGGACTGGACTCGATGACCTCTTGAGGTCCTTTCCAGTCCTAATATTCTATGATTCTATAACCGTATAGCCAGGATTACTAGATTTTCTAATTTAAACTATTCTTTACTTTTTTAATTAAAGATTTATTCCTAAAATTAATAACTATTCTGAGTGTACCAAAGGGAACTGACATTACCAACATTCTTTTTATGTTCAATTAAGCAGTTTATAATTTTGTCAGATTTTAAACTCTTTCCAAGGCTTTTGTGCAGATTTCAAATTCAGGGCTTGGTAAGGCATTTCAAGCAACTGAGGCAAAAATCTCTAGTCACAATATGACAAATAGGAACCCTATCTCCTCTCAGTCTATGTTTATAGTTGTGAACATGCATGGATATGTGTCCATACAGTGGTTGTGCATTTTCCCTATAGTTACACCTCGGCTGCGTCTAGACTGGCAAGTTTTTCCGCAAAAGCAGGTGCTTTTGCGGAAAAACTTGCCAGCTGTCTACACTGGCCACTTGACTTTGCGCAAGAACACTGACGATCTAGTGTAAGATTGTCAGTGTTCTTGCGCAAATACTATGATGCTCCCGCTCGGGAAAAAGCCCTCTTGCACAAATGCTTTTGCGCAAGAGGGCCAGTGTAGACAGGTAAAAACTGTTTTGCGCAAAAAAAGCCCCGATGGCTAAAATGGTGATTGGGGCTTTCTTGTGCAAAACTGTGTCTAGATTGGCACGGACGCTTTTCCGCAAAAAGTGTTTTTGTGCAAAAGCATCCGTGCCAATCTAGATGCTTTTTTCCGCAAATGCTTTTAACGGAAAAACTTTTCTGTTAAAAGCATTTGTGGAAAATCATGCCAGTCTAGACACAGCCCTAGTGTGCACATATGTTGTGTTTGTTATAGTTACATGCTGCATTTTTGTATATATCTGCATCAGTACTACCCCTTGCTGCTATATGGTGTTAGTGCTACCACTTATGGGGTGGTACTCTAGAGTTAGGTAATCTGTACCTCATGAGAGACACTGTAGGAACCACTTTGCTGTATGTTTACCAACTTCACACATTTGGTAATGGCAGCTCCTATTTACCTCTCCCTTCTGCTTGAACACATGAGCAAGCTCTTGGAGAAAGTGGTCTGCTCCTGGTACTTGTGGCAAGAAAAATGTTTGTAAGAGGCAATACCTGCTTACTGACAATCTGCTGTGATCCTGTGGAGCAGATGAAGTCACTCTTGGTATCTCTACAGTGTGTACAGGGTGGACCACTCCTTCTAGTCCAGAAGTACCAATATGATGTGATGGGGTCACACCATTTTGGAACCCTGGAGTGATCAGTGGCTCCAGAACTTCTAACTGAGGAAACAGATCTTCATGGAGCTATGCAAGTAGCTTACACCAATACTTCATCATCAGACCACTAATTTTCAGAAACTCATACCAGAGCAGAAAAGAGTAACTCTTACCCTTTGGAAGTTGGCAACATCTGACAGCTACCAGTCACTTGCAAACCAGTTTGGGGCTGTGAAGTTCATATCATGGTGGCTATGTAGGTTTGCCTGGTGTTCTACCTATGGGTGGTTGCCATAACTCAAATATCAGAATTTATATCTAGACTTCAGCAGATGGGATTTCTGAACTGTGCAGAGGCCAGTGACGCCACCTATGTTCCTATACTTTGTCAGTCTAAAGGTGTAGGGGAATATGTGAACCAGAAAGTTTACTATTCAAGTATGCTCCAAAGCATAGTGGACCACGGACACAGTAACACTGTGGAAAGGTTCATATAAACAGGGTGCTCTGAAATAGATATTGCACTTAACAGTCTTTGTTCTCCAGATTTGACATTGTTTGGTACAGTTTTTGTGCCTAGTTATTTTGGGGAACTCTGCCTCCATGCTTCTAATTTGGCTCAGGAGTTGGCTCAACATAAATGACCTAATGAAAAGAGAATTCAACAATAGACTGAGTAGCTGAAGAATGGTGGTTGAGTGCATGTTTGTGTGGTTGAAAGTTCTTTGGCAATGCTTGTGTGCCAATCTGATCTAGTGCACTTTGCATAACTGTGATGTGCTATCTTCTTCACAGTGTTCTGTGAAGAAAATGAAAATGCTTCTGCACTTAATGCTGCTATGGAAAAAACACCAAATGACATTGGCAGTTAGTTGTGTGCCTACAAACATGTGTAAGAAAGATGCACCTAGTAACAATAAGGAGGATTAGACAGCTGGATAACTGCAGTCCCCCAAGCCAATCCCCAAATGCCATATCTGATGGGACTATCATGAAATGGCTAATAAAAGCAGTCCTTGTGGCATGTGAGATTAGTTTTCTGTGTCTCATTCAAAGAACCATAACATAGAGCTTTTCTAAAGCCTTGAGTAATATCTTTGAGCCAAGTAATAAGTCAGACCTTTGTGCAGGTTGAGAGAACTGTTACCTTGGAGGATTGCAAATGTCCTTCTAACTCAGCTCAGAGGACAATTTCAGAAAGAAGTCCCTATCATGACTTCAGTGACTGGAAAAGAGTAAAAGTAATCATCATAATTATTTTTAATAAAACTGATTATTTATAAGGAGATAGTGGATATAAATCTGCCTGGAAATGAGAAACAATGGAACTTGAGAGTTGATTTTTGTGACAGTTTTGATTGTATGCCATTCAGAAATGGTGTGCTGATACCCAGTATGTACAGGCTCATATCTTCAAAGAGCTGCAGAAAATGTTAACTGTGATATTCACATTGACTTTAGCTCCCTATAATGGCATCACTCTCAGAATATAAACTGCAATGTTACAGAGTTTTTACTACAGATAGCTGAACTATATGATTTGTATAAAGTGAACACTATGAACTTTTATCGAAAGCATGAGAACAAAGCAGCCCTGAACTATTTTTTCGGGTTATAGTTTGGTTAATGGTCTTGCCTAGGGCCATGCCTAGGTGGCCCAGTAGTGGAAAAGGTTTAGCATTTTATAAAAATCCCCACTCCTGTTTATGTGATATCTCACCTAAACAGCTTTCTCATTCTCAGAGATTCAAAGCCCCAGTGGCATTTTCAACCACCTCCTCCTGGTTATTAAAGTGACACTCAGAAAACAGAAAAAATGCAATGTGGCTTATGGGCCAGTCACACCTGAACATCACAGTTCTAATTTCCAATCCAGAATATGTGAAATATCTGCAGGATTTCTGATCAAGCTATATAGTACAAATAAACATTGCAATTAAATTAGTCTACTAATTCTCATTATAAATCTATCCAAGAAGTTTGCAGTCTCTAAATAGATATTCTGGGAATGGAAAAAGAGGCAAAATTCATGGATAACTATTTACTGTAAATTGACATGCTCAGAACACCCTCACAGTCAATAAGCTTTGTAAAATTCTGATTTAACTGATCTATTACTGATACAAATACTCTAATGAGTGAATTCTCCTCTGAAAGCATCTCTACCATCCTCTGCCTTTTAACCTGGTAGTATTACTGCATTAAGACAGCATCTTTAATTCTCACCGAGGAAGTTTTTTTTTCTTTTGTATACAGATGTTTTGTAAAAACTCTGAGAACTGTTTTCTTTTGTTTTTCTCACTGTCCAAGGAAGCATTTTTAATTTGATAAGCAGTCTACGCCAGCAGCCTGCAGTGTGAGAGCTGGAAGCCCATAAAATCAAATGAAATGAAGGCATTTATCCTAACTACCTGAACTGCAGACAGCATCCCATCCCATCTGACTCATGTCTCACATTAAAATTGAACAGCTCGACTTCAGAGAGTGTTTTTTCCTAAGGTAGAAAGAACTACATGTAGTAATAGACTTATAATATTAAATGTGCATATTCTTTCATAGTATCAGAATTTTCTTATTTCATTATATTATCAATGTATCTTGCTGCCTCTCTTATAGCAAGGAAATGAAATGAACAGTAGCATTTTGAAAATAGAAATATCTCCTTATCTAGAGACAAAGTAATACAGCTCTATTATAGCTATAAATTAGTTGTAAAGTAAGACGATAATAAAAATGGTTAAAATTTTGCCATGTATCATTAACATTTTGCGTTAATGCTGTTATTAGCTCCTTAGAGGACTGCAAGTAGATGGCAATTATACTCAAAGAAAGACATTTTTGCAGGTCATATATTATGGAGCTGGGTTGTTCTTATTTGTTCCCTGAAAACAATTTATTCCTGGAGTAAGCATTGGAAAATTAAACTCAGGCTAGTCTTTCTTGTTGCTCTCTGTCCTTGGCTTGCAAGGAGGACGTTCTTTTCATGTACAACAATAAGATGCTCCTATTTAATCTATCAATCAGTCCTTCATAATGGAGTTTAAAAACAGTGTGTTGTTGAATTAACACAATGCATGTTGCTGAGCCATATCTAGTGGGGTAGAATGACTCTAAGTCCTATGTATTCTTATAACTTTACTTTTGCCTTCTCAGCACTTTTAAAAATGCACTCCCTTAATAACATTTTTAAATGAAATCTGCAACACTTCTTATATAAAGTAAATGCAGAAAAATGTAATTCAATAAAGGGATGGTCATGCGAGTTCTTTTTTTGAGGGGATGCTTTGTTTTTTTCTGATGCACTTTTGTAGATTTGGCTGCAAGGGAAAATCAATTTTCAACAGGGAGCACATTGCTTTCCACTAAGAAAATGAAGATTCTGCATTTTTTTACACAAAAGCTTGCTACGTGATATTCCCTTTTGCATACAGCTTAAGGCAGCATCCAGAATTCTCAGTATGATTCCTACCTATTTCATCATGCTCAGAAGTGATAATTTCAGTATAGAGGAAAGTTTGGCAGATTTATGAGAGCAAAGTACATTTTTAAAAATCAAGGGAAGTACTGAAAATGGAAAATTAAAACTTTAATTTATAATTCTAACAGCTTGCAACAGGGTGGCACACAGCTCCTGCGAGCATCCCTATCGGATTATGAGTGTGTCCCGGCACTCCCTCAGTATGTCAGCCTCTTCGGCTACTCAGCCTTCTGCCTGAGTTGGACCTGTGTGAATCACAAACAACATCTTCTGGGGTACACACTTAACAGGGGCCTATCTTGGTGCCCTCTTGTCTAGTGTCTGAGTCCGTTCCCTACTTGTGTATAGAGTGGTGCCTCCAGTGCTTCCTCTCTTGGTCTATGTCTAACTGCAGAGCTTTTTTGGGATACCGTGGTTGAAAGGAACCAAAAAAAAGTCAGAAAAGTGGACGTATTTTTTTGGCATCCCTGTAAACCTCATTTTATGAGAAAGAAGGGATGCTTCAAAAGAGTTTTTTTCTGAAATTTGGCCCTGTGTAGATGGGCCAAATTTAGGAAAAACCTCTTTTGGAAGTAAATCGGAAAACGATATGCAATTTTCACATTGCAAATTGCGTTTCTTTTTCTGATTTATTTTTGTAGTATAGACGTGGCCCTGGAGACAGCTTCCTTGCCCTTATCTCAGCCCTTGTATCTCAGGTTACACCTAGACTGCAGCCTTTTGTCAGCAGAGAGTATGCTAATGTCTTATGAAAGGAGACTCAAGGAGCTTGGCTTGTTTACTTTAACCAAAAGAAGGCTGAGGGGGGACATGACTGCACTCTTTAAATATATTAGAGGGATAAATACCAGGGAGGGAGAGGAATTATTTAAGTTTAATACCAATGTGGACACAAGAACAAATGGATATAAGCTGGCTAGTAGGAAGTTTAGACTTGAGATTAGACGAAGGTTTCTAACCATTAGAGGAGTGAAGTTCTGGAACGGCCTTCCAAGGGAAGTAGTGGGGGCAAAAGATCTATCTGGTTTCAAGATTAAATTAGATGGTTTTATGAAGGGGATGGTTTGATGAGATAACAGGATCTTGGTATCTAATTGACCATTCATTATCAGTGGGAAATAGGTCAATGGAGGGATGATAGGAGTTACTATAGAGAACTTTCTGGGTGTCTGGCTGATGAGTCTTGCCCACATGCTCAGGGTTTAGCTGATCGCCATATTTGGGGTTGGGAAGGAATTTTCCTCCAGGGTAGATTGGCAGAGGCCCTGGAGGTTTTTCGCCTTCCTCTGTAGCATGGGTACAGATCACAGCTAGAGGATCTCTGCATCTTGGGGTCTTCAAAGTATTTGAGGGCTTCAATATCTGAGATATAGGTGAGAGGATTATTCTAGGAGGGGTGGGTGAGATTTTGTGGCCTGCACTGTGCAGGGGGTCAGACTAGATGATCATAATGGTCCCTTCTGACCCTGGAGTCTATGAGTCTATGAGTCTATAAGTGCTCATTAGCATTTGTCACGCTGTCATTTTTTTTTTGCATATTTTCTTCTGAGGCTTTTTGTGCAAGAGGTTTTTGCGCAAAAACAAGCAGTGTAGATGGGTCCATTTTGTGCAAAAACTTTTTGCACAAAAAGCCTCGGCAGAGAATATGCAAATGATAGCGCGACAAATGCTAATGAGCGCTTCATTAGCATACTGTCTGCAGAGGACAAAAGGCTGCAGTCTAGAGGTACTTCAGTCCATGCATCTCACAACAACTCTCCCCGTGGAGTTCTCCTTGGTGCTGTCATTTGGCTACCCAGCCACTGAGCTGTCTCTGGTCCTTCAGCTTCTTTTAATAGGCTTTCCTGGTCCCTGATTGGCTAGTCCATGCCACCACTCTAGCTTCACTAAAGGCTTCTCTATGGCCTTCCCCTAATAGAGTCCTGATACCTAGATCCTCTTTGCTAAATGTATGGATGGCACCTAGTGCCATGAATGAGCCTTAGCTCTAATTGCTAACACAATACGGATAATAAATAAAAAATTCTCTCCCATTTTACATTTAAAATTCCACTCATGTCCAGCTGAATAGCCCTGTGTAGGACGTCCTTTAGTTCACTAAGGGTATGCCCACACTGCACGCTTATTTCAGAATTAGCTATCTCAAAATTTATATTTCAAAATAGCTTATTTTGACATAGCACATCAACACAGCAAAAGCCCATTCAAATAGCGTGGAGCTATTTTGAAATAGAGTGTTCACACTCATTGGACACTGAATTGTATGTAAGGCCACCTGGAAGCACTTCAGGCAGGGCATCAGGACAGCAGTCACTTCCCATAGCTGCTGCCTGAGGCTATCTGAGGCATGTGCTTAAAGGGACCCCACCCCTGTACAGTCATGTCTCAGACTCTTCTTCTTTGCCTACCTCCTTGAGAGACAGCAAAACCTTTTCTCTGGGTGCTCTGGTTGCCCTTGTAGACACCACAGCACTCCTGCCATGGAGCTGGACCTGTCTCCAAGCAGTCGACGGCTCTTATGTCTCATGCTCCTCCTCTTGATGCAGTTTCTGCAGGCTGCCCTCATGGCTCTGCAGGAGCTAGACCCCCCCAGCTCATTGCAGGGCACCTCCTCTCCTCTCTCCATGTGTTGCTCATTCAGCTAGACCCTACCTGCCCTCCCCTGCTCACTGTGTTCCATTGCTTCAGGTGACTGGACCAGTTCCGACTGGTGTGACCAGATTGTCATGGAGTGGTGGGACAGCCAACAATGGCTTCAGAATTTCTGAATGAGGAAGGACACCTTCCTGGAGCGGTGTGAGTGGTTCTCTCCTACCCTCACGCAATGGGATGCCCACATGCAACCTGACATGCCCCTCCAGAAGCAGGTTGCCATCGTTATCTGGAAGCTCACCGTGCCAAACAGCTACCACTTTGTGGGGAACCAGTGCAGTGTGGGAGACTGACCATCCAGACCATGCTCATGTAGGTATGACTCTCTTGTGCTATTTTTTCAGGGGACAGTGAACTGCTGGAATGGGGTTCTCTAAGGAAGAGTGGTGGCAGTGTAAGCCCCCTCCCTGGGAGGTTTTTCAATCTTGCCTTCACAAAGGCCTGCCTGGGGATGGGGTAAATACGAATTGGTCATGGTGTGTGTGTGTGGGGGGGGGGGGGGAGGCGGATAAAAGGGGTTGGGCTCGGGGACCTCCTGAGGGCTCTGGCAACACTGTGATTCTCTGTTTATCTCCTTTTACTTCTGGTGAGGGCCATTAACACTATCCTGCTGTGAAGGGTCATCAACCTAGGCAACATGGACCCCATTGTCATTGGCTTTTCCACCATGGGCTTCTTCCACTGTCTGTGAGGGTGCTACTGATGACACCCATATCCCCATCTGGGTCCCTAACCACCAGGCATCTGAATACATCAACCACTAGGGGTACTTTTTGATGGTCCTGCAGGGGTACTTTCATGGACATCAACCTTGTCTGGTTGGGGAAGGCACATGATGCCTGCATCTTCCAAAATTCCTGCCTGTTCCGGAATCTTCATGCTGCCACATTTTTTCCCCGACTGCACCATCAGGGGTGGGGACGTGGATATGCTGATGTGCATTGTAAGGGACATGGCCTGCCCTCTGCTCCCCTGGCTAATAAAGTCCTATGCTGGACACCTTAGCCAAAACAAGGAATGCTTCAATGGCAGGCTCAGCAGGGCCCACATTGTTGTGGAGGGTGCCTTTGGTCATCTGAAAGGGAGGTTCCATTGCCTCCTCACCCGTCTGGACCTGTGTGACCAGAACGTCCCCCAAGTGGTGGCTGTATGCTGTGTCCTCCACAACCTTTGTGAACTTAAGGGGGAGACATTCCCGCCAGAGTGGGAGGCAGAGGCTGAGTGGCTCACCAGGGCCTTTGAGCAGCCACACATGGCTGCCCTGCCATCCAGCAGGCGCATCAGGGGTCTGTATGCATCCGGGAGGCCCTGAGAGAGAGTTTCAGCCAGGACCAGCTGTGAGAGTCTCCCCTGGGCCTCCCCACAAGGGGCCTCTGCAGTGACTCAGGGTGCTTTTCCTCCCTCACTCCTCCTTTACCCTGCCCTCCCTTCCCCTCTCTTCCCCTTTCCCCGCAAACACAATAAACCACACTTTTTATTTTGAAAGAAGAAACTATTTTGGTTTAATTGTAGTAAATGTAACTGGGGAGAGACTGAAGAAAGAACCTGGGAGGGGGCAGATGGAAGAGGGAGGAAGAGGTGGGAGGAGAGGCTCAGGAATGGGTCTGGGACCTGCCTCAAGTGGTCCCACTGCTTCTTGTGCAGGGCCCTCAGTAGCCACGGCGGGAGGGGAGCTATGGGGAGAAGGCAGGGGTGCAGGAGCGGCAGCAGGAACAGCCTCCAGATGATTGAGGTTGGCAGTGAAAGCTGCGCACATGGTCCGGCCCTGCTGTAGCAGCTCCTGTCAGGTGTGTTGGCGCAGTTCAAGGTCCTTCTCTAGTCTGCAATCCTGCTTGTCCAGGGAGTGCCGCAGGGCATGCAGGCAAGTCATTTGCTCCCTCTACAGATCTTCCTGGGCTCACCGTCACTTGTGGGTCACACAGGGTAGGGAGGATGGTGTGGGAGATGTGGCTCATACCCCACTCGCAGCTGGTCCAGTACAGAGAGAAGGGCAGCCATCTCTGGAGACACTGTGCATAAAGCCTAGCCTTCATCTCTAAGCTGACACCGAAAGGTCTTGGATCAGACAAAGGGGAGCAAACCCACTTGAGGCCTGGACAGTAGTCCCTTTCTTGCAGGGACACAGATGTGAGATGGGGAGTCTCACTAACCCCATGCCCTGGGGACAAGCAGGCATGGGAATGTGCTGCCCAGGCCAGAAACTTGTGAGCCGAAGTGGGGGGCACTGGGATAGCTCATCTTCCCTCCATGCCATACACAAATTGGATCCAGCAGTGGTGGTGTCCCACACAGAGAGAGGACTTGTACCCCTGGCCACTGGAGGAGAAGGGGGCAGGTTATTGGAGAGAGGTGTGTATGAGCGGCAGAGGCCGCTTGCCATGGAAGCTGCTCCTGGGGTCCCCTCCACTTCTCCCCCTCCCATCAGGTTCCCCTGGCAGGGGCTCGGTGTCCTTCACTCGCCACACCACTCCTGGGTGTGGATGCTGCCCCGAGAGTGTGGGCATGCCCATGTGCCCTGAGTGGCACTGCTGTGTGTGTGTGTGTCCATGTCCCCAGCCTTCTTCTAGAGGTAGCTTGTGGTGGGAGGGTGTGCAAAAGCCGTGAAGGCTGCTGCAATGTGGCACAGGACCTGCACTGTGCCACAAGCCCTTTCCTTTTCCCTTTCTCCTGTGGCCGCGGCTTTAAGGGCTGCAGAAGAAGGGGAACTATAGAGTTCTGATGAGTGTGGACAGAGTGGCCACCAGGGCACCTGTGGGAAGACCTGGAGATTGCTTATTTCAAAATAACTCCAGGTGCCCTGTTACATACATCCTATTTCGAAATAGGTGTTATTCCTCATGAAAGGAGGCTTACAGATTTTGGAATAAGATACCCGTTATTTTGATATTATTTTGAAATAACGGGCTTGCTGCGTAGCTGCTCACCTTGTAATTTTGAAAATATGCTAGTTATTTTGAAATAACACTGCTGAGCCCTAACTGCTCTTTTGAAATTGTCTCACTTAGACACTGTAAAATGATTGATGGCTCTCTGGTAGGTGGAAGGAAGGATGATCTCATGGTTAAGGCACTGGGGTGAATTTCTAATCTGAGTTTTGCTCCTGATCTGCCATAAATTTTTTCTTTAACTTTGGTTAAGTTACTTGACTGGAATCATTAAAAAAGGGATAGAGAATAAGACAGAGAATATCTTATAGCCTCTATGTAAAACCATGGTACGCCCACATCTTGAATACTGCATACAGATGTGGTCGCCCCATCTCAAAAAGGATTTATTGGCATTGGAAAAGGTTCAGAAAAGGGCAACAAAAATGATTAGGGGTTTGGAACGGGTCCCATATGAAAAGAGATTAAAGCGATTGGGATTTTTCATTTTAAAAAAAAGGAGACTAAAGGGGGATATGATAGTGGTCAAAAAATCATGACTGATGTTGAGAAAATGAATAAGGAAAAATTATTTACGTATTCCCGTAATATGAGATCTAGGAGCCACCAAATGAAATTAATACATAGCAGGTTTAAAACAAACATAGAAAGTTTTTCTTCACTGAGCGCATAGTCAACATGTGGAACTCCTTGCGAGAGGATGTTGTGAAGACCAGGAATTTAACAGGGTTCAAAAAAGAACGAGATAAATTCATAGGGGTCAGGTCTATCACTGGCTATTAGCCAGGATGATTTGGAACAGTGTCCCTAGCTTCTGTTTGTCTGGAAATGAATGACAGGAGAGGGATCACGTAATGATTACCTGTTCTGTTCACTCCTTCTGGGACATTTGTCATGGCCACTGTTGGAAGAAAGGATACTGAGCTAGATGGGCCTTTGGTCTGAATGAGTATGGCCATTCTTATGTTCTTATGTACCTCAGTTTCCAATACGTAAAATGGTGAAAAGAAAACTCCTGAACTGTATGTGGATGCAATTATAAATCCATTAATACTGTGAGGTGTTCAATTACTACTCCTATAAGAAAATAATTTGGAAATAACATGCTATTTTGAGACATCCCTTAACTCTCATGGAATGAGGGTAACAGGGATGCCGGAATAGCACGCCCCTCAAAAAATATTTCAAAATAATGGGCACACTTAAAAGACGCAGGGTAACTATTTCAGGATACCTCTGGTATTCCTTTTTAGACACCTAACTTTACTCATGACTTGTATAGGGAGCCTGTGTACCTAGCTCAGGATTGTAAATTCTGGTAGCACAGCATCTAAAAGTTAGGCAATACAGTGCACCCAGGGTTGTTTGCAGAATTGAGATCTACTGCTTGTATTTTGAAAGGTCAGGGATATTTGGTTCCAGGATTTGGGTTCAGGATCACCTTGAGAGACAAAAGACTCCTGATAACTGTGGCACATACAATATATGTATTTCGCAATGGTTTATTAGAAAGTGCATGGCAAATAGGGCCTACACACCTGTGGACTTCGGATGTCTAGCAGCTAAAAGTATGATTCTCTGTAAAAGCTGGTTTCTATGTGTATTCAGCTATGGTCTGTTACATTTGATAATTGACTCTGATTAACGAAAGCAAATGCTATAAGGTGCTTTATAGAAAAACAATATCTACCAATCTGACATAATTGCAAATTGTACTCTGGAGTCAACATTATGCTGCAGTAGTTTAAGGGGCCTGTAATTCACAGGGATCCTTTGAAGCTCTATATACTGCAGTAGATTAATCTTTCAGGATTTCTGTTCACCTTGGGTCTTATTATTTATCCTAGTCAATATCTTCCCTTCCATTTTTTTATTAAGTTCTTTTCAAACTATCAGCAGATTCAAGAGGAGTTGTTTGAGTGAAATCAGCCATAAAATTATTTACTTTGGTGCCATTCTTTTTTCATTTCCAGGAATACATAGGAAAGAAAAAAAGTCTCCTTATAGAAGCAGCACAGCATGAGAGCTGTATCAAAAGATATATCCATACTAGTGATAAAATAGTGAGGACTCATTGTTTGTTAGGCACAGATAATGCTCCAGACATCAACAATCTAATTTCCGTAGGCATCAAAATCTAGTATCTATAAAAAAAATGTTAAGGATAAGTAATTAAAAAGCAATTTATAGTATTCTAATTAATTAAATGAAAAATATCCAAACTGAGAAGCTATAGTTATCCTCCAGATTAAGGAAGTTCTCTGACTACACTTTACTTATTATTATTCACTTAATATTCACATTTGACAGGTTATCCCTCATCTGAGAGACTTCCAATCTCTAATTCTCAAATGCGATGCAAGATTAGCAGCTGAAGATTATAAGAATGGGTTTTCACAGCTCTATGGCTCCACTTCTGCTTTTGGCTTCACATGGGAGAACACCTGAACTCATGTGATTGGTCTTTGTTTGTACATCATGTAACACAATGGGGCCTCAAATCTGACCAGTATTATGCTTTTAAAGAGCACTCAGGATCTTTTTCAGGCAAAAAAGGCAATAAGAACATAAGAACGGCCATACTGGGTCAGACTAAAGGTCCATCTAGCCCAGTAGTCTGTCTGTATTATTAGTAATAAATACGCTGTGTTTATTAAGAATACAGTATGAAAAGCAGCATCTGCATGTACACCCAGACATAAGTCCTGCAGATGATTTATAGTTACTAGTCTGTTGTGGCTCAAGTCAATGTTACCGGCCAAGTAAGATTGAACGTGAGTGAGGAGTTGGGGTTCATTGATCACAATTCACAGCTCCTCTGAGGCTTGGCTTGCTGGACCGAACCCGTACCCTTATGGCAGGAATACTTCATCTTATACTTATGAGATCCCATTTGAGTCTATGGGTTTTGCAGAGTCATGTTGCAGCCCTTGATATGTTAATCTTGGGGTTTTCCCCACAGTTATCCTTTGATGTTTGTAGTCAAACATTGTGGTCTCACCTTCAGGAGTGTCTGAAGGTCTCCAGGGCTCCTCTATTCTGCTAAATCATTCAGTCTCAGGCACCATGGATGTTCCCTCCAAGTTTCTCAAGTCTTTTTGATTATCTGGACCTTCATGATGGCTTTTGCACACATTCTTCACCCATACCAAACAATTTACAGAGCATTCCAGACAAAGGGTTACGTAGTTACTAGAAGATACAACTTAGTTTGCAATGCGGACATTGTCTAATCACGGGAAACAAGGTGAAGTAGAAGCATATAGAACTTATAAGCAAGCCATTATACACCATATTTATATTATTATACCAATATTAAAATACTACTTTTTGGTTACACCATAGTCTCTGGGAATTGCAGTAACATTAATATTAAATAATAACATTGCTCTATCATTTTGAATTCAATACAGAATTAAAATAATTTATATTTAGGACTTGCCTCAATGGGAAATGTATCATAATAGAAAATACATATTATTTATGACCAGCCAACACACTTTATAACATGTATTTTCCCAGTATAGACAAGACCTTCCGAGAAATGGAAGCCCTATTGCTTCAAAAAGTTGGTTTCTAGGTAAAAGTTTAAATCAGGGTCAGCAAATAATAGAAAAAAAAGAGCATCCCCAAATAATTTTTTGAATCACAAACAATCATTTGGAATGGTAGGGGAATTATGTTCAGCTGCTATGGTTATGTATGGAAGTATAAAAGCTCTAAAAGAGATGTGGCTGAAGGCTGTGCAATAACTATTGTATGGATACATCTTCAAATGAAATGCCTGACTTCTAGCAATATCATGTATTATTACAACATCTAAGTCTGATATTACCATTACCTCAGTTCTCTTGACACAACATTCTCAATAGTCTTTCTTCCAAAAAAGAAATGCTAGAGACAGGACAATATTTTGCATTATCTCAGTGAAACAGTGTTTCTCTGTAAGTATAGCCAGTGTAATGGCTCTAGTCCTATTATAGAAGCAAGAAGCAAGATCGGTGGGAAGAGTATGGCTGAGACCATGTCTTCACTACGTGAAAGATCAACGCTTCCACAATCTATCTTCCAGTGTTTGAGTTAGCAGGTCTTTATTGGACCCACTAAATCAAGCATAGCAGGTACCCCATTGGCGGCTAATACCCCGTTGGTGGCCTGCTCCTGTGAGGAGTAAAGAAAGCCAGCAGGATTGTTTGTTACAGTCAGCCTCCTGCTGTGGAAACTTGAATTAAGGTAAGTTGACTCCAGCTACATAATTAACATAGCTGGTGTTGTGTATCTTAATTCAACCTTCCCCTTTAGTGTAGACCTGACCTGAGTTGCCCCCGTGCCATACCCAATCACTGCTGCTATTTTTTCCCCTTGGGACTGAGCATAAGTTACAACCATCCTCGGATAACCCAGCACTTTAGGATAAGGTCCTTACAGTTCAAAATACCTTAATTTTATACTAGTATTTTCAAGAAAATACAGAAATAGTGGTTTCCTGGTTTTTTGTCCCTTTTCAGATCTGTCCTATTGACTTAGTTAAAGGCTTTGATATTGTCACATCTAATTAGATCCAAATGGGTGGCAGCACAAGGTTATTTTTGAGTTTTACAGTGCTCCATATAGTATTTAAAGCCCACTGGAAACTCAGTTTGGTTGTCAACCAAATTTCCAATGCAATTTTTAAATTCACTTCCTCAAAGCAAATAAGATGACATATACATTTAAATAGAAAGATTTTCTTTATTTTTTTTTCAAAAGAATGTTTGTGTGTATTACAGATATAAAAGGAAGTGGTTACAGGAAAAGATCATATAGGGTTACACATACAAATATCCCACTGGCTTTCTTCATATGGACGGAGTTGCAGAAAAGTTTTATGCAACATAAAAATGCAAGGCATTCTAGACGGAAAAAATGGAATTCTATTGAGTTTTTGTTATTGTTGTGTGCGTTATAATGATTGCTTGACTTTTTGCTTCAATAGCCTGTCATTGTGGAGTCCATTTTGCATAATTATTATTCAGTGTCTGTAAGATGATGTGTTTTCTCATTTCCATTTAATTTTATGTGATATCCTCTTATACACTGTGCCCTCTATACAGTTATTTATGCTGATCTGATTACTCAGATTAACATTACATACACCACTTGATATACTGCATATTTAATTAAGTCCTTCCTCGGATTTTTTTTCTTTATGGAGTAGTGCAAGCTATAAAACATCTGCCTTTCCTACCTGGATTTGGGTATATCTAAGTTCCTGTGAACTGAAACATTTTGATTATCATTCCAAAATGTCAGTGATCCTTTTGAGACTGAATTGCCACATTGGAATTGAGCCTGAATCAGGGCAGTGCATGCCTTTGCTACTCCAAGAACTCAGATGACATTGAATTATAACTTTGAGAGTCACAATCTTGCCCCTTTCCCCCCTTCCTGCTTGTTCCAGAGGGAAGTAATCAGCACTAAATGGCCATAACATAGACCTATTGGTGGTTCTGTACTTTCTGCCAGCAATTCTGGTCAGGCCTGGCAAACTCACTATACCTAACACATTGCTGTTGTACTGTCAATCTATAAAGCATACATGAGTGATAACAAATGAAAGCTGGTGATACAGTGGTTATTAATATCACTGTGACATGTCTGCATTAACTCTATATGAGGAATTATGGATATTGGCTGATATGCTTTGGAGTCAGTAACCAAAGGGAGAAACAGGTTTTCTTCTAGACAAAAGGGTATTTATCTCTCTGTCTCTAATGTAAATTGAGCATGGTGATGCCAGGGAGGATGGGCGGTTTATTTACATCAGAGGGAAACAGGGGGAGCAAATTAACATGAGGATGTGGAATCAGTATGGGAAATTACTGGAGACTGAATGCCAGGAGTTCATCATGATTCTAGTGCAAAGGTGAAAGTAAGCTGGTGTGCCCCAGTGCAGTGCACTGCTAAGAGACTGATTGGCTGTGGTCTGGGCTTTGGATACTGCCACAGTGCACATAGACTCCAGACCTGGTGCTTGGTTAGCTGGGCAGCCAGGTCCCTGCAGCCCCCAGGATCCAGCCATCAAGCAATGCAGTCCTTGCTGCACTCCGAGCCCTGAGCTTCCCCACCCCTTCCTTGAGGCCTTCCACCCCACAAGTCCCTGCCCTGACTCTTGTCCCTGACACAGCTGCCTTAAGCTCCCTACCCCTACATTAATTCCTGCACCCCCCGCCCTGAGCCCCAAACCTTCCAACCCCCTGCCCTGACTCATGAACCTCCCAAAACACCCCACTGGCCTTCAGCTTCCCCACATCCATCAGCTCACTGTCCTTAGTTCCCCCACACTCCCACACTCCATCCCCCGCTTACATTTCTTACAGGTACTGTCCTATTGCAATCCCTTTTTTGAAAGAACCCTTATAGGGTTTTTTCAAAAAAGGTGGGGTTTTTTTCAAAAGAACCCCATCTAGACTGCTTTTTTTTTCGAAAAAATCTCTTCCGAAAAAGCGATTGGAGGAGATTATGCAAATGAAGCATGAGATTTGTAAATCAGCGCTTCATTTGCATTTTAAATTTCCCTCATTTGCATTCCTCTTTTGAAAGAGGAATGTAGTCTAGACGCACCCTAGAATGCGTAAATATTCTCCCCTCTTCCCACACACAGAAAATGGAAAACAGGGATGGTGACACAGATGGAGGGAGGAGTCATGAGGAGGATGCTGTGGTACTTGGACTTATATGGGGAAAATGGCAAGAGAGAGCTCACTAACTGGCAGACCTAATCCCCGTGACAGCCAACAGCAGGAGCCGGAGCAAAATACAGTTTAGTTATCCATCATTGAGGGGACACAGAAGTCAGCATTCTTCTTGTCTTCCAGTGATGGGTGGGTGTTACTGAGAGGTTACTTTAGGTCAGAGCTGGGAAAAATACAGCCTGTGGGACACATCTGGCCCGCCAAGCTGCCAAATCCAGATTATGGATGCAGCGGGGCGCCTCAGGCAGACTCCTTGCCTGCCCTAACCTGGCACACTGCTCAGAAAAGCAGCTGTGGGGCCCTGTTTGTCTTTGAACAGCTGCCAGCCTAAGGATAGGGGAAGAGGCTTTGTGTGCTGTCCTTTCTCCCAGCATAATCCCATTGGCTGGTTTCTAGACAATAGGAGCTGCCTGTTTGAAGAACAGGCAGCATACGAAGTGCCCCTTCTCCCCTTCCCTCAGGTTCACAGCTATTCACAGACCCACATGGCCTGAGTCAAAGATTATAGTCTGTTAAATGTTGGTCACTGAGAAGCATGATATACTTCTGCTTTATTTCTAATCTTTTCTATTGCTCTTGCTTAGTGTCACTTCAGTTTTAGTTCTTGGTTAATAAACTTCTTTCTATCCAAAGCAAATTTGAGTGTGAGTGTTATATTAGAGTGTGAATTCCTGGTTAAACAAAGCAAGTTGGTATGTGAACTGTGGCTCTGGAAACAGGAGGCTGGATCATGTCTGTGATCATCCAGTGATGGGCTGGATGCTGCAGGGAGCCGCTTCTGGAAAGTTCAGGAACTGAAATACATGCAAAGCAAAGTTAGAACTGCCAGAGAGTCTTGAGGAATCTATGGAGCTGGCTACCAAAGCAGAATAGCAAGGACTTGTCACTCAAGTTTAGCACTAACGGATCTCTTATATGCTCCAGCAGAGGATTAGCATTGTGACTCACAGTTCTGGACACTCTGAGAAAGCATCACAATGGTATTAAATGGCATATTGCAGGAGCTCGGCCAAGACTTCACTCAGTACCTACCACCTGCCCATTTGCACAGGTGAGGGAGAAATAGCTACTTTCCTCCTACAGATTCTGGTGATGCAAATAACCATGCAATGGAGCAAATGGATTTCTCAGAGCCCTGTATTACCCTGTGCAAACATGCAGCCACTTGCACAACTGAGTCCTTTAGAAATTTAAAGAGCCTTCATGATGCAATAAGCAGTGTCCAGAGATCATATTTCAGTTTTACAGCTCTCATTTAACTATTGTTGGACTGTCCTCATGCCTTCCATGTTTTTTATTTTGCATTTACATCTATTCAATTATGATGTATAACTTTCACCTGCACTTACATCGTAGCTCAGTTTGACTCAAAGAAATCCACATGAGTTATATCCTCTCACTTCAGGCTGCATTTCAAAGAAATTCACCAATCACAATCACTCAGAAAGAGAAATCAATGTGATGTGCTGAACAATCCATGTAGAAATATCATTTACTCTGTGCTGTATAATGTCACTTTGGCAATACTTGTATTATAGTAGTGGCTGTAAAATGTATTGGAATTTAATTTAGATCCATCACTTTGATTCTCATTATATGCACAAAATGAAAACTCAGCAGGTAATATATAGTTAACCTTGGAAACCATGCTAGCTTCCTTCTGCTTTATAATTATTGAATTTTGATTCCGTTATGATTGATACAGAACACACATGAAGTCAGCAGTATGGCAGGGTGAAATTAAATACCTTCCACATGAATTTATTTTTGGGGACAGTTTACACAATATACTTTGACATTGACAAAAAATAGCAGAAATTGATAAGAATGAGGTGCCTTTAGGTAAAAAGTTTCTTCCACTGTTTCTTCCATATTTGTCAGAAAGGAAATATAGATATAAGTAACTGCTATTGAGCTAAAAGAGAAATAGCATTTTTCTTTGGAATAAATGTCAGAAATATATAGTAGTGACAAGGTCATGTTGCCTCCCAAAGCCAAAAATGCTTGCAATAAATTCTGAAAATATTCTCTAGCTGTACAAAAGAAGCTTTTTAGCAAGACTTCCTCATTTACTATTAACCATTAATGGTATATATATATTTTTAAAAGTCCTGGTTGTAATATTAGCACTGTCTAGCACTGAGTGTGCCTGTTGCTATGCCTTGCCATGGGCTATAATCCATAGCAGATTTTTCTTTCAATTGGCTCATTATGCCTGTAAGACTTAATGCAAATGAACCCTTTAGTCCTGGTCTACACTAGGGAGTTATTTCGAAATAACAGGCTCCCACTCCTAAGATGTCTCCCAGGGCTCCGATGATCCCAGTGAAGGCACTTTAGGTGAATTCTATAACTTTTCCTATAGACACATGTGCAGGGGAGCAAGTGATGGTTTGCGGGGGGCTGCACAACCCTTGCTTGGCCTTCTTGGCCTGGGGGTCACAAAATAGCCTGTGTATGTGGTGCATGTGGAGTGCCTGCCCGGAGCACTCAGCCCCATGACACTCACACAAGAAGCTTTGCTCCTTCTCACAAGGTTCCTGGAGAGGCCTGCCTTACTCCAGACTCGGTGATGGGACACCTTCCTATGAAAAGCCACGACTAAGGATGCTGGCGTCATGGAACCACAGAGCAGTGCTGCACATGGCATAACATCATGCCCACACATAACATCATGCCCATAACATCATGGGTAGCATCTGCTCCCAGTCAAGCACAACAATATGGAAGGGACTGATCTTGTGCCTGGGAACCTACCAGAGGCAGGTAGAAGAGGGGACCTCAGTAACATTCTCTCCAGCAACGAGCCTCTGCCACTCACACACACCTGTCCCAATATCCCTCTCCTCCAGCAGGCAAGGAAAGAAATTCTCTCTCTGAGGGACGCTGCCAGTGCCAGACCCAGATGTGTGGGACACAGAAGGAAACTGAGCTGCCCCATTCCCTCCTCCCACCCACAGGCTCCTGGCCTGGCCGGCACCTTCCCATGCCTGCCTGTCTCCAGGCCTTGGGTGTAGCAAGGCTCCCCAGGGATATCCTTGTCCCTGCAGGAAAATGCCTGCTGTCTAGGCAACAGATGGCCTTGCTTGAAGCACAGCACCATCATCTGAACTGAGACGTTCAGTGTTGGTGCAGAGATTAGGGCTAGGCTTCATAAACAGTGTCTTCTGGGATGACTGATAGAAATGTAGCCGTGTTAGTCTGGTGTAGCTGGAACAAAAAACAGGACTATGTAGCACTTTAAAGACTAACAAGATGGTTTATTAGGCGATAAGCTTTCGTGGGCCAGACCCACTTCCTCAGATCAAATAGTGGAAGAAAATTGTCACAACCATATATACCAAAGGATACAATTTAAAAAAATGAACACATATGGAAAGGACAAATCAAATTTCAGAACAGAAGGGGGATGGGGGTAGGGGGGAAGATAAATGTCTGGAGCTAATTATATTAGAGGTGATAATTGGGGAAGCTATCTTTGTAATGGGTAAGATAATTAATGTCTTTGTTTAAACCTAAGTGTAAAGTGTCGAATTTAAGCATGAATGACAGTTCAGAGGATTCTCTTTCAAGTGTGGTCTGAAAAGGTCTTTGAAGCAGGATGCAGGTAATCAAGTCATTGAGACAATGTCTTTCTGGTTAAAATGGCAAGAAACTGCTTTTTCTTAGTGATCCTGTCTAATATCTGTTTTGTGGGCATTGATCCTTTGGCAAAGTGTCTGAGACGTCTGTCCAATGTACATAGCAGATAGACACTTTCGGCACATGATAGATTAAATTATATTTCTGGATGCGCAGGAATATGTGTTCTTGATCTTATAACTCACTTGGTTAGGTCCAATAATGGTATCAGCAGAGTGAATATGTGGACAAAGCTGGCAATGGGGTTTGTTGCAAGGGAAAGTACCAGGGTTGGTATTAGTGTGGTATGTCCTGTGGTTGTTGGTAAGAATCATCTTGAGGTTAGGTGGTTGTCCCAGAGTCTCTCGGAGTTTAGTATCCTGTTCCAGTATAGGCTGTAGTTTATTGATATTGTGTTTGACAGGTTTAAGTTGGGGGCTGTAGGTGATAACAAGTGGTGTTCTATTGTTGGTTTTCTTGAGTCTGTCTTGAAGTAGATGGTTTCTAAGTATTCATCTGGCTGTCTTTGTAATTTTTCCTCTTGGCTGGGATAGCTGTGAGTGTGGTGCATCCACTACCTCCCATGCCATCTTCCCCACTACACAGGATCTCCCAGAGGAAGTGAACCCAGGAAGAACTGCTTTGGGACCAGATAGCCTGCCTCCAGTCCCTCATCTGGGGACTTGATAAGGAGTGACAAGAGTGGGATTCTTACCGTGAGGAGCTCCAGGCTGACCAGAAGCAATAGAAGGCCAACTGGAGCCATGTGCATGGAGCAGGCCACCAGCCACCTCCCTGCTTCCACCTCCAACTCCCTGCCTTTCCCCTCCTTAGGCTTCCCCTCCCTGGAGTGCCTCTGGGGCTTTCAATCCAAGACAGACTCCAATCAGTGTGGTTGTGCTATTGCAAAATAATTCTGAGCTATTTCGATGTTGCCTTGTAGTGTGGACACGCTTTTTCAATGTTGTTATTTCCAGAGTTGTTATTTCAATTTTACTTATTTTGAAATTATTTCATGGTGTAGACATGTCCTTACAGTCCTCTGATAAACCAGGACTTTAGGAGTGTGCAGCAAACACAAAACCACATTCAGAATCTGTGTATTTTGCAACATGGTGCAGCTAGACCCTTCTGCAGCTAGCCCCTTTGGTTTGTGTCACACCACTAGAAAATTCTATTGCAAACTGTGCATTTTCCAAGTGTTAGTCAATTGCAAAATCTTTTCCTGAGATAATTTCCATTTGAAAATGTACTAATGAACTGAGGTGCAAGTGCAACTATTAACCCTTGCTCTCGAGAAGTATCCAGGAGTAGCATTTTCTCAAACATTTAGGATTTGTGTTGAAGCAGAAGAATACCAGCTGGTGTTTTTGCATCAACTGCAAAAGCAATTCCTGTTGCTATCCATGCTAAGTACCTGCGTGCCAAGCTTTCCTTTGTCAAGTCCTTCCTAGAATATAAATTGAAGCTGGACTGCATTGTACAACCTATTCATGGTGATGGAGTAAAGGCGGGGAAACATGAAACATCGATATATGCTCATTTGATTGCTGTGAGCCATAACATGCAAAAGTGAACCATTTTGTAGTCAATAAGTGACAAAAATCTTCAGAAACAAATAGGAAAACCTACTGAGAACAATAAAAGAAAAGGGGGAATTATTAAGACGGGAGTGAGCTAAAAAGGAAAATATATTACAAGCTGAACCCAGAAATTGTAAATGAAATTACTGATGTTATCACCTTGTTGTTTTTAAGAGGACTCTGGCAGTTAATTCCTTTAAAAAGACATCTTGGGCAACAATAATGAACACTTGTAAATAGCATTCTCTCTTCTCATGTACAGCATCTGTGAAGCCAAAAGCAGATACTCAAAGCAGCTGCCTGAAGGAGCCAGCAAGTGTGCCTCTGCATGGTGTACCTCTTGGAGGTGGTCTCCCACAAGCTGAACACACCAATAAGCACAGGCCAGGCAGCACCCATTGTCTGGTTTCCAACAAATGAACACTGCAAGGATTGTGCTGGGGGTGGAAGCAGGGCTCAGAGACCCCTCCCATGGTAAATGCTTACCAGCCAGAGCCTGTACCCCAGCTCCCTGCCCCAGGTCACAACCCAAACCCTCTGCACCCCCTCCTGAACTCCTTTCAGACCCTGCACCCTCTCCTACACCCCTTCCCCAGGTCAGAATATTCTCCTGCACCCATGCACTCTTTTCAGATTCTGAACCCCAATCCCCTGTCCCAGGTCACAACCTGCTCCTTCACCCATATTCCCACTCAGACCCCACACTCCCTCATGCCCCCAATCCTCTACCCAGGATTCTTACTGTACCTAAATTCCATCCCAGAGCTGGATTCCAGTCCAGCAGATACCATTCTCCAGCTGCCCTTTAATATCACAGGGTATGACTATACTAGCCACCCTAGTTTGAACTAGGGAGGCTAGTGTAGCCATACCCATAGAAAAGCGTGACCTTGACCATTTACCAAATTCTTAGAATCATAGAATCATAGAATAATAGGACTGGAAGGGACCTCAAGAGGTCATCGAGTCCAGCCCCCCCACCCTCAAGGCAGGACCAAGCTCCGTCTACACCATCCCTGACAGATGTCTATCTAACCTGTTCTTAAATATCTCCAGAGAGGGAGATTCCACCACCTCCCTTGGCAATTTATTCCAATATTTGACCACCCTGACAGTTAGGAATTTTTTCCTAATGTCCAATCTAAACCTCCCCTGCTGCACTTTAAGCCCATTACTCCTTGTCCTGTCCTCAGTAACCAAGGGGAACAAATTTTCTCCTTCCTCCTTGTGACACCCTTTTAGATATTTGAAAACCGCTATCATGTCCCCCCTTAATCTTCTTTTTTCCAAACTAAACAAGCCCAGTTCATGAAGCCTGGCTTCATAGGTCATGTTCTCTAAACCTTTAATCATTCTTGTCGCTCTTCTCTGTACCCTTTCCAATTTCTCCACATCTTTCTTGAAATGTGGCACCCAGAACTGGACACAGTACTCCAGCTGAGGCCTAACTAGTGCAGAGTAGAGCGGCAGAATGTCTTCATGAGTTTTGCTTACAACACACCTGTTGATACAACCTAGAATCATATTTGCTTTTTTTGCAACAGCATCACACTGTTGACTCATATTCAACTTGTGGTCCACTATGACCCCTAGATCCCTTTCCGCCATGCTCCTTCCTAGACAGTCGCTTCCCATCTTGTATGTATGGAACTGATTGTTCCTTCCTAAGTGGAGCACTTTGCATTTCTCTTTATTAAACCTCATCTTGTTTACCTCTGACCATTTCTCTAACTTGCTAAGGTCATTTTGAATTATGTCCCTATCCTCCAAAGAAGTTGCAACCCCACCCAGTTTGGTATCATCTACAAACTTAATAAGCGTACTCTCTATTCCAATATCTACATCATTGATGAAGATATTGAACAGTACGGGTCCCAAAACAGACCCTTGCAGAACTCCACTTGTTATCCCTTTCCAGCAGGATTTAGCACCGTTAACAACAACTCTCTGACTATGGTTATCCAGCCAATTATGCACCCACCTTATCGTGGCCCTATCTAAGTTATATTTGCTTAGTTTATCAATAAGAATATCATGCGAGACCATATCAAATGCCTTACTAAAGACTGTCCACTGCTTCACTTTCTCTCACTTAGCCCTGCAGCTAAATCACACGTGTCCACCTCTGATGAAGTTAATTCAAGTCCAAAGTAAATACAAATAACTTTCCTCTGCCCCAGGCTCTTGTTGGGCATAGCTCTTTGCTCAGGATTGTACTCCTTTCTAGGCTTCAAGCAGTCCCTTCTTCCTCTGTTGAAAGGGGTGACTCATCCTCCTCACGAGGTGGAAGAAGAGGAGAAAACCACATGCAACCTCTGCTGTGGGGCTCAAGTCCTGTGACCCTGACATATGACTTGTCTGTCCCATAACCCAAACTCCCTTTTTATTTTTCTTTCTCTTCCTATCGACTCAGCCTGGGCTTCTCCATACACTAACATACTTACTTTGAATTCAGTTAGAACCCCCCCCTTTGATTTCATATGGGTGTTTCTTCCATCATTACAAGTCAAAATACCATCTTTTAGACAAAGAGGCCAATCCTCAGTGTGAGTCAACATTTTCCATTCATGGAATCATAGCATCATAGAGTTGGAAGTGAACTCAGGAGGTCATTGAGTCCAACCCCCTGCCCAAAGCAGGACCAATCCCAACTAAATCACCCCAGCCATGGTTTTGTCAAGCTGGGACTTATAAACCTCTAGGGATGGAGATTTCATCACCTCCCTAGGTAACCCATTCCAGTGCTTCACCACCCTCCTAGTAAAGTAGTTTTTCTTAATATTCAACCTAGACCTTCTCCACCAGGTCATCCCTCACCTTCATACCTTCATGTCTGAGCACCAATGGTACTACCCTGCTTTACCCTAGCTGAAGTCCTATCCCAAAGGCTTTTTAAAAATCTCTTTCCTCAGAGTTTTTGTTTTACCAAGTTGCTGAAATTTACAACATCCTTGCAAAGAAAACACGAACCTCTCTGTTTTTGTGTGTGATGAAATTCCATATTTGTTTTATCAGTTAGGGTTGAAAGTGGTGTTCATTGTTGGCAGGCTGGGTAAGAATAAGTTGCGTTATTTCTTAAGGTCAACAGTGAGAGTGAATACCCTGTGAAGTGTACAATTCAAACATGAAATCATTGATTGCCACTGGGCTGTAGTGAATCTACTTCCCACCTGAATTATAATATGGTCTGACAGTTAAAGACATATTTGTTGTTAAGTCTGAAATGGATGGCTGAATAAAGCATGAATATAAAGAGGGAACATTTTACCATGCGTGTGGAAATGTAAACTTCTGAATCTCTGTGTAGTGCTTTCAGATTCCTAGAATGGCAGGGAGCTAGAAAGAATGAAGATGAGTGAAGCAATTCACTTATGAGAAGAGCTTCCAGGAGTTAAATATTTAGAACTGGGTCAAATAACTAAGGGCACGTCTACACAGCAGGGCAAAAGTTGAATTAAGCTACGCAACTTCAGTTACATCAATTGTATAGCTGAAGTTGAAATAGATTAAGTCAGCTTTTGGTGCTGTCTACACAGCAGGGAGCTGAAGGAAGAACATTCTTCCTTCAACTTCCTTTACCCCTTGTGAAATGAGGGTTACAGGAGTAAAAAGTCCTCCAGCTCGCCATTATTTAGAAATAATGGCTTACTGTGTAAACGTGCTTTTTGGTTTTTTTGGAATAACGCTACTGTGAAGCTATGCCCTAACTCAGATGATGTAACTATCTGTAGGTATTGTAAGGGTATTAAACATGAAGACAGGGAAATATTTAGGTGGTCTAAGAGAGTATATTTTAAATAATAATGAGAATAGCAATACTTGTATAGCATCTTCTACCCAAGGAAGTCAAATACCTTGATAAACATTAATGAGTTAATCCTCATAGCATCACCATGAGGAAAATAAAAATAGTTACCCTCATTTTTACAGCTGGGAAAAGCAGAGACCTTTAAAGGCATTTAGAGATTTCTTAAAGGTCACCCATTCTGTCTTTAGCAAAACTGAGAATGGAATTCAAGTTTTTTTGATTCAGTCTTGGTTTGAAGCAATGGAAAGAAACCAAGCAAAAAATTAGAATATCAGAAACAATTTTCTAATTGTGGGATTTATTAGGCTGCAGAATAATCTCTGAAGGGAAATAGTACAAAGTCCCACCGCTTCAGAATTGAAAGGACTGGACAAAGCTTCAGAGAATGTATTGTATAAGCAACATTGCATTGGCAGGGACATTGACTGCATGATTTAAGAGTTGTTTTCTATCTAAAAGTTCTACGATTTTTAAATTAAACAAAATCTATTTTATAGGATTAGCACAATATATAAATAAGAAAGAACTTTGTATAGATCATAAATAAATTTCTAAGCTTTTATAACATCAAATTGTTTGAGCTTCACTGCACTGATGTACTGTAATTTCTCCACAAATCTAAAAGGTATAGTTTGTAATTCAAAGATGCTCGTTGTACTGTACAGCTATTGTTATATTTTCTTGTCTTAGAAGTGCACCAAACAGTGGATTAACATGCAACCAAAAAGAATCATAACTAGATTTTTTTTTGTTCACTAATTATTTGTGCTAGATTTAGGTTAACTCTAATGGGCCCCAAAACCAGAGTATTATGCATACAAAGATCCTATTTACATGTGTGGACTGCAATATTATGTCCTTAGTTGCCTTTGTTTATAGGTTATTGTTTGATTTTGCTCTGTTGGAGCAGTGTACTAAACATGTCACTGTTACCATGACTAAATCAAGTACAAGTTATTAAATGAACCAACATATTAAACCTAGGAGTAATCTGCTATAAACATTATATATATATTTGAAATCATTAGTAAAAATGTCACACAATGGAGTTATACATAAAACTATTGCCTTGTGATTTGAAAATGTGAGGCTTAGGTTACACTTTCAACCTATCAGGACATGTATCTTTTAATGAAAAAACTGTTAATGCCACTTTGTAACTGTTCAATGAATAGAATCACTTACAGCGCATGCCATGAGCCTAACTGTGCTCTGACTTATGCCTGTACAAATGCATTAACTTCACTGGGGTTGAATTTGTATAATTGGAGGTAAAATATTTGACCAGTATGTCCAATATATTGGAATAAGTGGCTGATGACTCATAAAAGTGTGAAATGAGTATTTAAATACATTATCCCTCAGTCGTCCTTAACCATTTATGTTAATGATTCTGTCTGACATTATTTTTCCCATTTATAATACTGCTGTTGTTTGAACAGTTCATTTTAAAATCTCAATTTCAGATGTGAAATTAATCTTTATTTATGTTGGGGGAGACTTGTCGTAAGACACTTCTAGTTCTGCCATTTAAGTGTTACAATATTATTAATCTCTAAACAGAAATTGTGTGACAGATCATGGTCGCCTTTATATTGAAAGCCAATACCCACAGTTGCACAATTAAATCCCTAGTTTATGAGCACTCCAAGATTCCTTGATGACAGTAAGCTCCCATGCAACAGAATCTGTGAGCAATGCTTTCTACCATCTCTGGTTGATTAGCAGATTCCATTCCATTCCGGGGGGATGACGGCCTGGTTAACTGTAGAGAGTAAGTACTGTTAGTGGATAGTGGACTGGCAGGGTACGCTGGAGATCTGGGTTTGCTTCCCTATTTGCCAGGATTTCTTTGTGACCTTGGCAAGTCAGAAACTCTTTCTATGCCTCAGTTCCTCACCTGTAAATGAGACTTTTGGTACTTCCCTACTGCACAGTGCTATTTCAAGGATAAATTCATTAAATATTGTGAGATGCTCAGATACTATAGTTGTGGGGGGCATAGACATCCCAAAGAGAGGTAGCAAAATAAACTCATTGTTGCTGTGATGATGACAAAGATTTATTTTAATGTAGCACCTAGAGCCTTGATCTAATCTATTTGTAGAGCCTTACTTAACAGTAGCTTTAAAATTAATTGACTGTACATTTTGGCTGTAGCTTAGACAACTATTGATATGAAAAACAGAGGTATCTGTTCATAATGAACACAACAGATTCTAGAATGACATAGCATTTTATCTTAGACTTGTAATTTTGCTTTCTCTTTCTTACAAAAAACAACATTCCATAAGATCCAAGCATTCAGCACACAGTACTGATATATATGATTCTATTAATTGAGGTGTATAACCTTCCTGTTTTTGTGCCCATTTATAGCCTTAAATAACTCCCTTACTGGGAAATGAAAAAGGTGCTGTGGCCAAGCCTGGCAACACATCTTGTTCTGTTGCTAAATTACTCCACATCAATCATGGAATTTTCCTCTGTGGAATTCAATCCAGAAATGATTCAACTTTGTCAGTGGTTTTCAGTGAAAATAGATTCCATTGTTCAATTAATGTATTGGAGAAAACACTGTATCTACTCTGAATAAAATAAAACCTCTACTATTCATATCTTATCCACTGTTATGTAGCAACAAAGTTTTTGGACATAAAATAGGCCTCCATAAAGATTTACTCCTGTAGATGAATTACTGAGTCTGTACCCTAACACTTTTAAAATGCAATTTGTTGTAGTCTAGGAAGACAGCAGAATTTGTTAAAAGCCAATTGATCTTTTCAAAGTGATTCTTTCACTCCCAATCATTTTTGTTCAGATAAATAGCTAAAACCAATTTCACAAACGGGGTTGGACTCGTGCAAAACAAAAGTATCACATAACTTTATATTCTGATATATTTTTGAAGTTTTGAAAATATATTAAAGTGATTTTTCCAGTGCAAGATTGACAGTTCTAGACATCGAAAGCCTATCTGTGCAAGTTTCCTAATAACACTGTTCCAACAATGCCCATCGAGTGTTCTCAAGGGGCCACCTCTATGTAAGAGAGAATTAGTCTCTTTGTGTGGCTTTCATTTTTCAGCCTCTTTGCTGAGACTGCTAGAATAGGGGACAATTGTTCTATCTGGGAAAGGCTGTTTTG